>NC_142082.1:44427704-44754204 GCF_054644295.1 Miniopterus natalensis
GAGTTAAATAACACTAGCATTTCTATTGCAGTTAAAAAGAATAAAGAATAAGAGAGAGTTAAAAAAAGAAGACAATGGTAAAATGAGCAAACTTTAGAAACACAATATCTCGGTTTATGTGTTGGCTTTAGAATATAGAAGCTCTGTGACCCAATGAAAATTACTAACTTACCCAAGTTTCAGGAAATTGCAGGAAGTCTACCTTTGCCTCAGATCATCATAATTAGAGACAATAAAGACAGAAAACAAAACTTAACAGCAGTAGATCAGTAATAATTAGCATATACCTGGGTTCAGCAAGGTGATTGGCACTAAGTAATACCCCCTTATTCACAATTTTTTCTTTCCTTAGTTTGTTATCTGTGGTCAACCATAGTCTGAAAATAATAAATAATAAATAATAAATAAAAATTCACTCAGTCCTGCCCAAGTTGTGAATCGTCTCTCTGTTCCCACACTGTAGATGCTACCTCTCCATAGTCACTTAGTAACCATCTCTGTTATCAGGTCAACTGTCACTCTATCACTGCACTTGTGTTTAAGGGACCCTTATTTTACTTAGTAATGACCCCAAAGTGAAAAAGTAGCAATGCTGGCAATCAGATAAGCCAAAGATAAGCCATAAGTACTTCCTTCAGTAAAAAGGTGGAAGTTTTTAACTTAATAAGGGAATAAATGAAATTGTATGATAAGGTTGCTAAGATCTACAATAAGTACAAATCTTCTGTCCATGAAATGATGCAGAAGGATAAAGATCACCTCACACTGCAAAAGTTGATGCCACAGTGTTTGATAAGTACTTAGTTAAGATGGAAAAGGCAGTAAATTTGTGGGTGGAAGACAGGAACATGTGTTTTGACTGATGACAACATGCTGCACCAGAGAGCATTGGGCCTATATGGAGACCTTAGCAAAAGATCTCCTGATGTGAGTGACCACATTCATATAACTTTTATTACAGTATATTTTATGGTTGCATACTATTTTATTATTAGTTATTGGAGTTATTCTCTTACTATGGTTGATTTATAAATTAAACTTTATCAAAGGTATGTATGTATAGGAAAAAAACATGGAATATATAAAGTTAGGTACTATCTGCAATTTTAGGCATCCACTGGGTGTCTTGGAACATATTGCTCCATGGATAAAGGGGTACTACTGTAAGTCATACCTGAAATGGAAATTTACCATTGCCAGGTCACATAGTGAGCCAACAAAAGGGTGAGGCATATAGTGAATAAAGCAGGTTGAAGTACTGGTCTCACTTCTTCACTGCTCTGTTTTAGCAGTACTATACATCCATATGTGTTCCCACCCCTTGACATTGGGGCTGGCCTTGTGACATGCATTAGTCAATTAGATGTTTTAGATTTCAACTGAGTGGAAATTTGAACAGCACTTGTGCTGTTGATCTTACCCTGAATTTTGGCCACACAAAAATGTGCCTCAGGTATGTGCTGATCCAGAGAATGAAAGACATGAAAGACATGTGATACTGACCTGGGTCAATCCACAACCTGGAGTTAAGACCAGTGGAGCATAACGTAGATCAGCTGAACTCCAGCTGACCCAGACAGTTTAGATTCATGCCTTGCATTTAGTAGTCACATGTCTTTAGTTTCCTTCAATCTTAAACAGTTCTTCAGTCTTTATGACCTTGACACTCGGAAGACTGCAGATCAGTTATTTTGTAAATATACTTCAATTTGGTCCTCTCGATTAAGTTCTGGTTATGCATCTTTGGCAAGATTAGAAAAGTGATGCAGTGTTCTTCTCGTGGTGTCTTATCAGGTGGCACATGACTTGCTCCATTGTCTTTGATACTCGCTTTGATCACCCTATTAATGTATTGAACTGCCATTCTTCTTCATTGTAAACTTACTTTTTTACCTTATGTAATAAATAGGAATTTTGTAGCAAGAATATTTGAAACTATATAAATATTCACTCATGTACTAATTTATATTAGTATATGGTCATGGTTTCCAAATATGGCCAATTTGTTATAATTCATTATGGTCTTTATTTATTTTGATGTTTAAAGTGTCCCAGATTTTACCAGTAGGAACTCATTTGACCAGTAAGTTTCTGTGTCCATTTGACATTTCCCCTTCACGTTTTGGACACATCCTTGCTTTCTGGCACAAGATATTCCAGGTTTTTAAAAATACTTTCCCTACCCTAATCAGGAAATCCCTGATTCCCTAGAGAAATTCTATTTTTCTGAGAATCCCAAGTTCCTCTAATGTTCTCTCTGGCTTGAGTCACATCTTAATGACAATATATCGCAAATAAAATTACTTCAGCAACAACAAAATCACCAAAACATTAATTCTACCATTTCTCCTGCAACATCAAGTAATATTTATTTACAAATAATAAGTTTAAGTTGAAAAAGTATTATTGCAAATCCTTTTTGGAAAAGTTAAAATCTTTAAAATGTATCATCTCCTCATTGCTACTTCATTACAAAGACTGGAAGAAATCTCAAATCCAAGTAGCTTTGGCCTAAAAGCTTTTCTTAGAAAACTCACATAACTCTAAAAAAACAATGGAATAACAAAGCCTCAGTACCAAAGGAAACAGGGCTTTCACCATAAAATCTTTTTCACCTTGTCTCTGTCAGTAGTGCTTCCCGTTGCTTATTGGCTTCAATTTCTAGGCAGGTTTCCAACACATGTCAGGAAACAAGAGCAGTCACAGAAACTGAAAGTCTTGTCCCCAGAGGAACACTTGGTCTCTTTCTTAGCTTTGGAAAATAGTGTTGTCTAGCTTTGATAAACTCAAGACCCCCAGAATCAGTCAAAATATCAGTCGAGGGGATGAGAATTTAAAGTGTGATAATTATTATATGAGCATAATTGCAGATGCAATATTAGTGTGTTCTAGAAAGGTTGAAGAGCAACTGCTGAGTGAGGAAAAACATTATAGGTCTCAGGTAATGGTTTGATGGTTTGAACTCCAGGTTGTTTTGACTGCCATTCTATAGTTTCAACTTGGACTCTATTCTCTATAATGAATGGGGCTCCATTGGCATACCCAAACTCAGATTTATCAGATTTAACAAAAATGTGCCTCACATTTGCCTAATATTAATTCAAAGGACAGACGGATATCAAAGGTCCAGCTCTGAATGCTTATATTTCAAAGCTGCAGCAAAATATGGCTCTAAATAATATCCCTACTTAATATTTGTTAGAAAAGAGAACAGAAACAGTTCATCTTTGTTTCATACTGAAATCTAATCAATCCATGCTAGTTGACCATATCTTATCAATTGAGATTTTAATTTTTAATATGTTTTTATTGATTTCAGAGAGAGGAAGGGAGAGGGAGAGATAGACACATGAATGATGAGAGTCATTGATTGACTGCCTTGGCACACCCCCTACTGGAGAGTCAGCCAAAACCAGGAATCGAACCGTGACCTCCTGGTTCATAGGTGGATGCCCAACCACTGAGACAACCTAGCCGGCCTTGATTGAGATTTTAAAATAAGATGACAGATATTATCCATGAAGAGATTCATTAGGACCTGTCCCTATGACCAAATTTGATGAAATGACAAGAATGTGACAGCGACTTCTCCCTATAATGGGTTTCTTGAATATTTCAAACCACTGCATTTTCATTTTCTTCTCTAATGACTAACTCCATGTGAAACCACAATGCATAAATACTTTCTGCCCAGAGGTTCAACCTAGTCTCTCTTATGACCAGGGTACTCCAAGTGAAGACATCCACAGTTAACATTAATAGTCTCACTCCCATCCTATCTCATGCTGTTCTCTCTGCACTGCTTCAGTCTCAGGAGAAATGCAACATTGTTTTGGAATGTATTTTATCAGGTGCCTATCTTCCTTCTTTACTTTTCCCCTCCTGAATTTCTTAGGCCCATAAATACAGTTTTGTGAAAAAATGTTCCTATTTGAACATTTATACCAGCTGGGGAATCATCACCAACAGATTTCTGAACTAAAGCCACTTTCTTGGTGCTTCCAAATTCTGTAACCTTATGAATCCACTATGAAACTTTATGTACTTAGCCAGGTGGTCCTCTCTGAAGAGTTGCCTTCCTTCTGCGTTTGTGCTTCCCAGGTCTTAAGTAACTTTTATCATGTGACTGCACAAGCATTTTTTATTTACCACTTCCTTTACTATAGCAATTAGATATATTTTTAATCTTTCTTAAATGTTTAATTTTCCTCTTTTGTTTCTCTAATTCTTTGATGCAGACACAGCTGTAAAGATATATTTTTTTAAATTAAATCTCAATTTTGCTTTACCTTTGTCACTTTTTGCTGAGTCAGAGTATCTCTCTGTTTGCTTTCAGCTCAATTCATTTATTTTCCTAACAAAAGCACAAATATTGTTGTGTGAAATTGAGAGATGGGTGGATAGCAATTTCAGAGGTTTCAACTGGCCCTTTGCTACTGTGCCAGCTCTTACCTCATAGACAAAGGTGCAGTGTAAGATTTATTCCAATTATCAAGTCTATAGATGCTACTTGTACATCTTGGGTTGAAGGAAATTATTGGCAGATGTTTGCCTTGACCCAGTGGGTCCACTGTTAACCATAACGTTACTTATTACTTGGTTCTCATGAGCCCCATTCCAATAGGAAGCTCATGTTGACACACTGGTCTCTGGACATCTATGCCACTTCAGCACCCTGTGGTCACTGGTTCTTAAAATGTCCTGATCATTCTTCTTTCCTCAGTGTACAGTAAACTGAGTAAATACCATAGTTTTTTTGGAGAAGGACTGAAGGAATCAGTATGGTATAAACTTGCTATACAGTTGCAGAGTACTTCCTTCTAAGGCTCTGGCAACCTCTCCAGTCAATAGATTCTAGAACTAAACATTGGTTAAGGCCTGGGAACTGAGCAAGTGTCATGAGTTTTTATTGAGGTAACCAATCTAAGCTGTCTGCTCCTGCACCATTGTTGACTCTTCCAAGGGGCACCATGTTTTCTTAACGTTCCATAAAATTCCCTGCTGGTGAAACCCCTTTGCCTGCCCCACCAAACTTGTTATTCATTATAGTAAGTGCAGCTTTCTGGCTTCTTGTTATTAAATGTTGTCACCTGGCCTCTATTAGTTTGGGAACACCATGGATATTAACTAACTGAACACTAAACTCACCACTTTGTCATACGTATTTTACAATGGCGAGCCATCACTGAACTCCTTAGTAAGGGTGATACTCCTTCACCCACACATTCTTGACAGCCATGGTGAATTTATGTCCTTTTGCTTATCAGTAGAACACAATAGTCTAGAAGTTTTCTTGACCTCACAAAAGATTTGGATTTTAACATGGTCACTTCCTTCTGTCTTTCTCTTCCTTCTTCTACTGACAGCCAGAGTAGCTTGATCATTTCTACTCTGCTCAGCATTAGCCATCAATTTATTCAGCTCTCTCAGAGCCACCCTAACAGAAAGTTTGATTCACCACCCCCACCACCCCTGATCTTTGTCAGGCTGTTAAATCTCATGTCCTTAGAAAGTACTCTCCAGTCAATAAATTTTTACTTATAATTTTTATATGCTCACCCTCTTGATCCAACATTCTCAGTATCTAATACCTGTATTACTCCCATAGTTGAGTGAATATGTTTTGGTTGAGTATTAAATATCTGCCAATTCTATACCTCCAAATGTTTGAAGTTCTATTTTCTGCTCTACTATGTTCCTTTTTCAACTGCAGGAGAAAAGGGCCTACTTGTCAAAAACAAAATATACCCTCTGATTATCTTACCTTGTTTAGATCTCCCATACTCATATAAAACTTTTATACACTGATCTGTCTTGGACCAAAAGAGGCATATTATCACCTATTATTATGTGTGCCTGTCTATATTTCATATCCTGTAGTTTGTGCTTCACAAAGATTCCTACTGAGCTTTTTTGTGTGCATAGTTGTTTATAGCTATTATAATTCTGTTGTGCATTAAGCCTAGATTCTTTGTATCACTTAGAAATTTGACTAGAATTTTACTTTTGTAGGCTAAGATCACAATTATTGCTTCTTTTTTGTTTTTTCTTTTTTTGTTTGACTTTGTGTAGTATTCTTTTATTCTTCTTTTTATTTTTTAATTCTTCTGATCACATCTGTCTATGTCCAGTATAAAAATATAGTTAAATTTTACTTTGTTAACCAATTTGATAAATGAATTAAACACATAGTAGGCTTCAACTTTACACTATATTTATTGGTTCTTCATTATGAGTAATATTAAAATTATCATGTAATATTTTTCTACCCCTTACCCTACTCTCTTCCAACATCTAATGTTACTCAATAGCAGTGTCTTCTTTAGTGTCTATTTATGTGTTGTTGCATATGTTTCCACTTGTTCAAAAAGTTAAAAACTTCACGTGATATTATTTGAAACTCAATTATTCCTTACCAAGCAATTAGGGAACTTATGTTACTCATCTTTTACCTGTGTCTTCTCTTTAACTTATTAATAGTCTTATTTTTATCAGCATCATTGAAGCATTTAATGATAGAGTAAGCATACCAATACTCAACCATTAAGTTATCTTTGTCTTAATTTTAGATCTACAGTTAAACATATTTTATGCTCAGTCTCTTTCCTGATGTTTCTATAGTGAGTGCCTAGGTAGATAAATCTCTTAGGCACATTTATTTTCCTGGAAAGGTGGTGTTCTCATTAATGTAATATTTTCTGAATTCTTATATTTCTAAAATTTTTTATAGCTTTCATAATTAAGAGACAGGTGAACTGCATATACATTCTTGCCTCATACTTTCCTTGCGTACCACATTGATGTTGCTGTTTTTCACTTTGAATATTTCTAATGATATATCTTATGCTTATTGGAATTTCCATCTCTTTAAATGAGCCAATTTTCTTGCCTAGGAAGAAAAAAGTAAGTGAATCAAATCAAATAAATATTAAAAAGTAAAAGTCTATGTGTACATTATAGGTGATGTATATGTATTTACTTTAAAGTACTTTAAATTTACTTTTATTTGTTTATGTATATTTAAGTAGATATATGTTCAAAAATCTCAACAGTTTAAATATACAGTAGTTTAGCATGCTACTTTTTTATGCTAGCCTTTCATTCTTACTCTTAAGTTTAATTACTGTTTATATATTCTCTTTATCATTCCAGGAAAAAAGGTAGACACACACACACACAAGCACATTATTTCTCTTTTGCCATTATTAGTAATTTGCTATTAACTTTGTGTTTGTCATTTCCAGATAATTATTCAACTTCTAACCTCTTAATCAACTTTTAATCTTCACAATTATGATCCACTTAGTAAGAAGAAGAGAAAGGAGAAATCAATTGTGTCTCAATTAATTTGAGACACAAGTATAACATATGGTTTCTTTCATATACAAGTTAGGTTGAAAAATACCTTATTTTTTTAACTCTTAAAGAATTAGTAACTTAATAAGACAAATCTTCATGGGGTTGGAAATGATAGATGGATAAAAATAAAACACCTATATTTTGTAACAAAACATGATATGAACCACTTATTTTGAAAATACTTTTGTAATAAACACTCCAAAACACATCTTTCTCTTTTCCTTCTCCCCCTTTTCTTCTCTCGTCTCTTGCCAACAGAAATGCAAATATGGTAATTTATGTAAATTACTGGACTTAACAACTTTGTTCAATACTGATGGAGCAAATTTCCTTTTTGCCCTTTTATATTTAGCTCATCTAGTGTCCTAGTGCCAATACACTATCCAAAAGATACTTCCTCTGCCAAACAAATAAGATAATTCCAGATAGAAGTCATTTGTCCTAGTCAATTATTTTAACAGAACTCCAAAATGAATATTTTCATTCTATAAAATGGGTATTTGACAAAGATAAAAGAAAATTCTCACAATATATTGAAAGAAGTTATCAAAATTAATCAAACTTGAGAAAATATCTAGATTCAGTGATCTTCGCCAGACCAATAATGACTGGTGTCCTAAAAATGATCAGAGTGGAGATTAAGTGGTTTATTAATATCAGAAGCTCAAGCAAAAGATAAAAATTCACAATGACAGAAATAAAAACACTCATCTTTTTCTTTAGTTAAAGATAATAAAATAGAAAGTTTGCACTAAGTGCAAAGATAAGCCAAGACACAAGAAGAAAGCATAAAGAAAATGATGATATGCATGCACAATTAAACACAGAGAAAGAGACTATTTCAGCAGAGGCTCCATTATGTTGTATTAAAACATCAGTAGGGTAAAACTAACCTGTCTAAACCCAGCTCATGTTCCCTATTAGTGGGAGAACAATCCAATGCTCAGTGGATTCTGCCTCACAATGATAGGAAGAGTGGACATTGAAGGATCAAAAAGTGACATCTTTATGAACGCTTGGTTGCCACAAGCTAGTTATACCTGGGGTAACTTTTCTCACATCTCCTGCTTAAAACCCAAAAGGTCAGAAAGATTGTGAGGCCCTGATTCCATGGTCTGTACATGCAACAGACTGATGAATCTCAGAGGAAAGGGTAGATGGGGGGAGAGATTAACCAAAGAACTTCTATGCATATACGCATGACCCATGGACACAGACAATTGTGCAGTGAGGTCCTGGGGAAGAGACAGAAGTGGGGTGGAAGGGGCCAATGGGGGGAGGAAAGGGGGACATCTGTGATACTTTCAACAATAAAGGTATATTAAATAAATAAATAAATAATAAATAAATAAATAAATAATAAATAATAAAAAGAAAATGTATCATATTGGTGCTTTAAAAACAAGTGAGAATGCCCCACCTCCACTGCACATGAATAAGGCTTTGATTTCACTAATCTTCTACCTAGCTTTGAAGCTGACAGAATCTCTCCCCTCTGGGATCTCACTGGTTAAGGCAGCAGGAGGAAGGTGCCCAAAGAATGAAGCACTGGTGCTTAAGTGCTTCCAGTGTTACTTTCCGTCATAGCTGTTCAGTAGGAGTCAGCCATACAGCCACTGCTGACTTCACTGGATGTTGCAGGATAACCATCTTTTATGTCAGGAATTTGACAAACATGTTAACAGTATCTACCACTGTGATAATGGCAGATGACATCCTGGGACCGTTTTTATGGGCTAAATTGTATCCTTCCCAAAATCAATATTTTGAAGTCATAATTGCCAGTACTTCAGAGAGTGAATGTATTTGGAGGTGAGTTTTAAAGAGGTAATTGTTGGAGGCCATTAGTGTGGGCTCTAGTCCAATCCAACTGGTGTCCTTTTCAGAAGAGGATATTAGGACACCAGGAGGCAGCAGGGATTCAAGTGTACAGAGGGAGCACCACTTGAGGAGGCCACCTGTAAGCCATGGACAGAGGCCTCAGAAGAAACTGGTCCTCCTGGAACCCTGATCTTAGATTTCTAAACCTCCATACCTTTGAAAAAGTAAATTTCTGTTGTCTGAACCATTCAGTTTATTGTATTTTATTCTATTCAGCACCGTTTGTGCTGAAATCATTGGTCATTTGGTAGACATAGCATATCTGAGAATCTTATGAGATTCAAGAAACTGAAGTACAAAAATTTAAAAATATCTGATTAAAATTATTTAAATATTTTCTCTATTTCTTCAGCGGTAAACTGTTTACATGATCATACCTACCCCGAGGTTTATATGTTCTTTTTTTCTGCTGTATTCACTTTCTCTTGCTGCTATAACAAATTAGCACATAATTAGTCACTTGAAACAACATAAAATTTATTTAATTTAAAATTATGAATATAGAAAGTTTGAATTGGGTCTACTGGACTAAAATCAAAGTGTTGACAGGGTTGCCTTTTTTTCTGGAGGCTCTATGTGACAATGCATTTCCTTTTCTGTTCCATCTTCTGGAAGCCACCTGAGTTCTTTAGGTTGTAAGCCCTTCATTCATCTTCAAAGTGAGTAGTATAGCTTCTTTAAAAATCTCTCAGATTCTGAACTCTGGTTCCATTACTGCATTTGCTTCTCTGACTCTCAGGTTTCTGCCTGTCTCTCTTATTTATAAACACATATTGTAATTATATCAGCCCTACTCAGACACTCCAGTATAATCTCATCTCAAGATCCTTAACTTAAGCACACCTGCAAAGATTCACAATGTAATATAATATAATTGGAAATTGCAGGGATTAAGACATAGGTACCTTTGGAAAGCCATTATTCCACATTCCATATCTACCTAGAACCTTTTGACCCCTTTTTACATTTTTTTTTTTTTTTTTATAATTTAGATCACATATCACTTATTTCTTAATCAGGAAACCACGTTTTGCTTAAATGGACCACTTAGATCTCTGTTTTGTAACAACTTATGGTACTGCATATTCTTCCATTATACTATTTAACATAATTACTAAAAATAAATAACTGTGTGTTAATTTTTTGTGCCTGTTTTACTCAATGGAGCATAAGACCCGTGAGGGCAGGAACAAATCTATCTTGCTCACTGCAGTGCTCTGGATGCCTTGCATAGCATGTTAAATACACTAGATACTTAGTATATAAATGTTGAATAGATGAAAGAATAAAACTGTACTAAAGCTGTATTGATACTTTAATTAAAATAAAATTATTTTAACATTTTCAGAAATATATGTTTGTAAATGATCAGTGCTACTTTGGAAACTAAGAAAATATTTGGAGTCATATAAACCTATTTCCAAAAGCTACTTACTTATGTCAGTTATTGGCCTACCATCTTGTACAAGTTACGTAATGTTATATGTAAAAAAGGGAGAGTAATATACTCTAAGATTGTTTTGACAATTGAATATATAAATCAAATACAGGCATTCCTGGCACACTTGAATACTTATTAAATAATATTTTTTTAAAAAATATTTTGAGTTTATCCTGTACAAACTGGTTTAGAAGCACTAATATGCATTTGGGGTCTTCTTAAGTATTTTTATTGCTCAGTGAGAAATCCTTCAAAACTTCAAGTTGTATTCATGTATTGTGTATTTCAGTGCAAATCTAGTCAAAAACAAGAGTCTCCTTTAGCACATTTTAGTCTTTTCTAGGACCAAACCAGTTGTAAAATGATGGCGCCATAAAAGGTGAAATTTACATATATTTTTATTAGGAGAGTTCAAGCAATAAATCTCCAAATCTCATAATATATTTGAATTTCTAAAATCTTATATTAATCATGTATTTTATGAGTCCTATGGATATTAACAAAATATTTATGCTATGAGATGGCTAAATTATTATTTGATTATATGTGTTTTTCAATAAATAAACATGGGCCCTATACAGATAGAAAACTTGTCTAATTAAACTATGAATCAAAGATATCTAAAACTTGGTAGTTACTGAATAGATGCTTGTAAATTAAATATACATTTAAATTTTTTATAATATCACAGCTATTGTAATTTTATATCTAAGAGCCAGGGTGCAGATTTTACATCTTTCAAAAGCAGGGGAAGAATCTCACTCTCACCCAACACTTATCATTGTGGATAACTTTGATGCCAACAGAAAATGGCTCTCATTGATGTGATATTAAGCAAACTAACAAAAGCACGCAAAACTAAATACACAAAGAAAGAAACTCATTATTTTAAAATATATTTTTATTGATTTCAGAGCAAGGAAAGGAGAAGGAGAGAGTGAGATAAAGACATCAATGATGAGAGTCATTGATCAGCTTCCTCTTGCATGTCCCCTGCTAGGGATCGAGACTACAACCTGGGCATATGCCCTGACCAGGAATTGAACTGCAGTCTCTTCAATTATAGTTCAATGTTCAACCACTGAGCCACGCTGGCTGTGCAAAACTCATTTTTAAGATGCTAAAATTGCAGTACATTTTCAAAACACATGCACCTTTTATAGTGAAGCCCCAAATTTATAAGTATCCTTAATATTTCTTAAAAACATGATTTTATGGCCTTTTCCAGCAACATCTAAAAAGGAATTTTTTATCTACAAAACATTGGGGCACTATTTCTCTATTTGAATCAATTGCCAGCTGTAGATAAGGTGTTCTTATTGATAATATAATGTCAGAGGTGATGATTTTGTCTGTCAATCACAAACATTATAAAACATGCTACTAAGTATATTATTTTGATAACTGTCTTTGCACATATTTATAGTATGTAATGTGTGTTAGGAAATACATTTCTTAATGTAGAAAATACAGTAAAAATTAAAACAAGAAAAGAAATCAAAACATTTAGATCCTCAGATAATTAACCTTAGGTATTTTTGTGTTTGTGTGTGTGTGTGTGTGTGTGTACATGTGTGTGTGCATGCTAGGGAAAATTCAAATAAACTTATTTATACTACATTATAATTTGAATATAAGTCGCAATAAAAATAAAATATAGTTTTAGCAACAACCTATATATGTTAACACATTTTCTATAATCTTTAAATTTTTAAACTCTAAGGGTGGCCATTTAAATACACTTTACAAATAAAATAAAATGAACACATCAAGTTATTTTTAACTATTTTGATATTTATTTTTTTAGTTTTTTTCTTATTAAATAATAATGAAAAGAAATTATTTCCCTATCTATTCTTATATAAACCTGCAGCTCCTCCTAGAGCTATATTTTATATTTCAAGTTTCAGCTAGTATTTTTCTTGTAATTCTCCAATAAGTGGTCTCTTTGAAATAGCATTGAAATAATATTTTCCTGTGGTTGATAGTGTAGCAGATCACTGATGTATGTATTCATTTTAACTCATTTATTTTGCAATTTTAGATAAAATGCTATACATGTAGCATATGCATTTCTTAAAGTAAACACATGGATTTAGGATTAATAGTTGATATAACTTAAAGCAAAATTTTTATCAAAATACTTTAAAAATGCTGCTGAACACTTTAATACACATCTAAAATAAGTGAAACGTTATCCCAAGAGTTCACCCTCAATTAAAGCTTATAAAAAAAGACACAGATAACATAAATTATAAATCAGTATTGCACAAAGCATGGTATTATAATGTCATGGTTCTACGAACAATAAAGCTTTAAATTTCCCTACAGGCTATTCTTGCCTGTTTGGGTATGTTGTTCAAGTTATGCATTGTCTAAAGGGATATATTGGCTATAAACATTGCTTTCTAATCAAATTGATGTTCTGTACCACAAGTTAGGATTTGATTACTGAAAATGTGTATATAATACAAAGCTAATTATGAAACCACAAAATTGAAATGTACTTTTTTCGGGGGTTTAAATGATTTTCACCAAGGGAAAAGGCTTTTCAATATGTGGAGAACTAGCATGATGCTTCTACTAAACAGCAAAATCGCTTAAGCCAAATAACACTTTCCAATTCTTTTTTCTAACAATTCTATGTGGCTTTAGAGAAATTTGAAGATAGTGCTTAGAATCATACTCTACATAATGCTTATCTCTAAATGAAAATGTGCATTGCTTTTCTTTTTTTAAAAAGTATGTTTTATGTATAAAGATGGGGTATTTCTAATTAGCGATCCTATAATTAGCCATCTAATTTTGGCTACTCTTGAGCAATATTAAAATGAAAATTTCATATGCCATGTTGTTTGCAAAGGAATTTCCTGGCCATGCTAAATAACTGCAATGGAGCCACAGGTTGGATTGAAAATAAATGTCACAACATAAATGTCATATTTTTGTGACAGCCAATATTTTTAACATTTTATAAAGAAATCACTGTATGTTCTCATTCTTTAAGGTGTTTACCTTAATATCCTGTTCACAATGATTCTTTCTTATTGCTCTTCTTTGCTAAAGAACTCATGGTTTATCTTGTAGGGGCAATCTTAACATCTTTATGACAAGAGTTTTATAAGCTAATATAAACGTTTACCTACATCTCTGGACATCTCTGAAGCCCATTTTATAAAGAATACAACTGTGTTTTACCACGTTACAATGTAGTGTAAACATCATAATGTATTGAATAGAACATAGTCCTTTTGGAATCATGCACACTTGAGCTTGACCAATAGTTTCACACTCTGTAACTTTATGACCTTATCTGTGCCTCCGTTAACTAATGACATATCAACACCCTTTCATAAGATCGTTTATTATGTGCAAAATAGCCAACTCACTGTCTAACACATAGTGTTGTTCAATACATGTAATTAGTGTCTGAGAATAAGAAAAAAGTAGAAAGATTCATAAGATGTAATAAGATCTGAGACCTGAGAAATGAATCAAAAATTTTATCACAAAGATGAATGGAAATAAAAATTAAAAACTACATGACATAGAATAGAAACAAACAATTTCATTTTGTTAGCACATAAAGAAAAAGTACAACATATCATAAAATGAAAATATAGAAACTTGCATAGTTGCCAAGTCATGAAGAGCCAGTTTAAAAAAAAAAAAAAAAAAAGAGAGATATCTCGCATATCAACCTGTATTTCATACATAGCTATGAGAATAATTTAATTTGGATATGGTGAACATTTTGGTAGAATTCCTTTGCAGGTTGCTTCTTTGATTAATTGATCCATTCACTTATCAATATATTCATTGGGAAAATGGATTTCACAAACCAAAGATGTCTACAGAGAAACCAGTTAGAATGCCACTGTGATAGTATTTCTGAAAGGCTTTGAGGGCTTGAACTTGGTGAAGATAGCATATTTCCAAGAAATATTTAGAGGGTAGTAGTATTTGAAGAACTGCAATAAATAATAACCCTGCATCTTTCCTCAAGTATTGATTCATTCTTCTAATAATACTCATTAAATTTTTACTATGTGAAAGACCCATTTTGAGACAATTTATCTATGATAAGACACAGTTCTTGCTTTAAAATATCTGACACTTTAGAAAAGTTGTGGGGGGAGATCAAACAATAAATGTTTTATAAATTTCATAAGAAAAAATAAAATAAAGGTGAAAGATGAAAGGGATTTATATTTTATTTCGGATGGTTACAAAAATTTTATCAGAGAAGCCAGAAATTAACCATAGACATAAAAGAGCAAGCCACACAGATATCAATGATAAGAGTGTTATTGACCAACAAGGACAATGCATGTGAATAAGTATCAAATACATTAAAAAAAAAAAAATCCTAACAGTTAGACTGGTAAGGCTACAAGTTAATTAATGTGAGATAAAAAGGTGAAACAAGGTGAAAAAAAAGAGTCAAAGAATGTAAAGATCGGTATACCACGGTGAGGACAATCATTTTGACTGAGATTACATACTTTTTTAAAAAAATTATTTATTGAATTTATAGGGGTGACATTGGTCAATAAAATTATGTAGGTTTCAGGTGTACAATTGTATATTAAATTATCTGTATATTGTATAGTGTGTCCACTACTCCAATTCAAGTCTCCTTCCATCACCATTTATTCCCCTTTCACCCTCCTCTTCCTCCCCCAGCCCCTTTACCTCTGGTAATCACCGTACTGTTTATGAGCTGTGTTTTTTTTTTGCTTAATTCCTTCACCCTTTTCACCCAGTGCACTAACCACTCTTCCCTCTCACAGTTGTCAGCCTGTTGTCTGTATCTATGAGCCTGTTTCTACTGAGATTACATACTGTTGAAGGGCTTTAAGCCTATAGATCACTTTGATTTCCATGTAAAAGGAGGCACGGATGTAAGTAGAGATATAAATTAGTAGTTTATTAAAATGGTGAAAAGAAGAAAAGTCAGTGGCTTTGAATAAAGTATAGCAATATAGGTAGTGACAATTCTTAGAGCTTACATATATTTAAAATAAATCTCCTATAGGACTTGATAGATTGCTGAGATGGTAATGGGAAGGGAGAGGAACACAGAGTCAAGAATGAATTTGTGTCCTACACACCTGGAGGAGTGGAGATTCATTGAATAGAAACAGAAAATTTTGAAGAAAAAATTTTATTTCTTGGAAGGAAATTGTTTAAAAATTTGCTTTTGGACACATATGGATTTATACCACATTATGGTTGTGAGATATGTATATATGGTTAGAGTTGGCTACCCAGTCTAGAGTTGGAGTTCTGGTGGGAAAAGAGGGCTGGAGATTAGCATGCAGGAGCCATCAGGAAATAGATGAAATTTAAAGCTATGAAACCAGTTGTGTTCTCCTAGGGAGTGAATGATAAGATACAAAAAGAGAGTGAATAATGCCAGCTTTATTTAAGAAAGTTACTTTCAATAGCAGCTGTGGATGTTTTGTACAACCAAATAGTGCCTTTGTTTCTAAGACACCTCTAGATTAAATTTATCCCTCCCTCTGTGACATTGCAAAACTTAATGTATGAATAAAAGAAACACAGTAATGCACTTCCCTGCAGGGAGACAAGAGTCTCAAGAAAGAGAATGAAAGAAAGTTCAAAATGAAGCATCCCCTTCCTCATCTTAATCATTTGTTAGAGGATTTTCAGTGATCCAGTAGCAAGAGTAGGAGAGAGACCACACCACAGGTTTTTTTCTAGTTTGAGGGTGAGGAATGAAGACATAGTATTCTTCCTCACAACCATGTCTACTGGTACTAAAATATAATACCTCAAGGAGATGAGGGAGAAGGAGGAACGGGTCCAGTCCCTGCTTTGCCTCAGGTGGTTGTGTGGATTATCATTTCATTGACGTAACCAGGGAACTCAGAAGGAGAGTTCATTTTAGTGTATTGAGTCCCTAAAGTTAACTTTATAGTCTTGGGGATTAGAATGGTACTTCTCAAATATGTTTATGAAATGGCACACTTAATGATAATTAAAATATATGTATTTATCTTAAATAAACACAAAGTTGATCTCAGGCTTAATTGAGCAGCTGATGTGTCCCTGCAGCAGCTTTCGCTACTCCAGATGATGATTGGCAATATATTGGACATATTTTATTTCCAAACGAGGCTCATTGGTATGCCTTGATGACTGAAAATATTACCTGGGAAATTTCAGAATAGATAACACTTTCACACATTACCCTGACAAAATAGACCCTGTCCTGCAAGAAATACTGTTATTTTTATAGTTGCTTTTATTTATCTAAAATATTTAGAGGCCTTGGAAGCAGATTTAACTGTGAGCAAAAATCGTACGCATCATTTGACTATTCGAATAACATTCATTATATAGTTAACAACAATCAATACACCTGCTTTAGTAATTGTTATAAATTAGAGCCTTTCTGACCTTGAATTGAAGGTATTGATACTACAATTTAAATTGTGTCCCACTATGTCTGCTAAATGCTGCATGGCCTCCACCAGGTACGGTCATCTATTAGCAAATTAGGAACACCTTACCCTGCTCTCGGCTTATGTTGCTAACTGATCCTCCATGCAGCTATGAAATTAGGTAACTGTATTGTATGCATGTCCACTGAGTTCCCAATTGGACTCTGAGCCCCTTGAGGGTGAGTGTTTTAAGCCTGATCTTCATTTCCCTTTTGCTTACTTATGTGCTCTGAATACAATGTGTATGTTAACCATATAATAGAAAAGTATTAAATAAGATTTCATCTTTGTGGTCAGTATGTAAATGGATGTCAGAGTTGAAAGTAGGCATGATTGTGTTATAATATTCACAAAATTAAAATATTAACTCAAACTAAAATTATTAGAATTCTCTGAATTTGCTTTTTCTTTTTCTGAATGTGACAAAGTGTATTGAGTCCCTCTAGTTAATTTTTATAGCTTGGGGATTAGAATGGTACTTCTAAAACATGTTTATGAAATGGCACACTTAGTAATATCTTAAATAAATACAAAGTTGATCTCAGGCTTAATTTCTAACTCTATTACAGATAGCTGAGATATTGTACAAGGAGATATCAACACATATTTTGAATGTTAAAGTGTAACTGGAGTGAGTTACAATCAGCAATATAAAAGACTGAATCAACACCTATGCCTGTGTCTTTTACAATATTTTTCCTTTAAGGACTCTGGCAATATCTGTATATATATGTAAATTAGTTCATGAAATATTTGGAGGATATCCCAATTTAAACAGTTGTCCTTATGTCTCTGATTATTATTGATATAAACATGATTGTGATTGTGGATATTTTTTTTTATTTTCAGGAATCTGAAAATGTTTTACAGAGGTAATAAATATCTGCCTACGTCCAAGAGCTCATGTGTCACTGGCAATAAGCAAGATATTTAAAAAAGAGCACAGTGCTTTCAAAGAGCTCTTTTTACTGATTTGGCCCAACATGCTTTAGTCTCTGAAATTATAGAAGCAGTGTGATTCCTGTAGCACTCATCATCAGTGATCTGTTCTTTTGCATTTAAGAAATCCACAGAGGCAAAATATCTACATCCTATAGAAAGATCATTAAATTATTGACCACAAAATAGGAACATGGCTCCAAAGGGAGAGATGGCTGCAAATTTTGGAACAGGATCAAAAGATGTTTCCTGAAAAATCTGATTCTGAACAGCAGAGCTTGGCTAAAATGTATTTGGAAGAGGCTAGAGCTGCAGCCTGATGAACTAACCTTTTTAATGCGAAGAGAAAAGATCTATCATAGGATTGCCTATTTCAACAAAATAAAAACTATCGCAAGTGAAAGTGCATGTTAATTCACATAACAAAACCTGAATTTTCCTCTGGCCTACTGGAAGAAAGAAGTGAAGTGAGGATTTTGGCTAAATTTTTAAAATAATTGTTTTGATTAGATTTGGTCTTTAGTTTTTACTAAAAACAATGAAAATATTTTTGGAGATTCTGTGTGCATTATGTCTTTTAATTTTTTTATGTTCCTCTGGAGAAAAATTAAAAAATTTTGTCCCTTCTGGTGCTATGCTAACATGTTAGCTGTGTGGACCACTTACATGGGTATAATTTATCTTTCTCAGTATTGTACAGTCTCTGTCATTGCTGTAATCACGGTACTCATGTGACATCACTGAACATGGTGTTATTGATAACAGATGTACACACAAACAGTGCTGTGAGCAGGTACAAGCTGGCCCTAGTATTTCACTTCTGTTACCTTGACACATTCTGTTTCCAGCTTTATCACCCTCTTTTCCTTTAAATATAAAATACCTTTTATTTAAATAGGCATCCTTCAAAGTTTGAATGAGGCATCAGTCAGATTTGGATTTTCAACTAAAATATTTATGCCTCCATTACTTGGAAACAAAAGTCAAAAAGCAAAACACATCTCATCTAGAGCCCTCATTTTAGAGACACTATAGGGTAAATGACCTAGGAAAATATAACATGTAAGAAAACCATATGGAAATAAGGTTTTTTAACAATAGCATTCTCTAACTGTTCAGATTTCAAGCATCTACTTACATCTTTACCCAGAGAATGTTTTAATTGTTAGTTTACTTCATTCAAAAAGAATATATATGTGTAACTATTCTCCATATATGGAATAAAAATCAGGTATAACTATATTACTGAACTGCAAATATTTCCAATTATTATTATGCAAAAACAAGTTTTAAAATATAGACCTTAAGGTACAGTGTGGATAATAAATGCCAATATTTTTTTTCTCTCTTACCAAAAGCAGACCTGCACATGTTGGTCTCAAAATTTCCAGTGACAGGCAAAATTTTCATAGAAGTTCCTAAAATCTTCACTCTAAGCCTACATTCCAATTCAGCTTCTATAAGAGTTGGCATTAAAATACCCGGTGTACATGTAGCCAAAAAGAGTGTTATACTATTGTTCCTTGGGCCTATATAGGCCCCTCAAAATAGTATGCAGATGAAGTATATTTGATTAACAGCATATCTCCATATTTTAGATGATGTCATCAAAGTGGTCTGAAATATCACCTTATATTCTATGAAAAAGCATTTTGCTTCAGAGCTGAACACTAGTGTTATTCTTTCTGTGACCTAACTGAGGAAAATTCTCTCTATTGCTCTATTCCTTTTGCCTTTTCTTCTGGAGCTTATGAATATTTTTAGCTTTTATTGAGACATAAGATTCAACACACAGATTTGGAAACCTTAAATATGAGGCTACTTACGTTACTAGTACATTGATTATATTAATCAAATTAAGAGCTATAAGCATGTGCCATTTACAGGGCAGGTAAAGAGATTAACTCTGGAGTCAGACAATGACTAGCTCATTTTTTTTGGAAAGGGCAATGACGGGTAGTGTATTAGTATATTGGCACATGCCAAAAGTGATGACATTTTAAGAATTTCCCACATGCTCTTCAAAAGGAAGTATTCTGCTATTGTTGGGTAGAATGTTAAAAAATATTGATAAAATTCAGTTGATTGGTGGAGCTCATTTCTTCTATATCTTTACCAATTTTCTGTTTAATAGTTCTATGAATTATTGAGAGATAAATATTGAAGTTTCTAACTAAAACTTTTGGTTTGCCTAAATTTCCTTTCAGTCTTGTCAGTTTTTCTTCATGTATTTTGAAGCTCTATTTTTAGACACACACATATTTAATATTATTTCTTCTTCAATATGCAATGTCATATCTATTCCTGGTATTGTCCTTAGTCTACTTGTCTGATATTAATATAGCCATTCTAGGTTTGTTTTGATTAGAGTTTACCTGTATATCTTTATTCTTCCTTTTACTTTTAAACAGCCCTATTTGAAGTGTTTCTTGTAGACAACATACCATTTTATCACTGCTTATCCATTTTGACAATATCTTTCTTAAAAAAATTTATCTTTACTGTTGAAAGTATTACAGGTGTCCCCATTTTTTTTCCACATTGACCCCCTCCCCTCCCTCCCCAGGCCTTCAATGTACTATTGTCTGTTCATTAGTTATGCATATATGCATATAAATTCTTTGGTAATCTCTTCCCACCCTTTCCCTCTGAAATTTGTCAGCCTGTTGCAATCTTTGAAGTTTCTGGATCTATTTTGTTCATCAGTTTATTTTGTTCATTAGATTCCACATATAAGTGAGATCATGTGATACTTGTCTTTCTCTGACTGGCTTATTTCACTTAGCATAATACTCTCCAGGACCCTCAGTGCTGTCTCAAAGGGTACGAGATCCTTGTTTTTCACAGCTGAGTAGTATTCCATTGTGTAAGTGTATCACAGATTTTTTATACATTTATCTACTGATGGGCACTTAGACTGTTTCCAGATCTTAGCCATTGTAACTAGACCTGCTATGAACATAAGGGCACATATATTCCTTTTTTATTTATCTTTATTGCTGAAAGTATTACAAATGTCCTCTTTTTCCCCACAATGACCCCTTTTACCCCACTCCTGCTCCCTCCACAGGCTTTCCCCACAATATTGTTTGTCCATGGGCTATGCATGTATGCATTTTGACAATATTTTTTTATGAGTATGGTTAGATTATTTGCATTTTTATCATTTACATTTAATATAATTTTTTGAAATTTTTGAAAGATTCATAATTTATTTGTCATTTTGTTGTTCACTGTTATTATTTTCTCCCTTTTTCTATCTTCTTTTGCATAATTTCAATATTTTTTAACAATACACTTTAAGATTTGTTATATAATTATAACCTTATCTCCATATATTTTTTTAGTAGTTGCTTTAGGAATTGCAACATACATATTTAAAATTTCACATTTTACATACCACTAACATTTTACCATTTCAAGAGAAATATAGAAAACTGACCATCATTACATTATAGTTTTCTTATATATTACATCTACATGCATTGAAAACCAAGTTAGTGCTATAATTTTTCCTTTCAAACTTCAAATAAATTATTAAAAAAATCAGTGGTAAATAATCTACTATATTTACCTAGATTTTTATTATTTCAGTTGTTCTTCCGTCATTGCCAAGGTTCCAAGTTTCTGCTGGCATTATGTCCCTTCAGTCTGGAAAACCTTTAGCGGCAATCATTTTAGATCAGATTAGCTGGTAAGGATTCTTCCAGATTTTCTTCATTTAAAAATGTCTTTATTTACCTTTATTCTTAAGAATATTTCCACTTTATATAATTTTTTTTTCAGCATTTTAAAATGCTGAAAAAAGTGGTTCCACTTTCTTCTGCTCTCCATGTATTCTAATTAAATATACAGTCATTTAAATTGTTGTTCCTTTGCAGGCCATTTGTCATTTTACTCTGGCTAATTTCAGGTTTCTTTTCTTTGCTGTAGTTTTATTATTGTATCTGTCATGGAATTCTTTGGATTTTTTCTTTGAGATCCTCTGACCTTGAATCTTTCACTTCATGTTTTTTGCAAATTTAGGAAATTTTCAGCTATTAATTTTGTAAATATTTTTTAAGCACTGTCTTTCTCCTTTCATACTGGAATTTATATGACATAAATATTTAGACTTTTGTTAAATTACTGAAGATCCCTAGGAATCTTCTCTGATGCCTGGCCGGGCGTGGCTCAGCGGTTGAGCATCAACCTGGGATCCAGGTGATCGAGGTTCGATTCCCGGTCAGGGCACATGCCCAGGTTGGGGGCTCGATCCCTAGTCTGGGGCATGCAGGAGGCAGCCGATCAATGACTCTCATCTCTGATGTTTCTATCTCTCTCTTTCCCTTTCCTTTCCTCTCTCTGGGATCAATAGAGATATATTTTTTTTAAAAAGAATTTTCTCTGTTCTTTTCATTTTTACTTTTACTCTCTGTTATTCAGATTATATAATTTCTATTGATCTATCAAGTTCATGGTTGCCCGCCTCTATCATTTCCATTCTGCTATTAAGTCTATCCAGTGCATTTTTTATTTCATCCATTGCATATTTTATATGTAATATTTCCCCTGAATTTTCTTTGTATTTTCCATTTATTTGTTGAGATTTCTAATTTTTTCATTCAGTTCGAGAGCAAGCTCAGAAGTCATAGACAACTGTATGGGTCCTTTTCCCACACACTTTCCTCTCTGTAATCCTGCTAGTACTTTCGGGTTCTCTCTTTTTACTATTTTTTGTTTAGAAAACTGTGCTTTAATTACCAGCTCTCCGGCACTTCAGTGACTATTCCCACATCCATGATCAAGAGCTACAATTACAGAGAGAGAGCAAAAGGCAACAATGGTTTGTTCCAACCTTCTGGAACCATGTTTTTTCCATTCAGAATGGAAGGTTCCCCTTCAGAGTTTTGGTTCCTGCACTCTCTTGTGACTTTGGTGATTTCTTCAACCCTGTGATCTTGAGAAGATCATTTTCCAGCTCTCTGAGCCACGCAAAAGGGCTTTCCTAGTTTTCTCTCATTTGTATACCAGTGCTCACTTTTTTGTTTTGTGTGAAGTATAGAGGCACTGGAAAAACAGTGAACCTCGAATTGGTAAGTCATCATTTGTTTAGTGTTGCTTGGAATTTTTCCCACCCAGACTGCTACTATTTAATTTTCAGAGTCCTCAAGTAGCTATTAAATCCATTCTTGAAAAGATTTGTAGTTTCTTTCAGCAGGAGAAATGGTAGAATATTCTTATTCCATCTTATGTGGAACACAAAACTGCTTTTTATACAGACGTATATACTTTATATGTTTGCTTGAGGGAAAAATATGGATGATAAAATACTTTTGGTGCAACATCATTAAATACCAGCATTTCTCCAACTCCAAATATTAATATAGATCATTTTATTTGAAAATTTGTGCTTTTTAACATGTGGACTGCACAATTTCACAAAGCTAATAATGTTTCAGTAAGTTATAAAATAATATGCTAGTCAAATGCTAGGAATTAATTTCAAAGGAATAGATATAATATAATGGCTAGCCCTTTAACATGGGATAACTTCTACATCACACAAAACCTGTAGTTTAAGTATCATGAATTTATCTTCATTACTGCCTTATAAATATCTAATGTTTCTAAATATTTATGCAAACATGTCTAAGCTTCTTCTCTGAATAATTAAGAAAATTACTCATCACTTTAAAAATAGCACTCAATTTCATATAGAATGGTAAGTGAAAACATATATAATAATGCACCTTTCCCTTTTATATATTTTAAATTTACTCCTATAGTAGGAAAGAAAAAAATTCTAACACTGGTCACATATTCCCCATGCATACAAATACAAAAGAACAATAGAGATTGTCTCTATCTTTTTTATATTCAATCCCCAACCCCAGGTTCATAACCATGCAAACTTCACATAGAGAACCAGAACTAAATGCTAAATAATTACATTTCTAATAAAATTCATAAAAATTGGTATCTGAAAATTTATAGTAATTTTGAACTTCTAGAAACAATCATTTAACAGTAAAATGCCCTGTTATATACATTCAAATTTTAAGTAGAAATGGCCAAAGTTACTTATGTATTTTTAAGTAAATGTATTTTAGGTATGCAAGGTTTCCTATAATTTATAAATTAACTTATGTGCTTATTTCAGATCAAAGTAGGGTTTTCTATATAATTAGTAACAAAATTATTTTGAAAGAACACTCAAATTTTATATTGACAATATAATTTTTAACAGATTACTTCTATTTTTTTCACATACTTTGTGACTTTTTTTTTTATAGAATTATCATATCGTTACACTTATTTATAATTAATCTAAACCTTCCTCCATTTGATCAAATACATTGATTTTGAGTACAAACCAGTTCCCTTGGGCTACACAGTATGATGAGCAGCTCAGATTTAGTATCTTAATGAGCAAATTCCCACTGAACTATTGCAGTATAACTATAAATTTGTTCCTGATTAACATCTCTTCTGGATATTAAAACTCTATTACTTTGGAATTTGAAAATGAGTCTGAAATAAAACACTGGAGGCTGTATTTAGGAGTGTTATTTTTCTGACATCCAAATGGTCAGGATGATCTATTAGGATTTTTCTGTACTTCTTTTTTAAAATATTGCTTGGGGGCATTGAGATGACTTTAAATTCATCCTGCTGAGAGGGTAAGCAGGAAGGATTAATATAGGGTATGTTCTTGCATTTATAAGAGCTAAACTAGGTTGTTTAGAATCAGAACACAGCATGGCAGAAGGTACATCTAGCAATGACTTTAACAGATTATTACCCAATTTTAAGGAGAGAAAAAAGTCCTCCAGCAATTTTATTCATTCAAATGTAATTGCAATGCCATGAAATAGATCTATAAGCAGACTTCACAAGAGCAATTATTTAGTTTCTGTATTTTCAAAAGAACTGGTTGGAAGGGCAGTTGCTATTTTATTATTCTGTCTCCATCATATAAACATATTAAATTTTCTTCCATTAAAATTTGATCTTTTGTAGGAACTGCTGTGATAAAAAATGAAACAAAGGGGCTCCTCTTCAGGTTAATTTTCCACATTTTCCTTTTGTAAATGAGAACTACTTAAATGTACTAGAGAATCACAAATACCTGCAGGGCAATTCCAGCTTTAGCTGCATCAGCAGAAAGGATTGCATTTTTAAAGCTTATCCTTTGTTTCCCTGGGGTGAGCTTTATTACTACCTTTTATAGATGCCTCATTCTTAAAAATGCATAAATATAAATTAGACACTGACCAAAAAATGCTCAGAGCCTTTAAAATTCTTCCACTTCTTGATTTTCATATTCCCTTAATTAAACCGTAATTATCAAAGACATTTTTATGTTCCCTGTTAATCTTTACTTACCTACAATTTACGTTTAGTTAGTTTGAATGAAAAGATTAGATTACTCATAATTTATGTTTTCAGAGATTTCCATTTCTTTATCTTTAAACTCTGAGTAAATTTTTTTAACAGAATATTTACAGCTTGGTGACATTGAAGAATAAGACATTGCCATATATATTTATTTATTTCAAAATTTTAAAATACTTTAGAATGTTTTGGGTAGAAGTTTAAATAATAGAGAGCTAAATATCAAATAATATTTTTATCATTCTGTCCTGTATATGTGGGTAAGCCTCTCAGTTCTCTGTGTTTCTTTTAGTTGCTGGAGTTTATGAAGAGATACCCAAATATTGAACTTCCTATTCCTTATACATTAACGAGGTGGGAAATAAACTTGTACATAATTTATTTTTAAAGAAATTAAAATATTTAGTAAAATTAATAAAAACCTTAAATAAATTTAAGTAAGCTTTCCTTCTTAATACAAAAAGATGTTGAGATATTGAGTTTACCTAGTGAGACCAGCCAGGGAAAGTGGAACTTAAATAATATTAAAATATCTGAAGTAAAGTTGGTTTTTCAAAAGTTAAGACTTTATTGTTTTGTTTTTAATTTTTCTTAGGACTTCATTGTTTTTTAAACTGTGTTTAATATTCTTAAAATTATGTATTGAAAATGCCTTAGGACACTTTAAGGCAGAATTGGGGGCAAGCAGGTGAATGCAACAAAAAAGAGAAATTTTATGTCAATATTAGAATATACTTTCAAAAACCAATCACTTCCCTTCATATGTGGAATGCATAATTATTAGGAACATTATAGAAGGTGTATAGCATTGGGAGAAAAATAACATTAAAATGATATCTGAGGACATTTGAACTCTAACAAGCTATGAGTTCAAAGTGTCCAATCTACATTTCATTGGCCTTAGCACATTTTTTATTAACTGCATTTTGTTATTAGTTAAAAGAAAACACAGGGAACAAAACCACAGCTATACGTCATTGTTTCATTTGGGAAGAAAATAGAGTTTTAATTAGGTTTAGTAATAAAAATTAAGTCAAAAAAGGAAAAATTTGAACTATTTCTTTTTAGCTGTAAAATATGTAAAAAATGTGTATGAATATAACAATGCTTTTATTTTCAGGGATGTGTAGAAATGCACTACTTTATACATTCTTCGCAGGAATTTGCGTTTCTAGAGTTGACTATAGAGCAGTTTAATGATATATAATCTTAAAACATTGATACCTTTTGACTCTTGAGGCTTTTATTCTCAGAGAATTGATCATGGATGAGCACATAGAATATGTGTAGTAGTTGCAACTGCAGCACTGTATACAGTGTCAACATTAAATAATATACATGCTATATATATTAGCCAAAGAACATGTATGCACAACCTACAGACACAGACAAGAGTGAGGTGGTGGCCAGAGGGAAGGGAGGGCAGGGACTGGGTGGAGGTGGGCAAAGGGGGAGGGAAATAGGGACATCTGTAATAGTGTTGACAATCAAAATAAAGTTAAAAAAATTATATATAACTTGGCCTGGTGTGGCTCAGCAGTTGAGCGTTGACCTGGGATCCAGGCGATCGGGGTTTGATTCCTGGTCAGGGCACATGCCCGGGTTGCAGGCTCGATCAATGACTCTCTCATCATTGATGTTTCTCTCTCTCTCTCTCCCTCTCCTTTCCTCTCTCTAAAATCAATAAAGATATATTTTTAAAAATTATATATATAATAAACATACTACTACTATACTATACTGCTCTGGGGTTAGCATGATAAATCCATACAACCTTATTAGCTCACAGATGGATTTAAACTATATGTTGTCAAATATTTTCAGGTGTTATGTAATCCAGATGCATTGTCAGTGGCAGTAAAGAAAATTATATTTCTCTCCATTCACTCTTCCATCCACTTCATTCTCTTTTATTGAACTTAAGTTTATCAGACTTATTAATGACCAAAATTTGAGTGAACACAATGGACATTTTCCAACATAAATTTACTTGACTTAACAGCAAGTTTGGCTGTATTCTACCGGTTCACCTCTCTTGAATAACTTATCTTTGATTTTGTGAATCTTCAGTCTATGGTTTCTCTCTTGATTTATCCTTGTTTTAATTTGTTGTATTATTCCTTTCCCTTAGTCTTCTTTGCTGTTCTTCAGTGTCTAAAGTTTTGGGAAACTTCAGGAATGTAATGGGTTTGGGTAAAAGTTTAAATCTTTGTTTAAATTCCCCTCCAGGTTAGCTTATCCAAACCTATAACATTAAATAGTGTCTATATTAATAAAGGTCAACATTTTGTTTGGCATCCTAAATTCTTTCCTGTGTTATGAAATTTGAAATAAAAATATATACACAAAATTCATTAATTTAAGACATATCAAAACATTCTGTTCTTGGTAGGCAGGATGCAGCATTAAACAAAACAGGCAAATTTACTAACCATATTAAGCTTTCACTCTGGTGGGGGGACATAAAATAGTGAAATAATGTTAGTTGATGATAAGTGTCAAAGACAAAATTAAAGCTCATAAAGGAATAGAAAATGTGCAGGTTGCATTTGCACTTGGATGTCTGAGGACACATCTCTGAATGGATATGCCCAATGGATCACTAGATTTTTACAAATCTAAGCCAGTTCCTTCCCAAGTAAATTAAACATCTCCAAAATTCCTTCAGCCAAAATTGGCAGTCATCTACCTCTCATTTTCCCCATCTCACATATCCAATACTTAAATCATTCAAGTTTCAAATCCAAAAATACTCTCTTCATTGTTTTGGCCTATATTAAAGTATTCTTCTAAGTCAAATTCAGTAATCATCTAAGTCATAACTTCTTCTTCACATTGCTTGACAATAATTCGTATTCTATGCTATAGTCAGAAGGATCTTTCTAGATTTGAATCAGGTATTGGTACACTCAGCTCTTCTGTGACCCCATCTCTTGCTTTAATTTCTCTTCTCTCAATACAGGTAAATACAAGTTCATGCCACTTTATATAATTTACCTAAATGGAAAATGTCAAAGGGAAATAAAAGCATAAATATTTATTGTAGTAAATAATAGAGCACACTTTCATGAATTTACTGGTTAGACTCTTCCATGTACCAGAAATATCTACTAAAATTGTAAAAATACCTTTTTAAGTTTTTATCGATTTTATTGGGTTGACATTGGTTAATAAAATTATATAGGTTTCAGGTGTACAATTCTACAGTACATCATCTGTATATTGTATTGTGTGTTCACCACCCAAAATCAAGTCTCCTTCTGTCAACATTTATCCCCCATTTACCATTTTCTACCTCTCCTCACACTCCTTTCCCTCTGGTGATCACCATACTGTAGTCTGTGGCTATGAGTTTTTTTACCTTTTTTTGCTTAATCCTCTCAACTTTTTCACCCAGCCCCCAACTCTCCCCTCTGACAGCTGTCAGTCCTGTATTTATGAGTCTATTTCTATATTGTTTGTTAGTTTATTTTGTTTATTAGATTCCACATACAAATGAAATCCTATGGTATTTGTCTTTCTCTGACTGTCTTGTTTCATTTAACCTAACGCTCTCCAGCTCTATCTATGCTGTCTTGAAGTAAGAGTGAAAAGAATATTTCCTATTTTTTCTGCATTTTTAAATTAGTTTTAAAAAATCTGGTAAATAGCCTGGCCGGGCGTGGCTCAGCAGTTAAGCGTCGACCTAGGATCCAAGCGATCTGGGTTCAATTCCCAGTCAGGACGCTTGCCCGGTTGCGGGCTTGATCAATGACTCTCTCCTCATTGATGTTTCTCTCTCTCCCTCTCCTTTCCTCTCTCTGAAAATCAATAAAGATATATTTAATAAATAAATAAATAAATAAATACCTGGTAAATAAACTAAAAATAGAAAAAAATGGCATCATTAATGAAGATCTTTCCAGTTAAAACTTACTTCATTTAAATGTACCGTCGTGTATTAATATGCTTTTTAAGGGTGTAATAATATATTTTTATAGATCTAGTGGTCTATGTATAAGATTAAATATATATCTAATAATACCATATTAAAACACATTTTTAATTCTTGATCAGCTGACACTTTAAGACTTTAGGTGCTTAGAAGAGGTGGCAGGATCACAACCTTCTAAAACGTGGCACTTGAATCCTTTAGTGTAAAAATTGTATAGTTCATGGTCACTCATTTAAACATAAAATAAGCAAATATAAACTACTGTATTTCAAACAGAATTAATATAGTGGTCAGACTTTATTTCTCTCCAAATTTGGCTTAGATGTTTTAGATTTTTTATTAACTCATTACATTTATCTATCCTTAATGAAAACAGATAGCAAAGAAAACTGCAATATTTCCTAGGCAAATAAATTCTATGTGGATACATTCTGATTATGTCAGTTATCATATCATCAAGCATACTGCCATATTTCAAAAACTTCCAGTTAACCTAATTCTAACACTATGCTTTCCATAAACAAGCTGGCTATTGTACCTATGAAACTATGTGAGTATTAATGGGTTATTCTTCTTTAACATTTAACAAGAATTTTTAGGGAAAATTGAAAAATTTCACGTTGATAGTAAAATTCAATCCATTGAAAAGAAAAATCATTGAATAAAGCTTTAAGAAAATTTAATTGGCCAAAAATGGAAATAACATTCCTATAAACACTGCATTGCTGACATTTTTAAGTGCCATGGATCCTTTTCTGAGATATTCAGGATGGAATCCCTGAATTAATGAAGAATTTACAAGTGAAGCTTACCCTCACCCTCAAGGCTCTGTGAATTAAAAAAGTGTTTTACCTCCATTTTCTTTCAAAATATTTTTTAAATATAATTTCTAACACTTTTATAATATACATACATAGAGATATTTGGTAAATATAGATTTTATAATGTATGTATAAATATACATAAATACATATACACACACATGCTAGTTAGCCAGCCAAATAGAGACATAGGTGATCTTTTTAGCTTTTTTGATAGTTTATTTTTACCATGACTTAGTAAATCATAGTATTTCATATTCAGAATTATTATTACTTGGTAGAATTAGGTATTAAGTATTAAAGTGTTCTATTACTATATACTTACTAGACTACTGATTGATAAATTAACAAAGTGGATACATATTAATTCATTGCTTTCCTCTTTTGTTTCAAAGTTTTTATTATCATTTTGTAAGTATAATTCACATTATTTTTTATAGTTTAAGATGTTTGTTCAAGTGAAATGAAATTTATCATACTGCTGATTCACTGTCCATTATAACAGATCATTTATCTTTGCCAGCAGGTATATTTTATATTCTTGGCAGTCACACATTTTGTAGTTTTTCTATTAGAATGAATGAGTGGAAAGTAGAGCAGATGGTCAAAGTGATGACTCTTCTAAATTTTCTATAGTTATAACAGTAAGGATTAATGCTCATTTTCACTGCAACTTCTTCAAAATATATGTATTTTGTAGATGTGTTTGTTATTACAGGTCTCTGTATAAAATTACTATGTTACACATTAAAATCAATTGTCAATTCTCAACCAAATAAAAAATATTATTTACTGTATGTGTAAGGCCACTTGTAAATTACTGTCGTTTTCATTTCCCACTCTTAAGAAAACCAAAAGTATTGTGATAATTAGTGTCATCATATGATACAAAAAGACCAGAGATCAATTATCAAAAAGAGTTATAATGCAAATCATGAAGAGTCTTTTAATTCATATAAATGTATTTGACCTCTTTCTAAAAGCTAGTGAGTAGAAACTAAAGTATTTTATGCAGGATAATGACATTTAATTTACACTTTAAAAAATTCAGCCTACCTGCACTTTATAAAATGTATTATTGGAGAAAAATTATGAAGAAAAGACAAGAATACTTGCAAGAGAGAATGCTATCGTAGTCTAGAATAGTGTCAACAAAATGCATATTTAAAATTACCAGGACTTGAAATTGTTTAAAATGAGAAGCTAAAATAGAGGAATGATTTATTATTGCCTTGAAGGTTTCTTGAAGGAGCATTGCTTGAATGATCATTTATAGTGATAGAGGACATGGGAGCATAGATAAATTTGGTTTGAATATCCTAAGTTCAGGTTGAGACATGATAAACTTGATGTACCTTTTAGAGAGTCCAGGTTTCAAGGTGACATAGGGTATACACATCTAAAATTTCACATTTAGGTATGGATTGAAGACTACATAGGTACGGATTGAAGACTAAATTTGCAAGATACTGATATATTTGAAGTTGCATGAGTGAATTAGGCCTCTATAAAAGATCCTAGGATAAGAAGAAAAAGAGAGGAAGCCCTCATGCCTATCAAAGCATAAGTGTTGGTAGAAAAGATATAAAGAAAAAAAACTACTTAAGTATTGTGTTATGCAATCCATGCATAAAGAAAGAGAACAATGACATGAAAAAGAGACAACATGAAAAAGTGTTCTTAAAAATTAAAATAATATTTCAAAATAATAAATTCAGCAAAATTATAAAATAATAGTACAGTAGAAATATGAATCTGTGTTCTAAAAGTATACTTGAAACATCTTTAAGAATATATAACAAAAATATATGTTTTTGAGTAAAATTATGAGAGATATAGTCGAGGTATGCATGACTTACAAGAATATTAAAGTACGTTACTGAATTCATTTATCAGTTTTAGTAGTTTTTTGGTGGAATCTATAAGGTGCTCTATATTCATGTCATCTGCAAATAATGATACTTTTATTTCTTCCTTTCCAATTTGGATAGCTTTTATTTCTTTTTCTTATAGTGTTTTACAGTTTGTGATAAACAAAAAGTTCTTAGGTAATATACAAAACAAAAATTCAGGAAGGGAGAAACAGAATTCAAACAGAAAATAGATTTCAAATACACTGTATGACAAATGTTTTAAAATTGAATCATAAATTGACTACAAATGCTATTGGAAATATAGTTAAAGCCAAACATTAACATTGGTAGTATATTAAAAATATAAATAAGCCTGGCCGGTGTGGCTCGGTGGTTGAGCACTGATGGACCTAGGATCCAAGAGATGGAATTTCAATTCCCGGTCAGGGCTCTATCCCCAACAGGGGGTGTGCAGGAGGCAGCTGGTCAATGGCTCTCTCATCGCTGAGGTTTCTATCTCTCTCTCCCCCTCCTTTCCTCTCTCTGATGTCAATGAAGATACATTTAATATATATATCAATAAGTAAAGACGAATAACCCATTAAAAAGCTTCTGAGTGTCCAAAAGACATTTCACAAAGAAAAAATGCCAATGGCACATAAATTCTTAAAATGTCTATCCAGCTCACTGAAATTGGGTAAATGCAAATGTAAAAATGAGAGAACAGTGAGAAAATAGGGTCTGACATACACATTCATGGGGATTTAGTGTATTACCTAATTTTTAAAGGTCAAGTTGAAGACCAAACCAGATTTAAAATGTATAATTTGACTTTATAGAGGTATGCAATTTTATTTGTACAATAATAATAACAACAAAGAAAGTGAGTGATCATTATTAAGTAAGCAAAGGCTCAAAACTTCTAAGAATTTAAGAATATTCCAACTAAGAATCGAATATGTGTTTATATATATGCTTATGTGTTTATGTATAAGCGAAATGAATGACAGAAATTACACAAAGAACAAAAAGTAAGAATTAAGATTATTCTATTATTATTAGATACTCACACAACTCATGAAGTGATATAGTTTTATGAAAAATAAACCTGGAAAAGCTGCAAAGCATACTGCAAACTGACATCTGAAATTGAACCACCAGATGCAACAAGGCCTCACTGAGGGCAAGTGAAAAGGTGATAATCTTGGGTCACTATAGTATAAGACCTTACAAGATGCCAGCCCATGGTTGATACGGATGGGATAGCAGCATGAGTAATAGCTTATTCAAAAGCCCCATCTTTATAAAAATATGGATGCAGTGTTTATTTCAGTAACCTGAAGTTGTATTGCTTTTAATAACTGCCTAGACTTGAAAATTTGAAGAAACAGAATTCCAAGACGGCAAGGGAATAGGCCTTTAACTTTTGATTAGGCAGCGAAAGGCTATTCAGAGGTACAAAGTGGTATGGTTTTAATGTCGTTCTGGCATGTCTCCATTTTCAGTTCTGTCCGCTGATTCAAATGGTAGATAATCATGTGTCCTGTTATGAAACATTAAACCTCCAGATTAACCAGATGACCCTTGCAGAAAATAAGAATCCTCCCATTGCCTGGGGATTATTCAAGAACCTCACCTAAAGTGGCTGCATTTTATGATAATATCCGTATCTCAAAGTCCATTGCTATTCACCTCATTGTCTTTATATCAGCAATTAAGGCCAGCTCTCAACATAGTCAAAATTGGAAACACAGCCTCTGTTACTGCAGTAGCTTATACTCCAAGAATTTTGCAGTACCTTGTTAATATATTGTTTTGCGCTGGTCTCAGCCTATTAAAATCAGTGTTGTGACTGCACCAGCCCATGAGGTTCTTATTCTGATTTCCAGATGCCCTCAGCAATAACTAGCAAGAAACTGGAAATTACATGGCACATCTGGGGTCATGCAGGGAAGCTTCAAGAAGAGAGAGAGTGAGCAATGCCCTAGGGTTCTGCTTTTATTGGGCTCAAGTGTGGGGGCCTAGGGTTTCCTGGGCTCACTACTGATGAATTAAAAACATGAGTGAGAACTTAAAGCACAAGAGAAGAAAAAACAAGGGGCCAAAATGGTTGGTTATCTAAATCAACCAATATCTCTGAAAAAAAGGAGCCAAGGTGGGGTGTGTGTAGGAGGCGGTGCACAGCCTGTCTCTGTCTAGTCCTGTTGTTGGCAATGAGTTTATTGGAGACAGTCATCTTTGAAGTGGATACCTTTGAATCAAAGCTTAAGTTAAGCAGTTACATAAAAGAAGCCAACTTGTCAGGGGTTACACTACATATAAACTAAGTAGAACCAGGAAAATTTAGTGTGAATATATATGAGGGTGATGGACTAAGGAAGACAGAAAATTAGAGAAAGAGTTTGATGACATTGGGAAACTCTCCTGTGACATACAATTCAACACTCTGACACCTGGAGCTGGTCTTGATATATTACTAGGATAGATGCTTTAGCTTAGACATGATATAGCTACAGTAAACTAGGTCAAGATTGTTAAACTGCCTTAAAAGAGTGTTTAGAGAAGCGGACATTTTAAAGTGGGTATATTGCCAGCAACCGAAGAGAAAACTGGGTGACTATGCTCCCTGGAAGGTGAATGTGGCACAATATGGAACATACAGGTGCGTGGTGCAACAGGATTACATATGACGGTAAAATATAAAGCACTGGTATTCCTGAGGGGGAAATAGATGTATAGCAAACAAGGACATATGGCCAAGAAAAATCAGTCTTACAAGCTGAAGCCTGATGCCAACAGCTTTAATGGAAAAATCACGATTTATCACCCAAATTTCATAAATGTTATATATACCAAACAGTTTCCCTCAAGTGAAATCAACAAGGAAATTTTTAATTTTTAAAAAATTGTGGATTTTAAATTAGTGATTCTGTTTTCACAAATTTTTAGACCATCTATAAAAGTCTAGATAAAATTATTTCTCCCTCCACAGAATTTAGAACTTGACATTAAATTGTAATAAAACCAACTAAGCAATAAAAAAGTCTCTGAAAAAATTAAGCATAAATATTGACATCCAATTAAGTGTTGAAGGACATGAGATGAAATGATATTGTTATCAATAATAATTCTCTGATATCTGTCTATCAGAAAATACTAAAAGTATCCTGAGAGCTTCAGACTCAGCTCCCCCTGCAATCAAACAACAGTGTTCTCAGCAGTAAGTATTCCCTAGAAATTCTCATGCAAGACCTCTTGGCTCCTTGGAGAACACACTGAGGTATCTTGTCTCCCTCACATCTCTGCCATTCCCTTGAGCTTATCTCCTCCCAGCCTCCATCACAATGATGAATATAAGAAAGAATTTCAATTTTAAAGCTCTGTTGTTTTGACTCAAGTAAATTTATTTCTTCCAGGGATGAATTATAAATAACTGTGTACTATAACCAATATGACAATATTTTCTGGTCCCTATATTCTGTAATGTAATTTGCATTTTTATTAAGGCATAATTTACATGCACAAAACTATACCCATTTTAAATGTAAACTTAGATAAATTTGATAAATGAATATGCCCATGTTACCATCCCACCAATCAAGATATAGAACATTTCTCACCCCAAATTTCCATCAGTGACTTTTTCTAGTCAGTCCATTCCCTGCACCACCACCCCTAAAACTCCAAGGGAATCTCTATCTGATTTCTATTACCATGATTACTTTTGCCCTTTTTTTTAACCTCATAGAAGTGTGGTAATGCAGTATATTTCTTTTCTGTTTGCCTTCTTTCATTCAACATGCATGGCATTTTGTATATCACTTGTATGTTTTTATTGAATATACCACACTGTGTTTATCATTCTTCTGTGGTTGAACATTGGGGTTATTTCCAGATTTTGGCTATTCTGGATAGTTGTTATAAACATTCAATGTTTGAGGTCATATGTTTTCTCAGGCCCACAGAATCAGTATGAGTGGAATTGCTGGACTATCAAGCAGATGTATTTTACCCTTTAAACACGTTAAGCAGTTTTTCAGAACAGTTCTGTTTTACAGCAGCACAAACAATGTGTTAGCATTCTAGTTATTCCAATTCCTTGTCAACATTTTGCATTATCAGACTTGTAAATTTATTTTTTCATTTTTCTGGCTGAAGTCTCATTATAATTTAAAGTTCTCTGAAGAATAATGAAGTTGAAGATCTCTTTTTGTATATCTTGGCTAAATATATATATATATTGTGTGTGTGTGTGTGTGTGTGTGTGTGTGTGTGAAGTATCTTTTAAGTTCTTACTCATTTTTAATTGGGTTGTTTTTTATTAAGTATTGATTTTAGGAGTAATTATGTATTCTAATACAAGTAGCATTAGAAATATTTGCTTTCAGTTTGGTTGTTGCAATTTTTTTTAAATGGAATGTTTGATGTAAATTGTATTTTTATTCTGATGAAATTGGATTTATTATTATTTTTTCTTTTATGGGTGATAGTTTGGCCCTGTTTAAGAAATACATACTTACTTGAAAGTTGTGAAGCTATGGCTACTATATAATGAACCCACTATGCATTTGCATCCATTACTGAAAAAAACAACTTTCTGCTTCCCAATGAAGGGCTTATTCTCAGTATAATTCAGCTCTTTGAGGCTTCCTTATGTCCACTGTTCTTTGATCTCATAGAAGTATATGATTATTATTTTATATTTTAAAAGTATTTCCATTGCATAAAGTATTATTTTTCTGTACCAAATCCAAATCAGAAGTAAATATTTTTTCAAATTTAAATAACCACCCATTGCATAAAATGGTGTCCAATACAACAATGGATGCTTATAATTGTGTATTAGACTACTTAGAGAATAGAAAAGTTGTGTTTTAAGAAGCAGAAAAATATTCCTAATATTTGGTAAATAATCTAACATTAGTAATTAATCATAGCAAGTATTTACACTTAATAAACAAGGTATTAATTGCATATAAAATTAAAGCATTTGTAAAAGCTCACCTTCTGATACTATTGAAAAACGTGATTTGATTTTATTGAGTACATGAAACTTTTGATCAAAAGTTTAGAAATAAATTTTAGTTCAAATTTTGAAATTTAAAAAGTAATAAATCTATGCCTAATAGATTGTGTTCACCATTAATGTAACTAAATTACCATATTTTTTAGTCACACAGGCTGGTTCTACAATGCAGGATTAGGATTTTAAAATAGTGACAGTTTTAATTTTGAGAGAGGAAGTTCACCCTCATTTCATGCTTAATGAAATGAACCCAATTATCCCCTTGCATTTGTGTTAGTAGTTAGGTCATCTGAGACCAATTTTCATATTTGCCTTCATCTCTAGCACTAATCATATTCCAAGAAGTAAATATATGGTCATTAGTTTCTGTCATTTGAAAACAACTTTCCTAAATTAAGTTTATTGAAATATAGTTACCTTTTTAAAAAGTTTTATTTATTATAAGTCACTTGCAAAATCTTGCTTCAATACATTTTCTAGTGCCATTATTTATACTATGTGATCAGTACCCAGAAACATAATTGAAATACCACAATCCCTTCTTGTTATTATGGTTTGTAATTTTGTAAATTGTTATTAAACATTAAATATGCATGAGTTTGTTTTATTTTTTAGTTGTCAGTAATGATGCACTATGGTGTTAGGCACTAGTCTTTCTTGCAGACATTGCTATTAATCAAGAGAAATGCATTAAAATGCTCTTTGAAGAATAAAATATATGAAGTAATAAGTGTGTATATTTTATATTCCATTAGTCATTCTAGGGAAATATCTATCAAATATTCCAGCAATATTTGTCATTAAAAAGAAAGTCAAATTCATTAATCTATTCAGAACTAAGACAATCCAGCCTTGGTGAGGTTCAACCTGAACTAAATATTTTGTAATATTTTTTTAACACATTTAGTTATTTAACACCTTTAAAGTTTTTTATTTTTTGAAGTATATTTAAAACTAATGTTGCCATCAAAGTTTATATAGATAGCCTAAAGGTACACTTTGAAAAGACCTAGGACAGAAAAGTAAAAATTTCTTATGTGAACGCTTGAACCTAAAAATGTATATTAGCATAGACTCCATTTTCTGGTATATGGATAAAATCAATTCTGTAATTTTTTAAAGAAATAATTTCAAAATGCATGTATTGAGAAAGCAGTAAATTATAAAGTACTTGATAACTGTATAATAATGATAATAATAACAATAATAAATCAAAATATGAATCAGTTTAAGTGCCTAGAGACCCAACATTGTGTTTTACTTTTAAAATTTTACAATTATATTAGAAATCAAAATAATTTTGGCTATATCTAATTAATTAATTTAAAATTATATTTTTTCCACTAAACATATTACATATATAATATGTTTTTATATTTATTAAATTAATTGAGGTGACATTAATTAATAAGATTATATAGGTTTCAAGTATAAAATTCTATGATATATCATCTGTATATTGCATTGTGTGCTCACCACCCAAAGTCAAATCTCCTTCTGGCACCATGCACTTGACCTCCTCTGTCTCCCCACCCCCTTTTCTTCTGGTAACCACCATACTGTTGTCTGAATTTTTGGTTTGTTTGTTCACCTTTGTTCATTTGTTGCTTTCAGTTTTGTAGCCCATATACCAGTGAAATGATATGGTTCTTGACGTTTTCTGACTTATTTCATTTAGCATGATATTCTCAAGATCCCTATATGTTTTTGCAAATGACAGTGTTTTATTTTTTCTTATGGCTGAATAGTATTTCATTATATATATGTATCACATTTACTAAACATATCAGTTCCTGAAGTCTACATATTAGTAGAATTTAGATTTTTTCAAGGTATTTTCATTGAGAAACCTTAAGTAATCCCTACAGAAAGTATTTTTCATTATGGATAATGACATTCTTTTGCCCTGTAATTTAAAATTAAAATTTACAGCCATAGAGCTTTAAGAAATGTTGCAACGCTCTTATAAAACTCAAAATAAATAAATTATTTTTAAAATTCAGAACATAATAGACAATATTATTTTTCTACTCATATCTATGGGATATGTAAAACATTAGTGAAAAGTATCTAGTACTTTCAACAATAGAGATACATTAAAAAAGAAGGAAAGTTTTCTAAATGGTGATGGGAAAAAATGGAGAACATATTTTAATTAGGCAGATGAGTCAGAAATCCATTCCATTTCTAATTTCTCTTATGAAAGTGGATACGAATTTTTTAAATAAATCTTTGTGTTGTATAGTAATTAAATTTAACATTGTCAAGGTAAGAAAACAAGGTTCAACAGGTTTTGTTACTTTCCCAAGAATATATAAATAATAAAAAGGGAAGTTTTATCTAAAGTGAGGCTTATTAGTTAACCGGGTACCTGTCAGACCAGGCTCAGCTTGGCTGCAGTGCCTCATATCTCATAGGTTTCATTTCAAAACCAAAGGAAGTAAAAGTTATTTCTAACTCACGCTACGGTTCCCTTGCAATTTGGTGGGGGCTCCGCCTCACCTCCAGGACTCAAGCTGAAGGATTCGTTATCTGGAAAAATACCAATCATTTTATATGAAAAAGAAAATTTCACGAATTACATACTGGACCTTAAATGTTTCTGCTTTAAGGAATTCTTGAAGTAATAGTGTTCAGAAGGTACATCTATGCAGGCTCTTCAGAAAGCAATTTGAAAACTATCAAAGTTTAAAGTTCACATTATTTGACACCAAAACTGCAATCTCTTTTATACTCACAACTACTCACAAATAAGCCAAAGCAAGTAGCATGGCCATCCTACCTTCACTGTAGCAGGAAATGTAAAGTATGTTTGCTGCAAAGAAGGATTTAAGTGTATTTCTAATTAATTCACTGTGTTTGAGTGCATATGTATGTACATAGGTTTATGTGTGAGAATTTATGGATGCAAAATATCTCTTACACTATTTCTATAAATGTTGCCTCTTACTGTAAAATTACTATTATGTACTCATAAATTTGTAATTTGAAAAGCCATATATGCTAACTTTTTACATAGAATGTATATGTACATAGTATACATTATAAATACTATATATTAATATATTTTATATATTAATATATATTTTATATATGTTTTTCATATTCCTGTACATATCTATGTTTAATTTTATTTTGTTTAAACCTTTTTTTTTCTTCCTTTTGCTCCACAGAAGTTTTTTATTGTATGTGTCCAATTTCATAATCATTCCATTGATAGCTTCTGGGATTCCTGACATTATTTGAAAGAGTTTCTTCCATTACAATGTTATGAATATAACAGTTTCTTTTTTCTTTTGTATTTTTAATGTGTCTTAAGTTTAGATAATTGATTTCTGAAGAAGTAATTGGGATAATGGATTTAAGTAGATAGTAAGCCTTATTTATTTTTCAAACTACTCCCAAAATGATTTACTGAATCATCTATTCTCTCATCTTATTTTGAAATGCAACCTTTGCATAGTTTAAGTTTCCATTGTTATTCTGTGCTTTTGACTTTATTGCTATAATTTTTCATTCCAGTTTAACATCCTAATATTAGAAGGCATTTTAATTCCTAGTAAGATTAGGTCTTCATATTAGCATTTTTTTTCAAAACCTTTCTTAGCTATTTTCTCACATTTATTTTTCCACCACAATTTTAGTTTCTTATTACTTATTTTAAAAATGTAAGATACCTTGTTTGAATGCTGTCCCTTTCAGGAGCATGCCCACTCCTTTCCTGTCCCCTTGTACTTCCCTCAGGAGGTCACCCTTGCCTTTCCTTCTGAGCTCCAAGGGTCCTTCTTTTGCGTCTGTTACTTGTTTTCAGAGGCCACACAGCCCAGCCCCTAACTTCTGCTACCTTTGTAACTTTCTCAATAAACTTTCTCTTATATTTAAAAAAAAAAAAAAAAAAGATATCTTGTGTTAATTTTATTGTTCAGGTTAAAGTGGATCTATTTATGGTAATTTATATATTTACACATTGGATTTAGCACTGCTATGGATTAATACTTCTGTAGAAATCTTCATTGTCTTTTCTGGGGAACATTTTAAATAGCAATATATAAATAATACAGTTACTTAAGTTCTAATAGAATTCATCTGTGAAGCATTCTGAGCTTAGGGTATTTTTTGCAGGGATGGGGGATTAAAGGCTGGGAAGAGGCATTCTTTACAACAACTCATGCTTTCACAGTGATTTGTCTTTTTAGGTATTTAATCACTTCTATCTTTCTTTTTCTAATCCTCCCCCGTGGATATATTTTCCATTGCTTTTCAGAGAGAGTGGAAGGAAGAGAAAGAGAGAGAGAGAAACATCGATGTGAGGGAGGCACATGGATTGGTTGCCTCCGGCACGGACCCCAGCCAGGGCTGGGGATCAGCCTGCAACTGAAGTACGTGCCCTCGGCTGGAATCGGACCCGGGACCCTTCAGTCCACAGACTGATGCTCTAACCACTGAGCCAAACTGGCTAGGGCATACTATCATTTTTGTAAATCAAATTTTCTCAAAAACGTATCATTTGTCGTGGTTTACAAATATTTAATGCATAATTTGGAGAAAAATATTTCCAATAAATATTTGGTTTATACCTTTAGCTATGCATGGGGGTTTTCACATTCTCAATTGTAGTTGTGATATCATTTTTTAAATCATTATCAGATATATTAGTGCTTTATCTCATTAATTTCTAATTTATATTAGAGTTTTCGCTTTTTAACTTAATTTTTTAAATTATTACTTTGTTTTGTGTCTATAAAATAAACATCCTGATTTGTTTGTACTTACTTTGCCATATGCTGAATTCATTCAAAGGTTTTTATTTTATTTTATTTAATAATAATATAATTTAATTCATTTAAAGTGTCCAAGTTAGTTTTTAACTTTCTCTTTGATTCAAATTTGTTGAGATTTTACATTAAATTAGCTTTGTTATTTTAGTGTCAGTTTTCTGAACCTCTGATCAGATAATACATAAATATGTAATATACATATGTCATACATGTGTTATCTATATTATATTGATGCAGCCGCCTTTGGAAAATACAATCTGTCAGTTTTCCCCCTGGGCACTAATCCTATCCCTCTTACATGCAAAATACACTCATGTGCTCCATATGACTCATAAATATTTAAAGAGAAATATACAAGAAGAAAGGCCAGCATAAACTAAAATGGACAGATAGAAACATTTTACCCTCAAAAAATTAGAAGCAAGTAATTGGCTGAACACACTTCTCAGCTGCAAACAGCAGCTATTTTTTATGGGGGAAAAAGAAAGAAGGCAAAAGATGTTAAGAAGGTGGAACCAGAGGTCAAGAAGCAAAACCAAAAGCCACAGCACTCATTGCTAGGCAGTAAGGTGGAGTCTTAACCCAGGGACTGGCAGCATGTCCCAGCTAGATTTCTTAATTGCTTTTGATCAGTAATTGCCTTTTAGAGTGAAAATGTCTACTCATGTGCTGGATGTATGGAGGATAGATAACTGTTCTCTTTTATGTCTTCAAATAAAAAAATATATACTGGACTCACAAAGCTATACTTAGGACCTGCATAGCCTTTCTGAGCAGAGCTGACTGTTCTAAGGTGACAGGTTTTGAGGAATCTTGAAAATCAGGGGTTGGAGGATCTCTCAGAAGTTGATGCCATCTGTAGAAGAACGGTTATTTGACTGATTTGATTGATTGATTTTCAGCCAGAGGCTTGCTTACTGGAGTGAGTTTGCTCAAGATTGGCTGATTTTAAAACCCAGAGTCTATCGTTAACTATTAAGTTGGTGAAACATTTTCACTGATTCATGTTGTTAATAGACTCAGTGGGTTCAGGTGGCTATTTGTTGCCGTGTTACTATGGTTATAGAACAATCTGTGTTTTCCTAGGAGTGTGAAACCTTTTCTGTATTCTGATCACATCAAATTCTCTCTCACAGCTCTCAGTTCTTTTTTTCTTTTTGTCCTTGACAATTCCATATAAATAAATACCTCTCTTATATAAGATTGGATTTTGTAGGAGTATAGGGGAAAGAAATATACAGGCCTATCAGAGGCCAACCTAGGGAAGCTATGCGTATTATTCCTCTCATAGGTTATTGTAAAGATTAGATGAGGGTATATATTATGGAGCCTATAACTTGGATAATATCTTATGTAGATAAATAAAAACTACATGCATTTTTATGGTGACTAAATTTAATTAAGGAAGCAGATCAAAGAGGAAAATATTTGAAATTGCTTACTTAATTCTGAGTTTTGGGGGGAAAAACACAATAATTATTCATAAATTGTTAGTATTTCTCAAATATATAAAAAAGAACTCCTTTCCCAAAGAATGTAACATTTCTGTTTTATTTTAAAGAATAAAAGCAACTTGCCTGTATTAAACATTGCAATATATCTGTAATGTAGGTTTTCAGATTCTCAGCGAGTCAAATCTCACCAATTACTACAAAAAGAATTTTTAAAAAACTTTGGTAAGCTGGAAGTTAAAGGGCATTTTATTTTCCTCTTAAATAATATCTAAAAAATCTATAAAAAATATCGCGTGAAAGGATAGATTAGTAGGATTTCTAGTACAATTACTAGAAAGCCTGTTTCTATTTATAGCTTCATTTTACAGATGGTGAAACAGGATTCAACTGGCTAAGCTAATATGTCCAAGGATGTACATCTAGACAAAAGCCAGATAGAGTTCAATCCAAGGCAATGTGATCCATAGCCAGACTCATAACTATCTATGTATACAATATCCATTAGTGACATCTGAATATGTGAAATTCATCAACTTTTTTCTTTATCACAATTAAAAAGTATGAGTGAGATATGCAGACTCTCATTTTTAGCAACAAAGAATTGAAGGAGAATACATCATCAATTGTGATCAACATTTATGAATTTGTAAAATTTTATATTTTATTTTCAAGACATTGCATTGTGATATCTATTTTCATGAACCTATACAGGACTGATGTGAAAGCACCAAGAATATTTTAGCCCTAAATATCAAACAACATAAGATAAAATATAGCACATCTTATAACAGTAAACTAATTAGTTTGGCATAAGACACCTGGAAAAGGATTCCTCCTATTTGGCTTATGAATAAATAACAACATAATTAAAAGTTTGAATGTCTACAGTGCTTTATAGAACAATGTTTAAAAAAAACACAAAAGTATTAAAATTAAAATTCCCAGGGATACATGTTTATAAATAATAATGTTCCAGATAAATATTGTTAAATAAATTTAAATTCAGGTATTTCTGAACTAATTAATTTGTTTTTCTGTGTCAATAAGATTTATTTCATTACTGTTTCAATCATAAAGAATTATCAAACATTTCAAATTTAACAGATTTTTAGTGGGTACAGATATGGTGTAAACTTATTTGACTTTATTATGAGGCCTGAGAACACATATGACCTATTTGTGAAATGCTATATTTTATTTTTCAGAATAAACTTGATTATTTTATTTTTTCCAAACAAAATATTGTATTTTATTTTTATAAAATAAAATTGCTATCAGATAAAGAATAGAGAGAAAAATCTCACCTATTAAAGAAAATAAAAATAAAATTATAAATATAAATATGTTGTAATTAATTTTAGATAATAGTACATTGAGCATCTGGTAAATGCTTTCTGTTGCCTCAAAACTACAATACTAGTAGCTAGTATTAGTTGCTAATCAAATGTACATGTTAGAAATTTGTTCAAATAGATTATATTACCAGTGATCCATGCCCAGTCATTAGTTACAACAAAAATGTAATATGCTGATATTTTCCTCAGGATTAATAACAATATTCACTGAAGCAAAATAGTGAGCTATCATATCCAAAATCAACACATCTATTTACATAGTATATTAAAAACTTTTTATATTGAAAAAGGGATTATTGTGGGAACATTTAAATTCTGAAATCATCTTATACACATTATTCATAACATTGCTTCTCTTCCAAGAGAAAAGAGAGCCTAATTATATTAATTGCTTTGTAGTTTTGTTACTTATAATAAATGGCACTGGGAGAATGAGAAAGTGCTCTCAACTTGTTTCCCTTCATGAATATGATAAAAAATATGAAAGGAGCTTTTAAATTTTTTAAAATCTTATATCATACACTTATGGGACTCTTGTATTAAGGGAGACATTTTTAAAATAAAAAAAAAAACATCCTAATATACTGCATAATATGATGTGCCATTTTCTAAAGGTAAGCTCATACAAATTCTCAGTTTTCTCATACTGTTTTTTAAATCTAATTTTGATGTTATTTTTCAGTAATTCCAAGTTTTCATCTGTTAAAGCTTTATTTTTTTTATGATTTGTAGGTTCTCATTTCATAGTGACATGTGGAGACTTCTGGTTAGCTAACAACAATGGGGGATAATAAGGGTCACACCTTCCAATATTTCTTCCAAAACAATAAAGAATAACAACAATAATAGTAGTAATAATAATAAATTACCTAGATGGAAATCAATCTTTTAAAATAAATTTACTTCTAATATATTTATTTATTTATTTATGCTTATTGAATTTATTGGGGTGACACTGGTTAATTAAATTTTATAGGTATCAGGTATACAATTCTATAATACATCATCTGTGTATTGTATTGTGTGTTCACCACCCAAAGTCAAGTCTACTTTTGTCACCATTTATCTCTCTTTCAACTTTTTCACCCAGTCCCCCAACACCTTTCCTCTGACAGCTGTCAGTTGTTCTCTGTATCTATGAGTCTGTTTCTATTTTGTTTGTTTATTTTGTTCATTACATTACACATATAAGTGAAATCATATGGTATTTGTCTTTCTCTGACTGGCTTCTTTCACTTAGGCTAATATACTTAAGTTCCATCCATGCTGTTGCAAAAGGTAAATTTTTCCTCTTTTTTTATGGCCAAGTGGTGTTCCCTTATATAAATGTACCACAGCTTTTTATCCACTCACCTACTGATGGACACTTAGGCTGCTTCCAAATCTTGGCTATTGTAAATAAAGCTGCAATGAACATAGAGGTGCAGATGTTCATTCAAATCAATGTTTCAGGTTACGTGAGATATATTCCCAGAAGTGGAATTGCTGGGTCAAAAGGCAGTTTCATTTTTAATTTATTGAGGAAACTCCATACTATTTTCCACAGGGACTACACCAGTCTAAATTCCCACCAACAGTGCAGGAAGTTTCCCTTTTCTCTGCATCTCTACCAATACTTTGATGATTTATTTATGATAGCCATTCTGGTAGGTGTGAGGTGATATCTCATTGTGTTTTTATTTCTTTAAATATGTTTTTTTTTAATTATTTTTTTAAAGAAAAAGGGAGAGAGAGAGAGAGAGAGAGAGACATTGATGTGAGAAGGAAACGTTGATTGGTTTCCTCCCCTATGCACCTCAATCAGGATTGAACCCGCAACCTGGCCATGTGCCCTAACCAAGAATCGAACCAGACACCTTTTGGTACACAGGAGGACACTCAACCAATGAGCCACACTTGCCAGCACTCATTGTGGTTTTAATCTGGATTCCTCTGATGCTTGGTGATGTTGATCATCTTATCCTATGTCTCTTGGCCTCTTTGAGAGAAGTGTTCTCACTTGTAAATAAAGCTGTATTTACATACATACATATCTGTATGTCCTCTTTGGAGAAGTGTCTATCTAGGTCCTTTGCCCATTTTTTAATTGGATTATTTGTCTTCTTGGTGTTGAGCTTTATAAATTCTTTCTAAATGTTAGATATTAACTCCTTACCAAAAGTATCATTGGCAAATACCTCCTTCCATTCATTAGGTTACCTTTTCATTTTGCTGATGGTTTCCTTTTCTGTGCAAAAGTTTTTAATTTTATGTAGTCCCATTTGTTTATTTTTTTCTTTTGTTCCCTTTGCCCAAAGAGACAAACCAGAAAATACATTGCTGTGAGAAATGTCTTTGATTTTACTGCCTATGTTTTCTTCTAGGATTTTATGGTTTCAATTCATACATTTAAGTCTAATCCATTTTTAGTTTATTCTTTTTTTAAAAAAAAGATGTATCTATTGTTGAAACTATTATGGGTGTCCCTTTTTTCCCCATTGACCCCTTCTACCTCTCACCCACCCCCTACCTTAGGCTTTCACTACACTATTATCTGTGCCCATGGGTTATACATATTATGCATATAAATTCTTTGGTTAATCTCTTCCCACCCTCCCTCCCACTCCTGCCTTCCCTCTGAGATTCATGAGTCTGTTCCATGCTTCTATGTCTCTGGATCTATTTTGGTCATCGGATAATTATGTTCTTTAGGTTCCACATATGAGTGAGATCATGTGACACTTGTCTTTCTCTGATTGGCTTATTTCACTCAGCATAATACTTTAAGAAGGTGATCTAATGTCATTTATTTTCACACATGTGTCCAATTTCCCAAACACCATTTATTGAATAGACTATCCTTACCCATTGTGTGTTCTTGTCTCTTTACTTGACTTCAAATTTAAAAAGCAAACATTTCTAAACTGCTAACAAAATAGAAACAGAATCATGGATACACGGAACAGCTGTCAGAAGGGAATAAGGAGATGAAAAAAGGTAAAGAGATTAGCCAAAGAACATATATGCATGACCCACAGACAACAGTGTGGTGATGGCAAGAGGGAAGGGATGGAAGGGGCTGGGTGGAGCTGGGCAAAGGCAGGGATAAATGGGAACATTTGTAATAATGTCAACAATAAAAATGAAGTTTAAAAAGTAAAATAAATAAATAATCATCAAAATAAATAAATAAAAAGCAAACAGTTCAAATCCTAGGAAACACTCTCTGACATTTATATATGGCTTTATGGAAAGCAAACTTAAGGTGATGAAAATTGTCAGGATATTGCAAAAGGTTCATGATGGAGCTCATATTACTATTAGTAAAAGTAAGTTTACAGCCTGGCCGGGCATGGCTCAGCGGTTGAGCATCGACCTAGGATCCAGGCTATTGGGGTTCGATTCCCCGTCGGGGCACATGCCCGGGTTGTGGGCTGCAGCTGATCAATGACTCTCTCATCATTGGTGTTTCTATCTCTCTCTCCCTCTCCTTCCCTCTCTCTGAAATCAATAAAGATATGTTTAAAAAAAAAAAAAAGTAAGTTTACAGATGAAACATACCTTTAAAAAAAGTTCTTATACGTCAAAAAATAGAACACAGTGTTTCTGAAACCTGTGATTCCACATTCATAGACATATGTACAGAGACATAGATGAACTGTATTTTTTCCTGAAATTTTTATCAGTAATCATGATGTGCCAGATAGAACTTGGGAGCAGCAGAAAATAAAAGATGAAATAAAATATAAAAGTAAATTTCCCTTCTGTGGAAGAAAATTAAATACAATGGCCAAGATAATTGTACAGTTAATGAAGAGATTTATACACTAAGGCATGGATACTCTAGGTGTAAACTTGACAAGTAGTGTCTCATCTTATTCTCTACCCTGAAGCAGTGAGGGATTTAGCATATTGTTTAGCTCTCATTTTATAATGGATAAAAATGAACACTTATCCTACAGTTAATCTTCCTTAAACACAATTATTCAAGCGAATTTTCTTTTTCTAATTAATATTTCTGCTATTAGGAATAGTTTGTCAATGTACACTTTTTATGTACTGTTGACAATTTTAATTTGTTTTTAGTCATGGATAATTTAATAAGTACCTCCTGCTGGCATCATTAATGAAAAAGATCGTGCTAGTTAAATGTTCTCTTTATGAAAGAAATAGAAACAGTCACCTAAAAATATAAGTAAATTTCCATAGAAGAATACATTATTTTTCTGGAGCACTAAAGAGAATGCAGTAAGCATGTAGGTATAAAATTAAATATCTATATAGCTATAAAGAAGTAATAAATGGCCCTAACAGGTTTGGCTTAGTGGCTAGGGGATTGGCCTGGGGGCTGAAGGGCCCCCAGTTAGATTCTGGGCCAAGGACACATACCTCAGTTGCAGGCTCGATTCCTGGCCCCAGTCAGGTCCCATGCAGGAGGCAACCAGTGTGTTTCTCTCACATCAGTGTTTCTCTCTCTCTCCCCCTTCCACTCTCTCTGAAAAGCAATGGAAAAAATATCCTCAGGGGAGGATTAAAAATAAGTAATAAATAAATAAATAAAGTAAATGAACAAGAAAAATTACGAAAAATTGCACACTTACACATAAATTTATATTAGACTTATTATGAAAATAAGTTTTGTAGCATGGATGCTCCAACAATCAATACCAGTAAAACATTTGAAAGTAAATAGGGTTATGACCCAATGTATATTAGTTAGAAACCTGTCTGTGTGTGTGTGTGTGCATTTTTTAAGGGTGTTAGACTATTCACACTTTTGTCTTTCTGATACCTTTAACTTTCATTACAATAATGACAATATGTATGGAAAGAAAACATATTGAAGCTTTCTCTAGTTATTAGTTCCTAGATTAACTTGAGTTAAATGAATTGATTACTTAGTAGAAGAAAAACATATAAAAGTCCCAGCACCAACTCTACAATTGTATTGGATGTCAAGGAAATATTGCTAAACCGAGACTGGGCAGTTTAAAATCTTCTATTGTCTCATTTCTACCACTGTATTGGAGGACTAGAGATTATCTTCATTGATTTCTAAATTATGTTTCCAAGTTTTCCTAAACATAAAAAGATTAGAATGAACATAATGTGAACTCAGTAGCAGAATAATATGTTAGAAAATTGAATCTCAGAAGTCAGTCTTCCCCTCCCCACTCCCTGAACTTTCTATAATAATTTAAATTAAATTAAAGAATGTTTCATGGAGATTCTAAATTTTGTTATATAAAATTGAAAAAAAGATTCACAGTAACATATATTATTACCTTTATTGGTATATTAATTTCAGTTTCAGATTTCTTTTATGCTATATTTTATGAGATAGTCTAAATGCTCATATTGATTCAATTATATTTACCAGGACTTTTGTTAGAGGAGAGGTTATTTGGAGACTAGAAATAACAGAATTTTAGGAATAGACAAGAAAATCAAGTTTTTTTGGATAACTCTCACACAAGTTATTGTTTCCTTTTTTGGAAATCTTTTGTAAGAGATGATAAACAAATTGAAATGTGGAGTCATTTTGCCTGATTAATTTCACTATCACTGGAAAGAAATGCCTCTCTGAGTACGAAAAATAGTATCAAAACTGGAAAAATTAGCTTTCTTTTACTTAGTCTATGTAAGTTAGACCTCTATGTCTCAACAAATGTGAAATAAATTATCTCTGAATAGTAATGCTTATTTCTACATATATTTATTGTGCACTTGAAAGGTGTTATATGCTCTTATTACTATTTTTATACATTACATGTTTTAACATTTTTAACAATTCTATAATCCACAAAATATTATCCCATTTTACATTTGAGAAAGCCTAGTGAAAGAAAAATAGCCTTTTCAATTTCTAACATTTAATTATTGGTAAAGACAGGAGTTTACCACCAAATTCTGACTCCAGAGCCAGCACTCTTTACCACTCATTGGTCATTTTTAATTCCTTTATATAAAGTAGAAAAAAAACAAACACCAAAAAAAAAAAAACCTTTATATCACATGGTGTAAAAGGAATCAATAAATAATATGCCAGCAAAATGCATTATGAAGTAAAACAGTATGTATTTAATAGCATGCAATAAAAACCATATGCCAAATAGTACACATCTGAACATATTTAAGCATCCTACCATATCAAATATTGTTGTAGACAATTTGGTTTAAATGATATACTCATACAACTCATTGGACAACTGATTGCAAATGGACTATTAAGTGGAAGGATGATTCAGTATTGAGCAATAAATATAAGTGTTTGTGTTAATTTTTTTTAAGTCACACAATATTTACTCTTCTTGGACAAATTATATTGATTCTAGGAATTATTATAAGAAAATAATCCAAAAACTATAAAAGAAGGAAAAACTATGCAATGTGATGGTTAATTTTACGTCAGCTTGAGTAAGCTGAGGGATGTCCTGAGAGCTGGTCAAATGATTTCTGGGTGTGTGTGAGAGAGTGTTTCTTGATGAGATTAGGATTTAAATCAGCAGACTGAATGATGAAGTCCACCTTCACCAATGTGAGTAGGTGTCATTCCATCCATTGAGGGACCAAATAAAACAAAAGCTGAGGAAGAGCAAATCATCTCTCTTCTCGAGCTGGGACACCCATCTTTTCCTTCCCTGGGACATCAAAGCCCCTGATTTTCAGGCCTTTGGGCTCAGACTGAATTACACCACTGGCTTTTCTTGTTCCCCACCTTGTATAACAAACTGTGGGGTTTCTTGGCTTAATAACTATGTGTGCCAAAACTTATGGTAAAAAAAAGAAACAAAGAATATTCATATGCATATATATGCATGTATATACAGGGTGAAGCAAAAGTAGGCTTACAGTTGTGAGTATGTGATATAAGGTACCTGTGTGTGATCCCCTCATCACAAAATGTAACATTACTTTGATATTTGTCATTTCTCATAAACTTAGTTGTGCTCAATCTGTTTGAAATGATCATCTAAAAGAACTGTGATTCATTTCTGTCTCTGCAGTTTCTAATATGTGTTCTTGGCTTAAAGAGCACATATCCTTGGAATAATATCCACGTTTGAAAATATTCATGTTTGAAAATAACCTTTTTCTTATTTTTGCTTTAAGTATTGTCTTAAATTTTTATCCTCAATTAATATGACTTTGTTTTAGTAGCTTTCACCAAAAATAATAATTAAAATATAAAACTACCTTACTTGAGAAAGAAAGCATAGCTTGTAAATCTGATTATCAGAATTATAAAACAAATGATCTAATCATTCTATTTTTCTGGTGTTCGTGAAAAGGTAGCAATCTTCTTTAATTCTAGTCAAGGTCATCTGTTTTTTCTTCTCTCCCTTCTCATTCCTTCTAGTGTGTAAGTGATTGTAGTGTCTCACCATTGGTAAAAGCTGTCTTCCATTTCTGAGTCACTCCAACTTAATTTTAAAATCTACTCCTAATTGATTTTTATTTATTGTGCTTCTTATATAACAAAACCTATTTTCAAAAGTATATGCAACTAATTGCCATCAAACTTTCAGTACTTAAACATTTATGATTTAGCCCTCAACATGATTTTATTAAAAAGTTTCTCAATACTAAACAATGACATAAAGAAAATGTTGCCAAAAGAAAATGTACCTTTTGAGTCTTCAGTCTTCTCAGTCACACTGTCAATTCATATCAGTTAAAGCTATTGTCCTTCAGAGTCTCCTTTCTTGATTTCTAAAGCTTGAAAGTATGCTTCTTACTGTATCATTCATAATATTCCTTCATGGTATTCTAAGTTAACACATTTTCTCTGCTCAAAAACTATAGTTAAGTATTACCAAATGTGTTGACTTTGAACTGCCACCTTTAACGTTATTAATTCTCGCTGTTGCTGTCTACCACCTGATTGACATAACCTCCAATTTATTTAAACATTCCCGGCCCTTTACTATAATATATACTAAATTCCATCTTAAAAATAAGAAAACATTATTTATAGTATGTTATATAACACAGTTTTTGATCACCAAAAACTACTATTTCAAAATATTTTTTAAAATAGATATTATGTTACAATGTGGTTAATTCTGAGATAAAAAATTACACTGAGATATTTCAAATAATTTTGAATCAACTATTTTATTTATATATTATAAATTTGGAGATTATTTTCAATCATTTTTAAAAAACAATTGTTTGCAAATAATGTTTTAGCAGTGAAACTCTATTTTAAACACAATCATATAAGAAATCCCAATATGTAAAATCTGTAGTTCTTTGAGGGAAGCAGAGGTGACAGCTTTGAATTAACTCTCCAAGAGCAACACTTCCAAGAATCTTGTCTAATACTCCAGGGCTTTCTGGACACCACTGTGTAATTGTTATGCTCATTATACAATATTTTATAGATCTTATTTTTAAACAAGTAGAATAATATATTTCCTACCCAGTTACTATTTTTCCTCACAGTTTATTTAATGATTGAAGAATACTTACAATACTCACCAATGATTTAAAAAATTTTTATGTGTTTTAATTAAAAATAAAATCATAGAAGAGTTTATGAATACATCATAATATGCAAATTGCTTGGTAATGCTCATTGTGAGATTTGTTTCTTTAAAAATATAAGTCAAATTACATGTCTGAAATACCTATTTATACCTCTTATTTCAACCAAGAGATTTTGGATAAATCTCATATCCTAGGAAAGATGATTTTTCCAAAACACAATTATAAAATGCATTGCATTCACAAGCAAAGTATACATCAAGGTATTCCCCAGTTGACAAAAAGAAATCAATTTTCTTTTTAAATAAAAGGTTTGGAAAACAAAGACCATTATCACAGAATCTTGTATAAGGTCAGGTTCTAGAGATCTGATCTACAAGTCTGTTTACTATAATTTCTTAATATTTCTCATAGTTACATTTTGCATCTATCCATATTTCACTACAAAGAACCCCTTTTCTGAAACATCTTATAATCTTTCATCTTTTACTTGTATTATTTTAACAGTTTCCAAACGGGGACTTTTATTTAATGAAAAGGAAACCTGATCAAGTAACTAAAATTACAGTGTAATAAACTCTGTACCATATGTAGAGATTTTCACAATGTACTTATTTCTTACAACCTGGGACCCATAATAATCACTGCACAATACCTCAAACACATCCTGTTATTATATTTTTTTGGTGCTTTTAACTTACCCTATCTGGAACATCCTTTTTATCTTTCAAAAAGACTGTCATTTTATGAGGTCTCACTGCTAAACAATCCACCAGTGAAAGGGAAAACTTAATACCTTGGTGTTCCACATACCATGTGAGTAACTCTAGCATAGTCCTTCACAACTGTGTTGCATTATTTCTTTATGCATGTTTCACAAACAGAATGAAAGAAATTATGTCTTATTAATTTTTACGGCCTCAGTACCTCACTCCCCAGGCCTCGTTCATCTTCCTCCTCATCAGATTCACATTGATAATCACCATTATGACTAATATGCACTGTTACAGGTTTAGATCATGTGTCTTGGTTTGTTAAATAATACTAGGTATAAGAATTTAATGGAATTCTTCAAATTTATTAAACTTCTGTATTTACAGGGATTGTTTTGATTCTTGTGAAATATAAGGCTCACAAAAAAATGAGAGCCAAAAGTATTTTTCCTGACTTCAAAAGAAAGGTGGTAGTATGCACAAACATGAATGGCAAAAATAAGTAATACCATATAAAGGCAAATAAACTACTATAGGGATACAATGATGGAGAGACTAATTTCACCTCAGAGGGCTGGGAGAATGTTAATGAGTGAAATATATTTGATCTGAGTCTCTGAGTGCACATAGAAATTGTACAAGATGATAAGAGGACTCGATCTGCATTCCAACTTAGAGGAGCAAATAAATAAAAGACATGGGAGAGTAAATCAAAATTAAAAAGTGACAGACAGGAAACCCAATGTACAACAGGGGTGAGTATTTGTGGGAGATTAAAAATTAATATCAAGTTAGAAACCTTGATTGTGGAAAATAGATTTTTAATGAAATCCAAAGGAAGAAAGCACCCAAAAATGGCATATATGTGTTGGTAAATACAAAAGACAATCTCTCTCTCTCTATCTCTCTACATTCAACTGTATATATTTGACTATATAAATAGTTACATGAAATGGAAATGGAAAAAACATTCTATTCAAAAGGCAAATATTATCAAATTGGGTAAAAATGAAAAGATGATAGTTATGTATTGTCTGCCTTCAACCTGTGATACACTTTACATTCAAATATCAGAAGACTTTGAAAGTTTAAAAAAATGAAACACATTACACTATATAAAGAGTAACCAAAGAGAACTAAAGTGGTTAAAATGATATCAAATAAAATAGACCTTAAAGCAATGAATATTTCTAAAGAAAAAGAGAGACATTTCAAAGTGTTGAAGTGTCAATATTTCACACAGACGAAACAATTATAAATGTATATGCAAATGACATGATCTATATAAGTCTGATGTTTTATTTTAATAAACTTTCAAATCCTTTATTACATAATTCACCTATGATGGAGATTAAAAAACACTTTACGTACCATATCTGAGTTAATCTACAATACTGTTTTTTATATATTCCCAAGAAATGACACTTTTTTCATGAATCTTGTGTATTTTTAACACCTTTATTGGGATATAATACTATAAAATTCAACCATTTAAAGTGTACAGTACAATATTATCTCAGTATTTTCATAGAGTTGTCTAATAATCACAATTTTAGGACATTTTCATCACTCATAATATACTCATTAGCAGTCACTTCCTACACCCTCCGTCTCCAGGCCCAGACAACCACTAATCTACTTTTTCTATATATTGGGCTAATCTGGAAATTTTATATATTGCTGTTATGAATAATGATAATATAAACATTTTGTACAAAATTTTTTGTGGACATATGTTTTCATTTCTTTTGAGAATACACCTAAGAGATAAACTGTTGCACCATATGATAAATATATGTTTACAATTTTAAGAGATGCCAAGCTATTTTCCAAGTTGGTTGTATCAGTCTACAATCCACCAGCAAGGTATGAGTGTTTCAATTTTTCCACATTGTCCCCAACACGTGTTAATTCTGCCTTTTGATTACAGCCATCCTAGTGGTTGTGAACTAGCATTGCTTTGTAGTTGTGATCTGCATTTCATGATGGATTAGTAATAATGCATACATTTTCAAGTGTTTGTTGGCTATTTGTATTTTTTTTGAGAAATGTCCATTCAAATTATTTGCCCATTTTTTTGGTTGTTTGTTGTTTTTCTTTTTTTATGATGTGATGAATGAAAGCTAATTATGATCACCCAAAGTTTGCCTAGCTGTGTGGGGAGGAGCCTAGCTCTGCTGGAGAGGTCAGAGAAAGTTCAAACGGAGACTTGAAAGACTTTAAGGTACATAGAGTTTGCTTAGTAGACAAGGCCCAGCAAGTAGGTCTTACTTGAGGAAACAGCCTGTGCCTCCTCCCAGGCGCATTTCAAACCTGTGCTTTCAGTATCGTTGCTTAAACTAAAGTGCAAACTGAGTAACCTGCTCCTTTGTTGGCGCTTATCTTTTCCTTCTTAGCACCTCCCACCTTTTCCTTCAGTCCTACTTCTAGACCAATTACATTCTGAACTTTCATCTGCTTTTCAATCTTATTTTTTCAAGGTTGCTGTTTGCTATTTCTGTTAGGATCATTTTAGAATTTATTGTGATTTATTGTGATTTATTTAGGAGGCTCTCTCTTTCCTTTGGTGGATTTTGAGACCTATCTTACTCATTTTGCCCTAAAGTCGCAGCTGTAGAGTTCTGCAAGTAATATAGACACCTGATGAATTTTGACTGCCTAGATGAGTGTGTTCTGCAAAGGCACAATGTCTACATGACTTAGCCGCAGTCTGTGGTCACAATTGTGTATTTGTTGTTAGGGGTGATGCGCAGCTTTTGCTTCTGTTGAGGCCAGGCAGAGAGACTTTCTTCTACTCCAGGTTCTGTGGAAAACTGGGAATCCCATCCCATTGATTTCCCTTCCCCTGGAATGATTTGTCCTCGGCATTTGCTCAATTTTTTCTTTTTTGGTTGAAGGAACACAGTTATGAGGTTGGTGCTTGCTAGATAGCTTATGGTTTTACTAACCTGAGGTCATGAAGTTGTTCTCCTATATCATATTCTAAAAGCTTCCACATTTTGCTTCCACATTTTTAGGTCATCAATCTACCTGGATTCATTTTGTGTTTAATGTAAGATATGAGTACAGTGTCATTTTTTCCATATAGATATGAAATTATTTGCTAATTTTTATTGCTTTGTCTTTTTATTAAGTTGTAAGAGTTCTTTATATTATCAGGATCAATGCTCCTTCTGAGATATGGTTTGAATTTTTTTTCCTAAGTGTGAATTATCTCTTTACTTTTTGATGATAAAAAATCAATTTTGATGTAATCTATTTTGTTGTTATTTCCTGCCCATTTGATGTCAGAGCTGTACTGTTACTGCAGCATTATTTGTGGTACAGTAGTAATGGGACTTTCAGCATAATCTCATATTCAGTTCAAGTGGTAAAATCTGCAAGGTGTGGGGTTCAACATTAATGTAATTGTGTCTTCAACAGACTAGTTCCTTGGTGTGATTTTGGATGAAGTTCTGTTAATTAGCATTTGAGTTTTTTGGTACAAGTTGAATAGTATTTTGGTTAATTCACCAGTAACACATGAAATTATTTTCTGCTGAATTTCATCTGAGTCTGCTTCTGCTGCCTGCATAGTAAAAAGCAGCCTGCTATGCTGCCAAGAGAATAAACAATTGGGTAACTCATAAAATATAAAAAATAATAGTTTGAAATGATGTTGGGAAGTGAAAGAGGTTATGATGATGGTGAATTATTTTTACTAGCCCCAAACTATCTTTTGATAAAAAGTATTTAAATTTCCTTTTGAATAAGAAATAATTTTTTCAAACTATAGTTATGTTCCTCTAGAATTTCATCAAGGTACACATATTTTTTTGAAGAAAAATTAAGGGAAAAACTATGATTTTTTTTTTTTAAAGCCGATTACTCTAGCCAGGTGGCTCAGTCATTTGGAGCGTCGCCTCATACACCACAAGGTTGAGAGTTTGATTCCCAGTCAAGGCATATACCTAGGTTTCGGTTTGATCCTCAGGTACATAAGGGAGGCAACCAATGTTCATTAATGATTTTCTCTCTCTCTCTCTTCCCCTTCCTCGCTCTCTAAAATCAATAATAATAATAATAATGATAAATAAAAACATAGCTTCAGGTGAGTATTGAAAAAAACGTCCAATTAAAGGGTGTTCTCTTGAAATTTTGAAAATGGTTGATATCTATTTATTATGATTAGTTTTTCCTAGAAGTCCTGATCTCTAGTTCCTGACAACATTTTAACTTTACCACAGATTTAATGGGCTGACCAGTATTTTTAACAAAAGATATTTTTCTTAAAAAGTACAGTATTTAACCCTGGCTGGTGTTCTCAGTGGTTAGAGCATTGGCCCATGCACTGAAGGGTCATGGGTTGGATTCTGGCCAAGGGTTGCAGGTTCGATCCTAAGCCCTGGTTGGGGTTCATGTGGAAGCAATCAATTGATGTGTCTCTCTCACATCGATGTTTCTCTCTCTCCCTCTCCCACCTCCCTCTGTTCCACTCTATCTAAAAGCTATGGGAAAATATCCTGAAAAATATCAGTGAGGATAAAAATTTAAAAAGTACATTATTCTTTAAGTGACTTATAATAACTTTTCAAAAATTTTAATTTAAAAGCAAGTATGAAATAACTCTACAAAAATTAAACAGAGAAACAATTTTCTTCTCAACGTGGTGTTTAGTTATCTATCAAGTTACCAAATTGAGATCATGAAAAATTTTCAGCTCATCATTCTAGTTCCATAGATGCTAACGTTTTCTCAAAACACATATATGAATAACCCATAGACACAGACATCAGTGTGGTGATGATTAGAGGGAAGGGAGGGTGGGGGCTGAGTGGAGATGGGCAAATGGGGGGGAAGGGGCTGGGAACATCTGTAATAGTGTCCACAATAAAAATAAAGTAAATAAATAAATAAATCCATTAAAGTCATGGAGAAAAAAAGATAAATCTGAGCTTCAGAAAGCTTAAATAACTTTGGTTAATAAACCTTGGAACAGAGATGATAATGTCAAAAATATAGATATATATATATATTTATATATTTTTAAAAAGCATGTGACAGTAACTTAAACTTTCACCAATATAAGAATTCTTTAAAACATTAAATATATATTTGGAGAATTGGGAGAATCTGCATTAATAAAATTGGAAAAGGAAGCTAAAAAAAAAAGTAAATACTAGGCTTTTTCTTTTTAAGTTATTAACTGCTTTTATCCTATTTTCCTCAAAGTTATATTGCCCTTGAAAATATTTTTTGATTTGACATAATTAAGTCTGATATAAACCTGAAGGAAGATATAAGCTAGAAAACCTTACAATAAATCTGTCTCTCTCTTCTTTACCATGCAAATGGCATCTAAACAATCAGCCCACATTTAGAAGAAAATCTTAATCTATAACCTCTGAACCTTCCTCATAATGGCATATTGCCCATAGCTATAAATACTAATTGAGAAAATAGAGCATGAAATTATTAAAGAAGCATAGAAAACTAATATTTAAAAATCACAAGAAGACTTAATTAATTTAGAGAGCAATCAACAGCAGTAGAACATGTTATTTAGAAAATGATTATATGAAATATGATAGAAGTGTGATGGGGAGAAGATGAAACATAGAATGTCATTATTTCATTACTTTTTATAAAGTTAGGAAAATGAAATGTCATCATTTCAATAATGTTCAAATGGAAGAGTGACAGCTTGACTTCATTTTAAAGCATTATGTTTCAGAAAAGATTTTGGGGGGCCAGTTGTAGCCTAGTGGTGTGCTTGGCTTTGATATAACTGGTATGTTTATGGAACTTCAAATCTTCCTCACTCCCTTCAGGTCACCAACACTCTCTTTCTTCCCAAGAATCCCCCGTTTTGCGTTGCATCATTTCAACCTAGAACAGTTTCCTCTCTTGAAATTTCTCTTCCACTTAGAATCACTATTTTGCCTCTTGTAAGTTTCAGAAATAGAAATTATACCATTTGTAATAAAAGTATTAGAATTCTTCTGGTTTTCAAGCTGACTATTTTAAATGCATTGCTTTATATTTAGGTTTCCTTAGAAATGAGTCATATAATGTTTGTAACTGTTCTCAGTTTCTTTGCCCCTTGTAATCATAAGACCATGGGATCACAAGTTTATATATTATTCAAATAATTACATTATCATGGGTTATTTTTTTAAGAAAGCAGTGATGATGCAGGCTATTTTGTTTCCAAAGATATCTTATTCTATAATTGTTCATCATTATGTTAATTTAATTTTTTATAGAAAGTTTGACAGTGAGAAGAAACATATCAGCTTAAAATTGGAAGTTTAGTAAAAGACACATTTTCTTTTATACTTTACATTTGTCTAATAATAGCATATTTTTATTTACAAGTTTAAATTACATTAAAGCTAATTTTATTCTTATGAAAGGCCATCTCACTAAATTGAGTGAACACACACACACATGCACTCCCTCCACCACACACACAGAAAGAGAGAGAGAGAGAAAGAGGTAGAGAAACATGGGCTTATTTTATTCCTTTTATTGTTTATTGTTGATTTGATGATATTTAACAAAATTTTATTGAAATCATAGAAAGCCACATTTAGTATTTCAACAGACATTTGAAATTTCTGTTACCTATAACACCAATTATTATTGTATATTTATATGTGTATACTGTCCATTAAGTATATAAATTATATCATTGATATCCATTATATATAATATACAAACTTTTGTATTTCTATATACTGAATGTATTTTGCACACAATATTCTCTTCTATAATCAAACACTTGTAGCATGTAGATTTGGTTTGCGAAAAGATATATAATTAACATTTTTGGCAGCCACTACAGCTTAGCGCTTTTTAAAACATTTAGATGCATTTTCTCCAGTCATTGGCAAAATCATCCTTACATTACAAGCCATCACCATTTTACAGATGAGGAAACTGGGGCAGCGAGATGCTATGCTCTGAATTGAGGATGGCAGGGCAAAAACACAAATGCGCTCTTTGCCTTCATAGTACACCTATTCTAGTGGGATGACAACCAACTGAAGAGACAAAAGAATAAGGAATTACTTTATAAACAAAAAATAATAGGCAGAGAGGCTGTTTTAGTTTGCAAGGAGGAGAAAGTTTTTCTGAAGGGTTGACATCAATAATGACACCTGGAAGAAAAAAGAGCCACCTATGGAAAGAATCCTAAAGGAGTAATTTCAGTACAGAGAAATAGCAAGTGCAAAAGCTCCAATCAAGGGGAACTGTGGGGAGCCGCTGTGGCCCCAGGCACAGAGGAGCTGCCTGGGTGAGCTGCAGAAGTGCTCCCCTGCTCCCTGGGAGATGTGGGTGAGCTGCTGTGGCCCCAGGCACAGTGCCTGGGTGAGCTGCGGATGTGCTCCCCTGCTCCCTGGGAGATGTGGGTGAGCTGCTGTGGCCCCAGGCACAGAGGAGCTGCCTGGGTGAGCTGCTGATGTGCTCCCCTGCTCCCTGGGAGATGTGGGTGAGCTGCTGTGGCCCCAGGCACAGAGGAGCTGCCTGGGTGAGCTGCAGAGGTGCTCTCCTGCTCCCTGACCCAGACCTTGAGGCACCAAAGCAATACTAATTTAGCTTGCGGCCATAAATTCTAGAAAGGCTTATTAGGGTGTTGGTACCGGCCTGAAGGGTTAAAGGACAGTCAAGCCACATACCAAGCCAAGGACTCAATCCTCCCCGCAAGTTCCCATTAGAAGCCGAAACAAAGATAGGCACCAACGTCAGAGCTCCTGCAAGAGGCAGGGTGTTTACTCTGAGACAGCATTCAACGGCCTTGAAGGAACTACTCAAGGGGTAGGAACGCGGAGCGGGGTGCTATTCAGCAAAATTAACAGTGTCTGTATAAATTGAGCTGGGAAAATAAACTCGGGGCTGGCAGCTGGCAACAGGCACGAGCTGCAGCCCTCCCAAGCCCATCTTTTTTGTGTCTGTCTTTTCTCCATCCTCACCCCTTCCTCAGGACCGTTGGACTCTGTGGGCGGGCTCCGGCAGAGAACCATCCTGGTCTATTCTAGTATTTGACAGAAGGCGGGGCTAGAATTTTGTGAGTGCTCATAGTATAATAAAGCTGGAAGAATAAACAAGGGTCATATCACTCAAGAGCCAGCTGGTGCAGCACCTTGACAGCCATGCTGCTGAGCTGTAGCGGTGTCTCAAAGTCATCGGAGCCCGGAGCGGACTGTAAATGTGCATGTCTCCCCAGGCCCGGCTCTTACCCTGGTTCATGCATTCTCATTCCCAAAGCATTTTCATTTGCTGTGGGCCCTTTAGTCACAGAGTTAGCATAACACCGGTAAAGTTTTTAAGACAAAGTTAACTTTAAATGAACAATTTAAACTTTGGAAGATTTAGTAATGTCGATTTCCCCTGACTAATGTATATGAATTGCAATCAGAGACACAGAAAATATTAACCCAGTTTCACAATCTTGTATCAATTACTACTCTCCAAAAATCGTGTTTAGAGTAAATGGAATCTTTAATTGTACACTTTATATAGTGTATTCCAGGTTTTCTCGTTAAAAGAGGGGTGTAAAATAATGGACAAGAGATTTTTTAAAAGCATTTTATAAAACATCAAATATATGTTTAAAATACTACTAAAAGCTAAGATTATATTTAATTGCATTGCTTACATTACCATTATTTTCCTCAGATATTAAAAATGTATGTCCAAAATTGTTACATTAATATGAGCTTTTTTGTTTAATAAATTATACCACTGGACATTCTTCAGAAGGCATTAAGCTTAATATGATTTAAGGTCTTGCTCAAAATCTATAATTTTTTTATTTATCTTCAAGGCAGTTATTCATATTTACTCCGTTTCTTATTTCTCACAAAAGAAGAAACATCCAGCAAAACATCTGTAATTGTGATTTATGCTGGCTCTGATGGATATGAAATAAGGCACAGAGATAGGCCAAATATGTCAAGGTTATTTTTTTCCTTGTGATTTTGACATCATTTTATTTCATAATCCCTATTTATCACAGCACTAAAAAGTCACTTTGACCCTGAGTGAAAAAGCTGAGGCAGTCTTCATTCTAACCTTTTATGTCTTCATTTTTCACTTTGTAGTTTCTCTTTTTTATTAATTTCAAAACTACCTGGCTTTATCAAATTCTTCACTCAGTACCCATATTACTGGGTTTTGAGCTTTGTCAATTTATATCTGATTCTCATCTAGTTTTACAAATGTTCCTCCACCGGAAAAGAGAAAGAAAAGACTGATTAAACTCTGACCTGACTTTGAAGTTAGTGAATAGAAAGTCATGATGAAAATCGATCTTAGAATAGTGGAAGAAATAACAGAAATCTGTTTTTTAAAACAGACATCTTTATGCTTTACAATATGCAATGTTCAGTAAGTCTTTCAGTTTCGAGGGAATGAGCTTCACTAGATAAATTACATTTTTCTTCTATATTTGCAATATTGTCTCATCAAATTATATAACTTCTTCAGCATAGTTCAGAGACCCAGAACTTCTATTTCAACTCATTGGCAAACTCATATTTCATTTATGCTGAATGAGAAAGCAAGTCTATCCCTACCTACAGCCCCTACCTACAGTCCCTGTGCCAACCCTCTCACAATTTGTTTAATAAAGGATGTGTTCTCAAGCATACAGTTAAAACAGCACTGAGATGCAAATTTCAATGGCCTTTTTTTATAATGATTTTTATTACATTTGTTTTTTTAATTGAAATGTAAACTACATTAGCAACCAGATAGATTCTTATCTGTACTAAGGTTTCTGTGTCAGAGACCAAAGAGACTAGGAGAAAGACTAAAGGCTCTAAACAAAAACAAAATTTAGGCCAAGATTTTGTTGATTATTTAATATTATTTGTTTAGGTTTGGCATAGGAAATATATAATAAAACTAAAGAACACATTTCAAACAATACATTCTACATTCATTAAACAGCATATGTTATGTTTCCACATGATATTTGTCTTTATAAAATGATATGAATAAGTTCAAAGTGGTACATTATTATTTTCTTACTATGTGAAATGTTTATTTTTATTCAGTGCTGACAATATGTCACACACTTTCTTATTTCCTTTATTATTTCATTTGATCTATAAAAGTATCCTACAATATAGTTGGAGGGCAACTTGCTTAGAAGATGCAAGACGGCTCCAGCAGTAAAGGCATCTGTAAAATGTTGGGCTTTGTTTAATCTTCTGTGATTGTTTAACTTCCTATAGCCTCAGATTGGGCTGACTACTCAGAAAGCCAGAATGCTGCCCAAAGCCCAAAGATAAATGCCAGGCCCTAGGAAGAAGGTCAATGGATGTATAGAGTGTGGATAACTGCCTGAGGTTATCCATTAACATAGAGATGCATCATTCTTTCTGGTAGTCTACGTGATTACCCACCACATGCTTCTGCTATTAATCACCTATAAAAAAGAGACCCTGTCCTGGGAATGTGTGGATCTCTTCCCTGAAGGTCACCACTGGGAGAGGCAGCTGCTTTGCATGTGTATGTAAGTTTCTCTTATTAAAGCTCTTATGAATTTCAATAAGGCTACATGTCAGTTCTTTGTAATTGATTCTGAATTTAGACCCTTGGGGCTTTCCCCAACAATAGCATTATGCTCACTTTACCAATTGTCACTGAAAAGAAATCATACAGTTTGCTTCTACAGCTTATAAATGCTTTTACCCATAACATACATACATATATATATATGTATGTGTATATATATATATATATATATATATTAAACTCACAGCAATCTGTGGATTACATCATTTCTATTTTGCAGATTAAGAAACTCAGATGTAAAGTTACTTTGTGAGAAACACCCCCTTCAAACTGAGATTCCTTATTAACATTTGCTTTAAAACTCATAACAATTTCTACCTCTCATACTTCACATTCTCTCTATGTATATCCAGAGATTTTAGAACCAATTGTATTATTCAGACCATTTTCTTTTCTGCATTGAATGATAAATTAGGATGTGCCAAATAATTAACAGCCTTTATTTAGAAGATTGGCAATAAATTGAAAGATTCTTTAAATGTTGAATTTATCCATTCTTCTATTGAACATTGATTACCAGGAGAGTTGGTCATTTTAATGGCATTTTACATAATAATTTCAGTGTAAATGAGGTTTTGAATATTTTAATAAACTATGTAATATTTTCAATAGAATCTATAATTGACATCTCAAAGTAAAACTTTCTCTTTCATTTCTTTATGCCTAAGCAAGTTTCTAAAGAAATTTTATATGAAATACATTTTAACATTTTAATTATGGATATTAATGTTTGACACCAAAAGTTGGTAAATTCATTTTCCTAGAATACTGCTTTCTTCAAATAGACACTTAAGAGATTATATTGACTCTAATACAGAAAGGAGCAAAAATAGATTTACAGTGTGAGCATGCAAAACACAGTTTATTCTTATATTGTTATTTATTAATGAATGTATTATTTTCCATGTGAACAACTAAACCTACTCTTTCCCACCCTTTATGTAGGTCAGCTTTTCAAGAGTTTTTGAAATTTCTGTCTAATTGCTCCCATAAATGTATTATTTTTAATATCTTTAGTATAGTAAGATTTTTTTCCCATCAAAGCTGAATTTTTTTCTTGAAAATAGCCTGAAGCCATTATAATTTAATAATAAAACTATAATAAATGGCAGTTTATGTTACCAAATTAGGTTTGAAACATTAATTGATCGGTATTAATCTCATCAGCTATATTTAAAAGCCTCTCCTGTCTCCAGTCTTTTCTCAAATTCAGTCTAATTTATATTTTTACCCCCAAATTGTGGTTATTCCAAACATGTGTGATTACATTGAAATAAATGATTTATAAAGCCATCACTCGCTTTCCTGCTTTATAGTTTGAATTATTAACATTTTATAAAATATACTTTATTAAAATTATCTATATTATAGTTGTGAGATTCAAAGGGACAGTGTAAGGAAAACACCAACAAAATAAATTATACCCATGCCTTGTAAAGTTTACCCTGAATTGAACTTTTAAACAGGTTCAATATGAAACAAATGTTGTAGGGTCCAAATCATCTTTTAAAAATCTATTTTATTTATTTATTTATTTATTTATTTATTTATTTATTTATTTATTATTTATTTATTTATTCATTATTTATTATTGCAAATGTGTAAAATAGACTTCAGAGAATAAGAATATTTCTAAGTTTAAAAATATTAGAATGTTCTCATTGTGATAATGAAGAAACAGTAATAAACTCATCAGACTAGTTGAGACATTTTCCTGAAGGTTCTCTGATTGTTCTGGAGATCCCTGCTGATCCTGGATTCCCTGGTGTGTCCAACAGGTATCTACGGGAGCACAGATGTAGTCTGGGAAATTTAGAATTAACTGAGTGAGACCAGTGCCATCACATCTTGGCATCACGAACAATTTTGTGTGTTTGTGTATGTGTGTATATACATTGAAAACAGCAGAGTTGTATCCATTAGAGGTTCTGTCTCTCTGGACAAAAGATCGAGGGGAAGGAAGAGAATAGAAGCAATCTTTTACGTTGACAGAACTTAATGTTTTCTACCTTATATTTCTTTCTTTCTTTCTTTCTTTCTTTCTTTCTTTCTTTCTTTCTTTCTTTCTTTCTTTCTTTCTTTCTTTCTTTCTTTCTTTCTTTCTTTCTTTCTTTCTTTCTTTCTTTCTTTCTCTTTCTTTCTTTCTTTTTCTTCTTTCTTTAAATATAGATCTTTACTGATTCAGAGAGAGGAAGGGAGAGGATAGAGGGAGATAGAAACGTCAATGATGAGAGAGTCATTGATCTGCTGCCTCCTGCACGGCCCACACCGGGCATTGAGCCTGTAACCCGGGCATGTGCCCTGACCGGGAATCAAACCTCAGTCTCCTGGATCATAGGTCAATGCACAACCACTGAGCCACAGCAGTGGGCTTTACCTTATATTTCTTGGGGGAAAATTCTAGAAATCAAGAACAAGTGTTATCACTGTTTTCCAGCATTATAGGGATGTAAACTGTTATACCTTAAATGGACCATTCCACTTTAATACCTTTGCTTAGGAAAGTCCTCTAATGGTCTGGATTCTGCCAACAAATTTTACCTCATGAGTACCATTTCTTATGCTTAAAATCAACACTCAGGTCAATGTGTAATTGCAATGTCAAATATTCCATTCATACCACCTCCAGGCCTTTGCATTTGTGTTTCCTCTCCTTGTGGTGTCCTTCCTCCTTCACCTGGTTAACGATCGTGTATCCCTCATGTCTGAGTTTCTATGTCATTAACTACAGAAACAAATTTTTAATGACTCACAAAAACTGTCTTAGCATTAACAACTCTTGGTTGTAAAACTTCATGTGCCAATTTTCACAAATACTGGAACTATAATGAAAGTTTGCAGCACTGTGCTGTCTTTCAAAAACAATATGGGTTATGTAGTAGGCAATTAATAAATACTTTTGGGAGATTATCAGTTTGACCTGGAAACAACTACCTAACCACTACTGTATATATCACTCTTATATGCAAACATAATGCACTTCAACCCAGGCACTGAGGAAACTATCTCTTAACTGCCTTTGGTGTCTGACCATTTGTAGAGAGGACATGTGATTGCAAACATCTTTTAATATTTGACCCCAAAACAACCTTGAGCTTTTCAAGTACTTTAGAAGTTATGCCGCTTTTTCACACTCAGAGGGGAAGGAATTAAGTAACATAAGTATTATATAACATATCAAAAATTAAATCACTAGGAACTGAAAGATCCAACATCAAAAATCCATCTCCTGAGTCTAAGTTTCTTAAACAACCTATTCAGCAACTGCCAACCTCTTTATTTAATAACAACAAACACATCTGTAATGCAAACACTTCAATTCTTTTCTTTTTTAAAAAATATATCTTTATTGATTTCAGAGAGAGGAAAGGAGAGGGAGAGAGAGAGAAACATCAATGATGAGAGAGTTATTGATCGTGCCCGCAACCTGAACATGTGCCCTGACCAGGAATCGAACCCCTATCACCTAGATCCCAGGTAGATGCTCAACTGCTGAGCCACTCCCGGTTGGGCCGCTTTAATTCTTATTCCAACTCTTTCAACTGCTATCACCGTAACCTAATCACAAGTTGAACTAGGCACATTTGATTCAAATGTCAAATAGGAATAACACTATTTCATTTAAAAATCTAGGCAGAACATTTTTCAATTGCAAAGTTGTCTAACACCTTTCTGATTTACAGGACAATCAAGCTCCCCTGGGCTATGAACATTATTCCTTTTGCATATGTTTCAGTTTGATGACTACAAAGAAAAGTAAGGCACCAAAATCTCCAGAAATTGCCTTGACTGTAATTAGAGTCCCATGTTGATAGTTACAGTAGTCCCTTCAATTTTATTGTTTTTCTTACTCTTAATATTGAATCTCTAACCTCCTACTCAACTCCCACTCTAAAAATTTCCACTGATTTTTCTTTTCAGTATCACAAATATGCCTACTCAAGCTCTTCAAATTCAGAATTCCAGCTTCTCTCACTATGTATTTTAGCTCTCACTAGGATCTGCTACTGCTCAGATATTAGGAGAGTTTCTTATAATTTCAGCCATTGCTCTATTTGGAATTACTTTCTCCTGTGGAATGCACCACCATTGTGCAAGCTTCACTGTTCTCCCACCAGACATGCAGGTGCGGATAGATAAACAATCTTATTTGTACAACCAATTCTAGCATTTATAGTCCATGAAATAAAATGAGATGAAATTAAATAAATTAAATAAAAATAAAATGGAAATAATATTCACTACATTATCTTAAGCCTGGATTCTGGAACCAAATCCTGTCAGTCAATATTCTAAATCTAGAACTTTGTACTTATGTGACCAATGACAATTTACTTTACTCATTCGTGCCTCAGTATGTTTATTGGCAGAGTGAATACTAAAACTGTCCTTCCCTCATAGCTTTGTAATGACGCTGAAGCCAGATAATACTTGTTCACAACACAATTGGCTTTATTACTTGTGAGTGGTAGTCATTAGTTCTTTTTATTCTATGCTTGATTATTTTATTACTAGCACATGTAAATTTACTTGTTTCCCACAAGAACTAGACATGATCATCTTACTTACTTAACCCAATAAGCCATAAGTTGAAGTGACGTATGACATTTCTGGGAGGACATCTGAGTATAGTTCTCCTCACTCTCTATGCTTCTATAGTCATGGTAGCCTGCAACCTCTGGACACAGCCTCTGTCAACCTGTCTCTGAACGGCCACAATAAGCAGAGACTGCTGTCTGGTTGGTGATATAAATGTGGTATAAAGAAATAATTGTTGTTTTAATACTTGGAGATTTGTTCTTTGTTCCTTTCACAAATCAAATTTTTCCTGATTTACAGTTTCCATACCAACCTTCATTCTGTATTATTCAACATTTTTTGTATGCTATCAACTTAATCATCTCTCTATTGCTAAACTTCAACCAGGACTTCAAAATATTATTTAGTTCCCCACTATATGATAAGTTAAACACAAATCCTAAGAATCTAGATTTGAGATTATTTTCATGTTATCATCATTGCCACTTTGGCACTAAGTTGCGAAACGTTCAGATACTTCAGGTAAAACTAGAAAAGGAACGAATCACAAAGGGCAAATTTTAATTTCGTAAAATTTGTTGGAAATAGGGACAACATTTGACAGCATGGAAGACAAGCTGACTCTGTGTCAACAGAAGGATTCTTACGAATGAATCACAGTTATGAGGATAAATATCACTGTTTTAATCTTTTTGGGTTGCTATAACAAAAAAATGTAGATTAGATGGCATATAAACAACAAATTATTTCTCACAGTTCTGGAGGCTGAGAATTCCAAGATCAAGTCACTGGCAGATTTTGTATCTGATGAGAGCTCACTTCCTGGTTCATGGACAGCCCTTTTATTGCTGTGTTCTCACATGGTGGAAAAGACAAAGGCTCTCTGTGGAGTCTCCTTATAAATCACATTCATAAGGGTTCTGCCCTCATGAAAGAATCATCTCCCAAATGCCCCACACCCAAGTGCCATCAAATCAGGGGCTAGGATATCAATATGTGTATTGGGGGGAAATATTCATTCTATTGCAATCATTAACAGGTTATTCAATAGCACTTACAGAAACAAATAAATAGAAATCTAGCTAAAAGGCAGTGAAGTAAAAAAGACTGATATTAATTAATTTTGATTATGTAGTCAATGTTCAGCTGCAGAATGGATAACCGATGATAGTGGGGCTCAGGACAGTGTTAGCATCTCATAAGATTGGAGAGACAGGTAAATTATGCAAAACAGGGAGAATTTTGTAGAAACCCAATTTTGGAACAAACAAACAAAAGAAAATATACCATTACATGCAGATTGACCCTTTTTTGCTTCTGTATTATCTTCTCAAACTCAACTATTATTTCTTAAAGTTTTTAAGAAAATTTTTGTTTTAATTTGCTTTCTTCCTGTAATAAATATTTTGCTACTAATTAATTTACTCTGTCATCAGTTCTTTCACATTCTGTTTATATAGTATTTTTGCATCTCCAGTCTTATTATACTACTTATGTCCATTATATTTCCTTAATATGTCTCTTATTTATTAAAGGTAATGATACCATATATTTATCTTTTTTTTTTAGTCAAATCCAGTAACTTGCATATTGTTAAATATTGCTCAGCTGGACATGGTTCAGCAGTTGAGCATCGACGGAGGATCCAGGAGATGTGGTTCGATTCCCATTCAGGGCACTTGCCCAGGTTGTGGGCTAGATACCCGGTCGGGGGCGTGCAGGAGGCAGCTGATCAATGACTCTCTCTCATCATTGATGTTTCTGTCTCTGTCTCTCCCTCTCCCTTTCTCTCTCTGAAATCAATAAAGATACATTTAAAAAAAAAAAAATAATATCTACAAACTAATATTATTAGTTGAACTGATAATTTAAATTTTAATTAAAAATGTGATGCCATTGTTTTTATGGCTTCTTTTTGCATCTGGAATCTATTACACACCTCACCCCCATTATTTCCTGTGTAATAAGAGGCTGACCTATACATGCTATATTAACTACCACTCTTGACCTCTCGTTTCCAGTTTGCTTTGGCCAGTGGGAAATCCTTTGATAAAGCTTGTTTGTGACTCCTTCCCCCAAATGCACATGTTGAAAACTAATCCCCAAATTGGTTTTATTAGGAGGTGGGGCCTTTAGGAAGTGATTAGATCTTCTGGGCAAAGCCCTCAAGAATGGGAATAATGACCTTACAAAAGAGACCACAGAGAAGTCCCTCTGCCCTTCTTAGAACACAAGAGAAAGAGAGTATAGTTGAAAAGGAATGTGGGCTCTCACCAGACATGAAACCTGCAGGTGTGTTATTTTGGACTCTTAGCCTTTAGAACTGTGAGACATAAATGTCTAGTGTTCATAAGCCATCCACTCCATGACAATGTGTTTAGAAGCCTGAACAGACTAAGATGGAAATTGGTACCAAGAAGTGGGTGTGCTACTGTAACAAGTAATTAAAAATGTGGATGTGACTTTGGAACTGTTGTTAGAAGCTGGAGGTGTTTTGAGGTGCATGCTAGAATCTACATGAACACAGCTTTAAAGGTGATTCTGGTAAAGGCTCAGAAAGAAAAGAGGGTAGCTGTAGATAGAGCCCCAGTCTTCATAGAGAATATTTAAGTAATCATAACCTGAATGTTGGTAGAAACATGGACCAAAAACAAAAAATCCCTTCTGATGATGTCTCAGATAGAAATGAATAACCTGTTATTAGACAATGGAGGGAAGATGATCCTTGTGATAAAGTGAGGGGGGAAAAACTTGACTAAACTGTGTTCATGTACTGTTTTTGTTGATGGTAGAAATTGCAAAAATGAAATTGGACACTTGGCTAAGGAAATCCTTTAGCAACGTGTTGAAGGAGTGACCTGGTTTTCCTGACTTATAGTGAAATGAGAGAATTGTTAATCAAAAAGGAACCAGAACTTGAAGATTTAGGAAATTCTCAGCCTATTCACATTGAAAGGGATGAGAAATTCTATTTAAGAGAGAATATTATGGTTGTAGCTATTCAATGAGAACATTATTTAGCCATCTCAACAAAAGCCAAGAGATAAATATCCAAGGCAATGGAAGAATGACCCTAAAGGCAATTCAGAGATCTTCAAAGCTGCCTCTGCTATCACAATCTCAGAGTGCACGGTCCAGTGAACAGAGGAACATCTGGAGCATCTGGTACTCCAGGGACATTAAAAGGTCTTGCTGGCTCCATCTCACATGGAAGGCTCCACTCCCTGCATCTGGGGCAAACCCTCAGCTTCCCCAGGTATGTTGCAGGCCTCAAGGTAGTAAAGGCACAGTAGCTTCCTTCTAGAGGAAGCAGGCAGTAATCTATGGCATGTCTGTGGCACATTCTCTGTTGGCACACAGAGAACATGAGCTGAGTCATGGGAACAAGGCTACCTTCACTAGATTTCAGAGGGCAGAGTCCTTGCAGAGAGTCCATACCATAAAAGCCACTTAAAGCCTGGAGAACTGCAGGTGCCAGATCACAATCAGAAAGAGCAGCTGAGACAGAACTGTCAGTGGGGCAACCCCAGGAATAAAACTCCAACCCCTGAGAGCTAAGAAGGTGGGACAACCCCAGTGGGCCCAGAAGGAAGAGCATCCAAAGAGGATTATTATTGAGCCTGAAGGTTAAATGCTGCTTGTCGCATCACATTCTGGATTTATCTAGGATCTGTCACTTATTTCTTTTTCCTATTTCTCCCTCTGAGAATGAAAGTGTTTATCCTATACCTGTTCCACAATTGTATTTTAGAAGCACATAATTTTTTTAGCTTTACAGATTCACAAATGGAGAGGAATTTGGATGAATTCTACTTTGAGTCTCACCCATATCTGATTTAGATGACAGATACTTTGGACTTTAGAATTTGAGTTGATGCTGGAATGAGTTAGTGCTTTAAGGGCTATTCTGCTCAAATGGATATATATTTTGTATTTGAGAAGGACATGAATTTTGGGGGTGCAAGGGCATAATGCCATAAACTGAACTGTTGTCTCCCCACTAAAGTCATACATTAAAACCTAGTCCCAGTGTGATGTTATTAAGTGGGGTTTTGAATATGGTTAGCTCAGGACAGTGGAGGACACCCCTTGTTTCTTTTTCTGTGTGAGGACACAGCAAGAAGACGGCTATCTATGAACAGGAAATGGCTCTCACCAGTCACTGAATCTGCTGGTGACTTGATCTGAGACTTCCCAGACTCCAGAACTGAGAAATAAATCTCAGTAGTTTATAAACCACGCATTCTATAATATTTTATCAGAGAAGTCAGACCAAACTAAGACACCCTGGAAGAATATGAAAGTAAGGGGAAACTGTGGATTCAGTTATTTATTTTTGTGAATCTCGCTTGTGCAGTCACCATGGCTGGCTGTGTTCTTGTGTGAAATTTATTACTTCAAGTACACTGCAATTTACAAGTACACTGTTCTCTATTTCTGAATTCTGGCAACGGCCTGTCCCCACTTCTCCAAAGAGGTGCTCTCAGCTCCATGTGGTTAAATAACAGTAAATGCACTACCCTTTTGCTCTTCAGTATCCTACCTACTCTTTTATAAACAACTCCTTCAATTACCCTGATAATTATCTTATTTCAGGTAGGCTATCTGTTTTATGATGGGTTGCTGACTGCCATAAGTTTAGCTAAACAGAGGGACTTGCTGAATATTTGTAGTTAAAAAGGATTTACAGAAGGTAATACATTTGAGATATTATATTGAGTAAATATATTTTGGGGCCAAATGCTAAAATAAATATTTAAAACTGCTGTAAAGAATTAGTGTTTGTATATCTGTGCTACATTTTTTTTATCCAATCTTCTATCTAAGGACACTTTGGTGGTCTCCATATCACCCCAATACATGTAATAAAAGCTAAAAAGAAATTAGTGTTGGATTCATTGTTAAATATAAAATCGGTTTAAGTATTAATAAAATCAAAACTTCAACATCATCTCTGAATATATTTTTGCTATGAAAATAGTAAAAAACCCTAGAATGAGATTGCAGGCTCCACAAAACTGTTGAAAATTTAGAATCTAGAATTTAGTCGCATTATATGCCATGTGTCTGTGACGTACCTTTTTCCTTTCTTAGTTTTAGTAAGTGTCCTAACTTTTCTCTCAATGAATCTAGCCAGCAATCATCATCTCTTTGAAGAATCATAAGCATTTCTTTTTTCACATACAAAGAACACCTGAATACAAAAATGATAGTCATTAAATAAAATAGCTGTTATCTTTGTATAAACTGCACTATTCTGTCTAGTCATAGAGGAGGCTAGAATGCAAGTCGCTCAGCCCTCAGGTTTTGATTTGAGACTGCAAAGAAATTAAGATTGAGGGGACTGTGATGCATCTCTTGTCAGAAAAATATATCCACAAAAGATCTTTATATTTATTATTTTGTCCAGTTTTGCTAAATGACCCAGTTACTTCTTTTTCTACCATAAGACGTAAAGAGTCACATCTGATTTAAAAATAAAAAGGAAAGAAAAAAACCCCGAACACCTCCTTCAAACTCATTCAGACACTCTAGCTTTTTTTTCTTTCTTTCTGCTTACAGATAGTCTTTTAGGAATGAAAGTTATGACATGCTTAGCATATTTATCACCTTGATAAAAAAGACTATCTTGGATAACAACATATGATTTTAGAACTTAAAATAATTTTTAGAATACTTTATATGTTTAGTAGGGTTGTTACCATTCAATACATGTACAAGTGTTAAGTATGTTTGTTAGTGTACATTCTTATCAATTTATTACTATTTTAGTTTGCAAACAGATTTTAAAGTTCTTTAAAATAGGGACTTCTATTATATTTCATTTTAATTCAGTATTTCATCTGGCTTAGTGCAATACACATACAACAATGATCCATAATAATATTAATAATAGTATTTTTGAATAAGCTATTCATATTATATTTTAATAAGCAACATTATTACATTATTTATTTTAATCCTTACTTCAAACCTATTAAGAACTTATTTTATTTCAGGAACATTAGAATGTTTTAATTAAGAAATTAAAGGTCATTGAGATTCAGGAACTTGTCAAATTTCACATAGTTGCCAAATGAAAAAACCCCATAGTGTTGGTGATGTGACAAATGCTTGCTTGATAGGACTGTTAGAAAAAGTAGTATATTTTACTCTATCTCCCCAAAAATTGATAGTGGAATTTGATTCATTTAAAATTTTTTTTTCTCTTTTTCAATAAATACTTTAGTAAATGTCCTTGACATGTTCAGGTATTGCACTGTTATAATATTTGTATGATCTCATTTATTCAAAACAAGAAAATGAATATTAATCAACTTGAACTGTTTATAATTACAAAGCTTCAAAGGTTCAGTTGTTTATAAAAATAATTAAAACAACATGAATTCAGCTATAATACAAATATAATTATAATGTTTACAGTATTTGTGTATTTCTTAATTTCCATTTTCTGTAAATAAAATAAAAATATAAACTTGAGACCAATATATGTCTTATTTCTTAGATATCTGATGATGACATAAAAATAATTTTCCTGAGAATGGTGTAAGATAACAATATACAGCATGTTAAATCCCTCTGAACTTTCTTTAAATGACTTAAATTATAGCTGAAGTTGATCATATTAGTAATATTTAAAATAAACTTTATATTTAAGCAGTTGATGAACTAATATATAGTATTTTTATTTCTTCTCAAAACTATTGACATTCATCAATATTATCAGCGCAATGAAAACTCAGTATAATTTATCCATAATAAAAATGCAACTCAACATTTTTTTTTTCATTTTAGACTTAATAACATTTGGCCTCTTTCAGTTGTTAAGATTAAAATACACAAAAACACAATATAAATAGAATATGTTCAACTTCAATATAAAATCAACTTTCCCAAAGGGATATTTTCCTAACTCAATTTCATCCAAACAATTACGATAATATGTTGTGCAGATGGATCAAGAGAGGGCCATACAATACACAGCTGTTAGGGTCTGGCACAAATTCCATCTTCTGTTTGTGCATCCATAAAGCTAATCACCTTCCTTTAAAACTGAGAGCTGTAAATCGTTTTCTTAAAATTATATTTTTAATTAAATCAATAACCCTCTCCATGAATTTGTGCTATGATCAGACTCTTTTTTTACTTTCCTCCTATTTTTATATTCAGGTACTTAATCCTCCTGCCACATTCTAAGCAATTAAATTGGGCGGGGGGAAGCAACAAATAATACCTCCTGGAGAAAAGGTGTTGGTTGATAAGACTTCTTGTTGTTCTGATCTCTTCATAACATAAAAAATAAAATAAAATGAGAGAAATTTGTAGGCACGAAATTTATTTTTAAAGTGTTTCCTTTCGTAGCTCATGACATCACAGAATGTTTGTATTTTCATTTTCTTCTGATTCTAACTGGAGATGCAAAGATATGGCTTATAGTAAGGCAATTAACTCTTCAACCATAATATAAACTCTGAAATAATAACTGACATTCAATAAGTACTCAATATCTATGTAATGAATAAGTTAATAATCACAGAATATGGCAGATTTAACATCCTATACAAAATAAGCTAAATACTATTGAACTATTTTCGCATTCTACTAAATACTGTTGGCATATGATATTATAATTTAGTCACTTCAAGCTTCTTAAAAACATCACTTTAGAATAAATCACAACTTTAACTCAATGTTAGTCATTTCATAATACTTTACATATAAATACCTTTTAAAAATACATACTCTAGCCTGGCAGATATGGCCCAGCAGTTGAGCATCAACTTATGATCCAGTAGATCTTGGTTCACTTCCCAGTGAGGGCACATGCTTGTTTGCGAGCCTCAATCCCCAATGGGGGGTGTGCAGGAGGCAGCCAATCAATGACTCTTTTTCATCATTGATATTTCTATCTCTCTCTCTTTCTCTCCCTTACTTCCTCTCTCTGAAATCAATAAAGATATGTTTAAACTATATATATACATACTGTAGTCGTAATCGTAGTTTAACTCAATGTTTTACAAAGGATGACCAAGTTTGATACTATTACATTTTTGGTGTGTAAAAAAAAAAAAAACTAACTGGGAATTGACAGTAATTGAAAAGATTTTTTATAAGGTGGGAAATAAAGAGAATTGGAATTCTCTATGTTATAAAAGAGATCAAACAAAATTAAAGATATAATTTGCAACAATATTCCATGCTTGCCTTTTCTATTATGCATTTATTCCTCTAGCAAATATTTTTTATGCATAATTGCTGTTTGAAATTGTATAAAGCCCTAGAGTACAAATTGCATTATGTAAAGTTGGAGCTATTCAAGGGTTTAAGAGCTTAAAAATGGATGATATGTAAATTTCAAAATGAACATAGCAGAAGATATGAAGACATGAAGCTGAGGAATGAATAACTATAGAGAAAAGATCAACCATGAGTTTGCTGCAAGAGTAAAACACACCAGGGGAGAGGTCTTGAAGTAACGCAGCGAAGAAGTGATTTCAGGAAATGTTCTCTATGATAATCACTTAAAAAATACAAAATCTCAGGTTTAAATAGATGAAGGCTCTAAAGGAAATGTAACTCTCTTATATAGGGGTAAGAATGTGTGAAATCCCATGTCTTCATGTAATATAATTTTATCTGAACACTTAGTATTTGGCAATGCTTGGGACTGGTTGTGTGTCCAATTGAAGGTTATGAAAAATACTTAAGCTAATGAAATTTTTGTGAGTCTAATTAATTTATAAATTATTTTCAAGACTAAGATAAGTAGTTCTCAAGATTAAATATGACAATGAAAAAGCAGTGGTATAGAACATAAAGGTTTTAACTTAAGATGAATTATTTTTGTGCATTTATTTGCTCTGTAAGTGGTTTATCTGTCTTCTAGCCAACTATATTTAATCTATCATGTAATAGCTTAGCTACTATTTATTATTTTTTATTTTCTTAAAACCTGTAATTAAATAAAGATTAAAAATTTAAATATAAATGAAATTTTATGATGCAATGTGGTTTGTATATTGTGGGTACCTGGATCAAATAAGAAAAAACTTAGCTTTTTATTCTTTCTGATATTCCTAGTATTGTTAGATATAGACATTTACTGTTTAAAATCCTGCAATAAAAAGCTATTTTAGTAACACAAAACATGTCAATTATATATGCAATCTGAATAAATTACTGTAATTACATTAATTGTAACAGATTTGTGACCTCTTTGAGGCACCATATTTTATTGTTTCATATCAGCTATATTCAGCACTCATTAAATAGTTTGCTATTTTAATTATATATTTTATCTATTATCATAAAAACTGAACAAAAGAGTAGTTAAATATTTAACATAGTCTTAAAACAACTGTCAAAATATTTAGCAGATCCAATGACTTTAGGAAACTGCATTATATTTGAACATAGATGTGTCTTTTGACCTAGTAATTCCACCCCTATGTGTACAAGCCAATTTGTACTTAGGTACTAAAAAGACATAGACAGGAATGTCTTAGAGCTAATATGAGTATCTCAAACTCTAAGCAAGACAAGTGTTATAATCATTATAGTTGACATATGATATGCATGACATATATGATCTATAGGTTTAAAAATAGACATGCAAGATATGTCTAGTTATAAATGTAAATGTTGTCCAAAGTTATAATGGATACATACATTGAATATAAAGAAATATGTTAGTGCATGTAACAGTGATTTGTTTCCTTTTATGAATGAATTCTTGTTATTATATATTAATCCTAATTGCCCCATTTCTCCCAAAATTCTAAATTTTATAAGTAGAGCCTTTTGCAATATTCAGGGCAAGAAAGTGTTCATAGATGCACATTTGTATTTCCTTTTTTTATTTCAACTTGGTATTACAACTAAATAATAATTTAACTTTATTATATCTGAGTATATCCGTGAGTTCATTCTACTTCTCATCATCTGTTCTCCCTGAACTAATTTTATTTTTTTAGTGTTTGTTTTCTTTAATCTGAAAAAATTTAGCATCTGAAAGTCAATTTTAATGAAACAATACATAGTAGAGAAATTGCTTTTAGCACACGAAGTTTCTCAGGCCATTTATATAAGAAAAGTTTGGAAGGGAATATTATCAAATTTAAGAAGTGAAAAGACAAGAAGACAGTTCATCAAAATCTTAACATTTGGTTGTATTTTTGTTTGTTTTTGTTTTTCCAATTTTAAGTAGATCCTTTTAATTATGTCTCCTCTTATCTTTTACTGAAATTTCTTTTAAGACTTCAGAGGTGCCATTTCTTTTCTTTTTTCTATTTTAGGCATAATTGACATATAACATTATATTAGTTTTAGGTGTACAACATAATGAGTGAATACTTGTATACACTGCAGATGATCCAATAAGTTTAGCTACCATCTGTCACCATACAAAGTGACAACGTTTTCTTTCTTTTGATGAGAAGTTCTATGATTTACTCTCTTGGCAACTTTCAAATATGCACTACAATATTATTGACTATAGTCACCATTCAGCCAGTTTGTTTTAATTTGATCACATCCAAATGGTCAGAGGACATAACATTTGCAGTCTTTCTGTTGCTTTAATATTCATATTTGTTTTAATGTTTACTCTTCATATAAGTTTATTCAATTGCTACTGCTAGTCCTTTAGCTGTAATTTCCCAAGCCATTTCTTGGTTCCTTGAAGCTCATCCTCTAGTAATTTCCCATGACAGTCACATGGGCACAAAATTAGTTCTTGCATTTTAAAACCATTTTTATATTCGCTTTATACTTGAAGAAATTTGAACTGATTATAAATCCATGATCACACTTTCTTTTCTAACCATTAAGTAGGAGTTGCTCAGTTAGACTTTGATTTTGAATGTGGGCTTTTGATAAAATTGAGGTCAGTTGATTTATTTTTCCTTATATGTAATGTTATTAAATTTTTTGATGCATTTTATCTTTAGAGTCCAATGACATTTGAATATGACAGAGTTTTAACCATTTTTACGCAACTTTTGGCACATCCCTCAACATTTTAATAAGTAGAGTTATATAACTATGTTAATAGAAGTATTTGAGTTTTTAAATAGCTCATTGAACAGAGAGAATGGAGACAAGAAGAATCTCTCAGAAGTAAAAATTGGGTTTTCTTACCTGTTGGTTTGTTGTTTTTCAGGATAGAGGCTGTAATAGGTGAAGACAGTAAGAGAGGCAAAAATGAGGTTAACTATACAATGAAAAATCTGGAAGTGGATTAACCCTTCATAGAAAACAGAATTGCTTAAAAATAGATTAAACATATAAATTAAAATAACCAAAATTATAGAAGAAAATATAATTTATAAAAGTATAGAAATATATCAGGTAAAATTAATAATATAATTTTATAAACTTTTCTCAAATCAAATATACATAAGTCAATATTTTTTCAATATATTCTATCTAGTTTGAAAATATAATGTAAAATATATGATAACAATAATGTAAGAGGTATGTCTTAAGCTTAGGTGAGATTCAAGGTAAATGTTCATTTAGAAAAATTTGTTGGAAGTTTAGGCAAAGATGTTCCTTGGGTTCAAATAACCTTTTATCTACTACTTTGGGTCTGGGTGCATATTGGAAAATTATGGGATGTCCTAATAGAAGTTTATATGAATGAAAACTGAAGTCTCCTGTGAGAAAAGGAATTTAAGACAGAAACATAAATTCAAGATACATGATTCATTTAGAAATCTCTTCATAGGGCTGAGGTGGAGGGAAGTGTGTGGAGGTGTCATTTTGTAGATTATTGTCATTGAAATTGCTTTTAAGTCATGCAAATCTGAAATTCTATATGCTTTGGAGAATTACTAGGATAACAAATGAAGAGGCAAATAATCTATTTAAATTAAATAAAAGACAAAGAAAAAGATGTATCAATACAACTCTGTACAACACTCAGACACAAGCAGCACTGCTTGAGAGAAGTTATTCACAAAAGACAGCAGGGTCCAGTAGATATATTGTAGACATATGTTTCCATACATTTATGGCATAACTGGAGACAGAAATATGTCTCTCAAGACTCATGTGAGACTTAGACATGCCTGCATGAAAGAAGTGCTTAAGGGAAGTAATACAAAAGTAACTCACTGTCATTAATCCTAAGATTAAATAACTTATGAGTAATAAACAATACACACAATTCAGATATATAAAATTAAGATACTATTAAGAAATACTATTAAAGTATATCTATAAAAGACATAAATCGAGATGCATACTTTGTTTTTATAAGAAAATCAAATGTTGATCCAAAAAATTATATTACTAAAATTTTAAATGAATGGTAATATCTAGTATCAAGAATAGTGTCATAAATACTTCTATGCAATATTGATAGAAATATATATCTGTATGCAAATTTGAGAACATTATATACTTGTTACCTCATTACCTCATTCCTTTTGATGATGAATTAAACATTTGTTTTTTAGAGAGAATTTAGCAATTATGCAAAAAATTGATCTGCAATACTGTTTGTAGTAATATTTTTCATAATAGCAAAATAAAATATAAAGAAGCCAAATGTCCAACAGAAGAACATTTTTTAAACCTTTATACTTACATGCAATGCAATAATACAGTATATTTTCACACTGATTCACATTTACTGACATGAAAGCACAACCTCTATTGGTATACATAACCTATGTTATGTTTAATTTTAGCAACCAATAATTTCCAAATTTTTCATCCTAATAAGAAATGAAAATAAGCAAGAAAATTAATTTTCACAGAAAAATATTACTTTATGCCTGTTTTTATTCTTGGAGGAACAGACACTTCACTAGTGTGTGTGTGTATGTTTGTGTCTGACAAATATACATCTGATCAGAGGCTTAACATCATCAGCAATTAGGGAAACACAAGTTAAAACCAGAATGAGATACCACTGCACCTAATGGAATGACTGAAATTTAAAAGATTGATCATGCCAAGCGTTGGTGAGGAAGTGGAGTAACTTGAATTCTCCTTCACTGTTTGTGAAAATGCAAAGTAATTTACCTACTTTGGAAAATAATTTGATCATTTCATAGAAAAAAAATTAGCAATCACTTACCTAATGATACATTTCCAGAGAAATGAATGTCAACTCCAGATTCCATTCCCTTGAGTTGTTGACATGCTTTCTCCAGACTTGAGTATTTTTTTCACATGCATGTAGTGATCAGTATTTTGCTGAATACTTGTTGTGGGATCATCAGCAGATTTCCATTATTTCCTCTTTTGTGCTTCTCTCTTCACTCTGCTACCCTGTTCTGTATCCTCTATCTGCTTTGTTTCCCCTAGACTCATCAAGTAGGCTTCTTTAGTTGCATTTGTTGGGTTATATCTCCCAGTGCCATGGCACGGAAAATCTACCAAGGCAATAAGCTTACCAATCATAAGGGTCATCTTGTTTCCTGTCTCCAAGATCACTGTCTTTTCCCACAATTTATAACATTTAAAAACTGTAGTTTTACATATTTAGTCTGTTATTTTAGTTGTTTCAAGTGGTAGTGTGAATTTCTTCCCTTTTAATTTACCTTCATCATAAGAAATATCTTGTATTGGCTTTTATTATCTTCTCTATTCCATTTCCATAAAATTGTAAAGGATTTTCTGCCTTTTTACTCTTACTGATACCCATACCTAACCCATGAATAAATCCTGTAGGCTCTATCATCAAAATATATCAAGATGTGATAGCTTTAAGTCATATTTACCTAAGACTTTACTCTAAATCAACATCATGACTCTTACAAACAGGATAAAAAAATGCTTATTAGCATTTCTATATCCATATTTGCTGCCCTTAATTCAATTATCCTCTACCAACATGTAGAAATAGTTTCATAAACCACTGTTAATTATATATGATTTTGCTAACCTCCCCGCTCCCAACACAGTCTTTCCCTTACATTTTGAGCCCCCCTACTTTCCTGTAATAATCTTACCACCCCAAGATCCAGAAAAGTCTCTAACGTATTTTAAAGTTGTAGTGGCTCAAAGATAATTTCCTTACCTTCACAGTCTAATTCATTTAAACAAATGTATAAGTCAATGAAAGATAAGATTTTTCCTATGATGAATTTTGGTTCTTAACCTTCATTGGAGTCTTAGTTTCTACAACAAAATTTATTTAAGTCTTGCATTATTGATGTTCTGTTGAATTTATTGTCCTAAATAATTGGTTCTACTTGAATTTTAAGGTTTCTTCTTATGTAAATTTTCTATGAGCCAAATTGACCTACATAACTGTACTTCCCTCCAAATATGCCCCATAATTTCTTGTATCTATTCCTCTGTTTATTTAGTTTTCTTTATCTAGATTTCCCTTTTTTTCTGTACAAGTTAAAAGCATATGTATACATAAGCCCTCCAAATAACTGTCTTGTTCACAAAGATTTTCCACATTACCTAATATTGAGGTAAATTTCTCCCTTATCTGAAATTCCATAATATCTAATGTATATTTTTCTAGTGTGTAGATAATTCTATACCTATATATATTATTGATTAATCGGTTAAGTCAATCTCTTGAGAGTGGGAGATATATTTGATGACTCTTTATGTTTTCCTCTTTATATTTCAGACCTAGAATACTTGTAAATCTCAGTAACTGAATGGCAGAACCTTCCTCCTCTTGCCAAATACTGAAATCTTTCTAATATAAAACTGTTGGCCTTAACAAAGCAGGGGCTTGCCATTCAATAGGATAACTGAGTCTCATAAAAATTAAAATTGCAGTTTCACAAAATTTGGGATATCATTTATAAATTTAGAATATCATTTATAAGTATAGAATATTCCATGTATTATGCCTTTCTATACTAATGAAAAAAACTGTAGGTGAGAACCAGTAAATACACTTGTCAATGCAGCACCATTTGTTTTGTAGATGTTTAGAGCTGCTATAAAATCTAATGCTATCAGTTCTTTTTGATCATACTTAACTAAGGGCAGTATTGCCTGATAACAGTTTTTTCATATCTCATTCTCACCATTAGGACAATGCAGTGGCTTACTATTAAAGCTGAGCTGCTTGGTTACATCTACTCCAAACAGAATTAATTGAATGATGAAAAGACTGACAAGAGGTTTAACATTTTAATGTAATTATTTTGCAGGCTTTGAAGTGGTTGACCTCTAATGGAGTATTCTATAATCCGTAATGAATGTTTAAACATTTGACTTTATTGATGTCATTTTTATTGATTCAAATGCATAATATCTATAAAATACAGTCATGATATTGGGTTACAAGAGTTTTTTTAAGACAAGGCCATGTTTAAATGCTGTTGTTTTTTTTAACATTTAATAACCTTAGTAACAGGTAAATAAATATATCATGGCAATATGCCTTCAAAAGTAGAGAACATCCAGGTGAATTACAAAGACACTAAGCTAAGCTTGACATTGAAAGATTTGATTTCTAGTACCAGTTTTACAACTTAAAATTTGTGTAATTTTGGAAGAGTCAATTAACATTTTAAATTTTGCTCCCATAATCCATGAAACTGGAAAAACACATCTGCCTGTGTTATTTTCCTGAAGTTTAGTTATGATCTATTGGAAAATACATATTTTAGTTTATAAACTATAAACTGTGGTAAATAAACTGGGATTTTACTAAATAGAATTGGAATATAATAAGAAATAATAGAACATTTGGGAAAAGTTACATAGTAATAAAAGTAGGTGCTTTTATTTTGTTTTTAATCATTCTTACAAGCAGCAGTTCCTAAGAACCTATTGAATTGCCTGAGTAAAGCAGTATAAGATAACAATACCAATAAAAATTCATGTATTAGGGTATATCTCATAAATACATAAGAAATATTTTTATAACCAATGCAGAGGTTTTGAGAATGTGGTAATAGGCGTACTGCGGTAAAGGAAGAGCTCGGTCTGACTCATGATAAATCAAAGACATCAGAGGTCAGGATTATCTTAAGCAGGCCATCAAATAGTTTGTAGAACACATATTTTTCAAAAAATGAGAGAACCTAATAAATAAAACAAGAGAAAAACAAATCAGGGGGGCCAATTTTCTGAACAGCAAGGGGAAAGTGCTGTTTGAAATTGATGAGGAGGGTGAAAACCAGGCTTGAATTACTCATAAAGTTTCCACAGACCATTAATTTGCAAGACCTGGACTGAATTTCATTCCTTCAAAGTATGTTTTTTACAACAGTCTGTGACCAAGAAAACAATAACAATAAACAAACAAACCCAAAAATATAAACCAAAAAATTAAAAAAATAAATGGCCAACCCCATGTTAATTTTAATTGTCTGTTCCCTGCTCTAATTAAAGAACACGTCCAAGCCAGAACCAAATCGTGACTTTCCAAGTTTCAATGCTATCTTTAGTTTCAGATCACTAACAAATTTTGTATTTATATCTATATTTCTCTGTTTCTGAAAAATATACCTGCTGTGGGGATTATAAGAAATCTGGTGATAAAGGACAATTGTAAACAACATGTGTTATAATGACAGCTGTACTCCATGTAATTCCAATAAGGCTCTTAGTAGCCTAATACTAACCTGGCATCAGTAACAATACCAAACCTGCTTCTGGTGACTATATTCCTCTTCTCTGTTCTTGGTATGTATTGAGTTAAGGATTAAAATAAATCTGCACTATTTCTGGGAATATTTTAGAGATGGCTTAACTCTCATCAGCATAAGTAGATTTCTCCCTGAGTAGTCATGCAGCGGGACAAGATAACAGAGCATGGACTGTGGAGAAAGGGACCTGGACTGAATTTTCCATGGATGTATTGGGCACTTTGGGGAAATTACTTTTCCTCTCTAAGCCTTAGTTTTCACCAATGTAGAACTGAGAGGTTCAAATGTCTCCTAGAAGTTATTTATAAATATAAAATGGAATATTTTTTTTTTATTTGTAAAGGAGTTAGCATAATGCCTGCTACATAGAAAATGTGCAGTGCATGTTAAATATCTGTCTCTAGACTGCAAGATTAACCTCATGTTTCCCAAAAGCAGTCTGAGAGTGAATTAGGTGATAGAGAGTAGTCAATCCCTTTTTATATGGAGAGGAACCATAGGGTTACAAGGCTTGGAAGTCATATTTAGACTTGTAAATTAGGTTACAAGCTCTTTGCAGTCAGGGACAAAGTCTTATCTGATTTCTTCATCCCTAGTGCCTAGCAAAGTGCCTAGTAAACAGTAGATGCAATAAATGTTTGATGAATGCAGCTATTAAAGGGAAAAGAAAGAGCCAAAACACGCTTTCTGACCGTCAATTGTGGCAAGTGGGAATAGACCAATTTAGATAACTTTAGTTGTTAAATGAGAAGCAAGTCTGAAGGGCTTGACACAGCTGGCTTTGAATTGAGCTGTGATACTCTTCTGTGCTTTAGGGAACTGAAACAATCATGATGGGCTGGCGAGTTCTCAGAACACTTCTACCCAAAGTAGCTGTTATATACTATGATTCAATAGCTATTGCTTTTCTGCAAGGGTCTTTTCCACTGTGTTGTGCAATCATATTTTTTACAAAAACTAAAAATATGCTTTTCTTAATGCATGCAGCAGGAAAAATATTCATTTGAAATATTAACAAGAAAAAATACACAATTTTTGTCACTCAGATATAAGAAACTAATGTATAAATATCATTTATATACAAAGTTGCCCAGACAGATAAATATATTAATGTTAAAAAAATAATTGTTTAAAGGGGTGAACATTAAAACTGTTATTTACATAGAAGTTTGAGAAAATAAATTTCTAATTTTTAAGCCACCCATTCTTTGATATTATTTTATGGCAGTCCCAGCAAATACATTGACATTGGACAGTATCTACTTAAGAGGAACACCCTAAAACTCTCTCCTCTCTGATACTCTCCCTGTGAACTCTCACTGCCTTGTACTCCCTGGACTTCCAACTGTTCTTTGAGAGGAAGACTCAATAGTGTTCACATACATGTCAAGGCTCCTTTATTTAATCTATAAATTCAATGCCCAAATATAATTCAAAATGAATTATTCTCAGAAATAGACAAAGTAGTTTAAAGTGTGTCCTGCAGAATAAACAATAATCTTAAAATATGTAGGAAAAGAAGTGAAAGGTTGGATCTGTTCAACTCCTGCACCTCAAAGCTCTCTTGATATTTGTCATCATGCAATTTCTTTTATTAAGCTCAATTATATATTTTTTACTGTAGAGTACTATGTATTTCTTTCTTTTTTTAATCCTCATCTGGGGACACTGGCTTTATTGATTCATTTTTTTAGAGAGAGAGAGGAAGGGAAAGTGAGAAAAAGAGAGAAAAACATCAACCCCCAACCCCAAACCACGCACACCCTGACCAGGGATCAAACCAGCAACCCAGGTATGTGCCCTGACCTTTCAGTGTATGGGGAAAATATTCATTTGAAATATTAGAAATAAGAAAAAATACACAATTTTTATCACTCAGATATAAGAAACTAATATATTAATATCAGGTGGCTCCAACCACCTGAGCCATAGCAGCCAGGGTGAGTACTCTTTTTAACCATAAATTGTATGCCTTTTTGCCTGAAGAAAAATCTATGTCAGCTCAGACTTCCATATGAATCTGTATTAATGACAAATTTTTCTGATTTTATTTGTATTTCTTTGTTTACAACTGTTATGTTATTTATTTGACAAATTATGCAGTATCTACTGGTGCTCTATAGTTACATGTAAAGATTTAACTCAGATTTTCCTATCTCCTCCCAATAGTTTTTAATTATTTTGAGTATTTCTATTGGCTAACTCTATACACATAAATAATAACATCTATCTAATTGCTTAAGGTCAAAATAAGAGAAATATACTTTTTAAAATCCTGAAATTAGTCTGGGGTTATCAACTATTTTTTAATTCAATAATCATTGCCATAAATATTATCCACTAATGTGTATGGCCATGTATGGCAATATATGTACTCTGAGTGACAAACACTTTCTATGTCCTAATATCTGTTCTGCTTAACATCATAGTAATGACCATCAGAGATTGTTTCCTGCTAGACCACACCAACTCATTTCTTTTTATTTTATTTTATTATTTGAGAGAGAGAGAGATGGACTTTGCTCCACTTATTCGTGTATTTGTTGGGCCATACCAATTCATTTCTGCTTGGATTTGTCCATTGTGAAGTGCTGGTAGGATATTTGAGGAAGAGAGGATGAGAGAAGCTGGTTACTTCTCTCTACTTTGTATCTAGCAGATTCTTGTCATTGCTGACCCTTTTTTAGGTAATCAGTAGATTATCAAACAGATCTCTGCCATAACAAGTCTTTGCCTAATTTGGTCATGCCTCTGGGATCCAGAATTATCACTTTCTTTATCTCAGCTATGCCATCATTTATGAAATAAATTATTTACATCAAATCCCCAATATTTTAAATACTTAGAGTTTTTTATTTCATCCTGGCTGTACTCTCACTAAAATAATTTATATTTAAAAAATCTTCATTAGAATATCGATTTTATACTTTTTCCTGAGGAAATGGGTAAGTTTGTATTGATAAATTAGTAAAATAGAATGGCCTATAACATCTCAATGAGTTAAGATTGTTTAGCCTGTGGAAGACTAGGAAAATAAGTGATATTAACTAAATAATTTACAGTATTAGGGAAGACAACAGTCAGCTATTATTAATCTCAATACAGAGATAGAATAAGAAACAGACACTCAAGTGTTGCAGAATGAGCACACAGCTGCTAGCAAAACAAACCAATTTAAAAGACATTGTAACTAAAAACTAGAATGCCCACAGGATAAGGCTATTATATTGTATACAGATATGTACTGGAAACATAACTATCTTATAGAAGTTGGAGACATTTCTTATGAAGGTAGGTCAAAGCGCTTGATGAAAAGTACCAGTAATAACTGGCATAGAGCTAATTTAGGGGGATTACTTTAACAACTTAATGGAATAATTTTAATGCTTCAAGGGACTTTGTGAACCTAAAATTTTTTCACTCTATTAAAAAATTAAATTAAATTAAAATTTTTAAAAGTTAGGTGAAATCTACCTTATAATGTGAGAACTCAGCCTGGAGGTCAGATGTTTTCTTCTTAGTCCTTTGTTTATTCCATTATTTGTCTGTTTCTAAAAGAGTTAAGAACATGGTGATTTTAATAGGCACATTGTAAGGCTTTGTGTTTGTTTAATATATACTAGAAAAAAATAGTGGTCATACATTTACTTAATTTGTGTTTATATAATAAATACAATAAAAAAAGTCATTATATCACAGGTACTATAACTTGGTAAAATTTCTCATCCCAATTCTCCTTATATGTAAAGTGGAATTTGTGGTTGAAACCACAGTTATTGGAAGATATTCTGTATAAACTTGAGTAAATCTTCACTCCTTGAATTGTGTTAAATGACCATGACAGGTCATTCAGGTTTGTCTGGAGAGTCTGGAGAGCCTGGAGAGGCAGAGAGTTAGGGCAGAGGCTCCTCCCCTTTCTCAGGAGGTCAGGCTTCCTTCTGTCAGTCCTAAGGTTTTGATGGTGTCATTGTCTATGACAGGAAGAGTTCCCACTTCCCAGGCACCTCAATTTCTCCATGTTCCAGGCAGCTGGATTTTTCTTGATGACTCTTAGAAACAGCTAAATGCTGAGTGCCCGAGAATTCTGCTAATCTGATGGCCAAGGTTGCTTGCTTGTCTGAGTACAAGGAGGAGAGCAATGGTGTGGAAAGAGGTTCTCTTCCATTGAATGCATGTTTCTTTGGTGTGAAGGATGGATAAAGGACCGATGCTGTCTGTTACCCCCGACCCAGAAGTTTTCCCAATAAACCTATTTTTCAAATCAAACAGTATGATATTGAGGAAATCACCTGACTTTACTTCTATAACATTGATTTGAGCAATCATATAAAATAAATTACAGTAGAGGCACTGTGGAAATATATTATTACATAAATGGAATTCTGTGACTTTGTGATCCTAATAGCTGGGAATCATTTCAGTTTGCACAAGGGAAACTTAAGGGGTTCTGGTGTATGCTAACGTGTGGAGTTGCAGGCTTAAAGGTTGTCAATATTGTGCAATTGAGAATTGATGGAAATGGGTCTGCCAATAATTGAGTAGCAAGTACAAACGCAACCTTACAGGAGAGTCAAAATGACATTAGAAAAAGAGAGAGCTAAAGTTCAAAAAAGAACTAGATCTTCTTGGCAAGTTATAAGGGACTTAATACTTACATTGAATACAAAATATACAGGAATAGACTTGACTGTAGAAATAAGGCAAGTGGAAAATTACAACACCAGGACAACAGTAAAGAGACAGTCTTCTCTAAAGTTAAGTAGCCAGTTCTGTTAATCTGAGCTTTCTAATATGCCCCTGACTAGTTTCACAGTTCCCCTAGCCTTTGTAATAGTCTGTGACTATACAGGTAGTAAGGAATATTTGGATGTTTAGTGTGACGAGATTCCAGAGTCAGGAATTTGGCAGGTCATTATAAAGGCTTTTGAGTAAACCTGATGCAGTGTTTCCCAAAGTGCAGTCCACAAGTCACCAGTGTTATCCATTACTGCATCTTCCAAATGCATTAAATGAAGCAGAGTTCTGAGAGTGGGGCTTGACAATCTGTGTTACTAACAGGCTGCTCAGGTAACTCTTATGTGTAATAAAATTGGAGAACTATAGATCTAAGGAGATGTTATTGATTGAACAGTTGACTAAATAGTTACATTTCTAAAGAAAGGTATGAGATATCAATCACAAATATTGTTAAATATAGGATTTAAAAAATCTGCCCCATGTAGATAAGCATAGCTGTTCCTGGAGGTGACCTTCAGTTCTGAGATTCTATATTTTTTCCTTTTGAAGCAGGATTAATCACCTCTCACTGAGTGGGTGTTAGTTCTAAGTATTTCAATTATTTTCCCCTTCCACATAATTTTGTTTATGAGTCATCAAAGCTAAGCAGCTTTAAAAACAAATTTCACTACTTCTAATAAATGATCCTCAAGTATATACAATATCCTTGTTTTTAACCCAAGTTGCATTTAATTTTTAAAATCATCATTAATATATGCCAGGTGTGTAATTATTTGATAAAAGGACAAACAGATCCCAGTGCAGCCACAAGACTGTCTCCCTGTTGTTTGGACTTTATCTTTATCTGACCATATTATTCAAGATATAATTCTTGTTAATTGCATACATTTCAAAGGGATTGTGTATTCAGAGCTTGAGAACCATGGGCATCTCTGTGGTCTTCTAGTATACCTGACTGACTTGTCTACGTAAAAGTAACTTTAAAGTAAACCTTGAAAGAATTGTTGCAGAAGTTAAGTACATGTAAAAACAGGGAAGACTATATTAGTAATGGCAAAAATTATTGACTATTCCAATGCTTATTTTTATGTATATTTGTTCCCAAAAACAAATATCTTTCACATTTACTGATAAGAACAATAAAAAATCAACTACCCTCTTCCATGTAACAATGCTTCAATCATTACGGAGTTTACTTCAGTACAAAGATACTAAAGGACACCTATAGCTGCTTCCTTTTCTTTTTTCAACAATGGTATAATCTACTCTATTTTCAGATATGTTTAAACCAACTCATGATCTTGGTTGATGGATTTAAAAAAGGAAAATTTATTGTAATATCCTTCAGGACAACTGGGAAAAATTTGGAGCATAGCTGCAGACAAGGATGTTTTCATGAAGATTGTAAACTCTTAAAATTTTTCACTAAGAATTAGAAAACTTTATTAACATTGTATGTTCATTCTCTGAGAAAAAACAGTAAATTATAATTTAAATGGAATGTTTTGCAAAAATATTAATATTCTCTAGTGACTCTGATTTTTAGATGATGACAAATAATTTGACCATCACCAGAAATGAGACAGACCATTATGGGGAGAAAAACTGCCTCATATCAAAATATATTCTTGTATTTTGTCTGAAATGAGACATTTTTATTTATTAGTTTAGAGGCCCTCCTTTTGAAATGCACAGTGTACTCTTTGGTGATTCGGAAATGACAGTACCTTGGTCAGTTACTGAAGGATTTCAATTTTCTTCCAAATCAGTGTGACATACAATTTTAAGCATTTCCTTTTCTGTCTGTGGATTTTAAAAGTGTAATCTATTGTGTTGGATGCATTTGGATTTTTTTATGTGTTCTGGAAGAAGCTTCATTTTTCATATGTGTGATAGATTGAATTTCTGGCCATCCATATCCCTAGTGCATAAATTGCTATACATTACCTTCATTTTCACTTTGGGTTTTACATTTTATTTTCTTAATTGAGTTTGGGACTCTTGTCCCTAAGAAAAAATATTTTTTTCTGAGTTCCATGTCATTATACAGTTGACATAGGAAATATGCTGTAATATTAGAATAGGTCTGAACAAACAATGTTATTAAAGGAGGGAAATTACAGATAATGTCAGATATAAATAATGGAAAATTTAATATTAGATGTAATATATTTGAATTTTAGATGTGTTTTATGCTCAGAAGAATATTTAGCTATATTTTGGCATAAGCATAATGGTATTCTGAAAAATTTGTGAAGTGTATGATGTAGATAATAAGTTCACATCCACTTTTGTAACTCTATCAATTCTGACTTTAGGCAATAAGCATTCTGATGCAGCACTTCTCTCACCTGGTAACACAGGAATTATCATAATAATATCTATTTTTCAGATTTGTTGTAAGGAATATTTTATGTTATGTATAAAGTGCCCAGAGCAGTTTCTGATGTATAATAAATGCTCATGTTTTATAATAAATGTTCATATCTAGCTGTTATTATGTGTTTGTTATTAGGTGATTAAGACCTAGTGTACAGCAAAAATATGCATTCAAGTCCTAATCCCCAGAACATGTAAATGTGCCTTTATTTGCAAATAAGATCTTTGCAGATATAATCAGGTCAAAATGAGGTCATAATGAATTAGGGTGAGTACTAAGTCAATATGACTTAGAGAAAGGGGTACACAGAAACAAAGGGAGAGAGATACCATATGATGACAGAGGCAGAGATTAGAGTGATGCATATACAAGCCAAGGAACTCTTAAATTTTTCTGGTAACTTCCATAAGCTAGGAGAGAGGCCTGGCATTGACCCTCTCTCAGTGTTTCCAGAAGAAACCAACCCTCTCCACACCTTGATTCTATACCTCTAGCCTCCAGAACTGTAAGACAATGCATTTCTTTTGTTTTAAGACACCTAACATGTGGCACTTTGTTATGGTAGTTCTAGGAAACTAACACACATGGTATTAAAATTATAGTTAGATGTGCATTTACAAATGAATGAATAGCATTATTTAACCAGGAGAAGCTAAGGGCAAGCTGTGTTTTGAAAGCACAGCAAGAAAACCAGGTTAGCAGGCACATCCACCGCACCTGTTGGTGGCTAGAACAGATACCTAGAGGTGGAGAGATGACAACCAAGAAAATAAACCAGGTTCTCAGGTCTCAAGAGAGGACAACTGTGAGGTAAACCATTAAGACAGGTGAGTAAACAAAAGGAAATGTAGCAGATGTATGTTAATCAGGTAAATACAATCTGGGAATTTAATAGCTCAATAATAGGACTGTGGAACATATCATAGTTATCCTAGCTGAGTAAAATACTAGCAAAAGGTATAACTTAAGATTGCATCATCATATATTAATCTTGATCTTACAAATAATTTCTTTATAATCATTTCTCTAGGTCAGTAATAAATGGCCTTAGAGCTTGGATGGGACAGGTGAGTTTAGGAAGAGAAATAGACTTTTGCTTAGGATCAGAGTGGTGAGGTATACTAGAAATTAATTTGAAAGAGTGAGTGTTAAACAATGCAAATAAATCCTAGCTTTAATGAACCAATAAAATGCATTGACTTGGAATTTTGTTTAAAGCAAAATCTTGGTCATATTGTTCTTATTCCATCACCATGTTAGTATTTTCAGGTTAGTTACCTGAATCATTCTATTTATCAGTTTCAATGAGTAATATTTTGTCTCAGTTTAGCTTAGACTAGATATAGTAGGCATCACCACAGCGACAGAATAAACATTTAATTTTATGTGTATTTCTATTCTCTATATGAAATAACTCATTTCATTCCATGTTAATTTTTGCTTTTTGGGAAACTTAAAAAAAATTTTCAGAGAGATTCTGTTCAACATGCTCTATAAATGTCCTTCTCTGACACATAGATTCCACCAACCTCACATAGATACACACACACACACACACACACACACACACATACACACACATACCCTAAACAATCATAGAAATCCTACTTGTACAGGTGATGTGGTGTACATGTGTTATGTGGTAATAAAATTGGGTACAATATTGGATTTTCTATATCTGTAGCAATATATTACCCATTATTTAAAGAATTCACATTTAGGCCTGTTACAGTTTTCAGTATAGATGGCAAAAATTCAAGCAATAATATATTTAGTCTGTAGAAACACAAGCAAATTTCAGAGTTTCTTAATGGGAAATCATGAAGTCATCCTTTAAATTTTAAGCTCCTCTGTCTTATTTCAAGATGTCAGCAACTATTTAGATTTTAACTTTGTGAACTTGTAGTTTTCATTGTGTTTTTATGATGTGAAAATAATTAGTGAAATATTGCATTTAAAAAGGCTTGTTTTAAAGTCAGTTCCAATTATTATCTTGAACTTATGAAAGAAATATTCACACTATTTTTCACTGAACTTTTCACATTGCTAGCGATCTTTCATAAAAGTAAATATATCAATCAAATCAATTTAGATATGTTCTCTATACTTATTCTTGCAAAACCTGCAATTTGTATTCAGAATATAGTCTTTTTTAATAATTATCTTCCAGTCTGTCTGGGCGTGGCTCAGCAGTTGAGCATCAACCTAAGATCCGGGCAGTCGGGGTTTGATTCCTGATCAGGGCACATGCCCAGGTTGTGGCTTGATCCCCAGTCTGGGGTGTGCAGGAGGCAGCCGATCAATGACTCTCTCATCATTGATGTTTCCATCTCTCTCTTTCCCTCTCCTTTCCTCTCTCTGAAATCAATAAAGATATATATATATTTTTAAAATAATAATTCTCTTTCAGTAAAGAATTATCTCAGCTTTCTTATAGGTATTAGAAGCATCCATAAAGACAGGGAATTCAAGAGTAGTGGTAACCCTGTCATGAGCACGAGGATTCTTTATAGGTGGCTGCAAATAGGGATGTTGAGTAATTTCCAAGTAGACTAAAAGTAGCACTTCTTTCTTTCCCCCCTAACGCTAGACACCCTCCCTCTCCCAAACAGATGCCTTTAAATGAATCAGTAGACATTACATAGATTAGGCACTTGACAGAAAGCTTCTGAGTAGGACCAACTACATAGCTTGCAGGGCTCAGTGCCAAATGAAAATGCAGGGTCTCTTGTTCAAAAATTAATAAGAGTTGCAAGACGCTAACAGCACAGCGTTAAACCAAGCATGGAGCCTTTGGGACTGCATAGGTCACATGCCTGTGAAGCCATGCGACTCTGTTTGGTCAGAATCTAACGACCACCAGAGTGGTTTCGATCTTGATTATGCTTTACCCATTTTCACCCTCTTGCCCATAAGAGCAGGAAAAGCATATCACTGGCCCCTGTTTTTCTAATAATATTAATGCCATGAGACATACCCCTCCTTACTGCTTCTATTTTCCCATGGACCCAGATGGAGAAGAAATCTCAACCAGTCAGCTTCCTTACAAAGACTAGCTCAACAAATTCTTCCATTATTAAAGTTGAATCTTAATAAACAGAAATGCTTGACATTTAATTAGAGCTTTATATGTGCTAGATCCTATTCAGAGGCCTTACATATATTACTCATTTAACCTTCAAAACAAATGGGAATTGCTTCATTCTCAGTTTATGGGTAATAACACGGAGATGAAGAAGGGGACAGGTAAATGATTCATGATTATACAGATAGTAAATGGCAGAGCCTGGGTGCAAATCAAGGCATTGTGCATTCAGAATCTGCACACTTAACTATGAGGTTATTTTATACTGACACAGAGAGCATTTTATTCTTACTATTTTATTAACTATCTTATTGATGCGGGACCTATATGTAGAAAAGTATACATATCATAAGTGTACAGCTTGACGAATTAACACAAACTACTACATAAGTCCAGCAGCCCAATAGCCTCCCTCTGAAACTCTATCAATTGCTAATCACTTTCCTTCTACATAGGTAAGTACTATCCTAAATTCTAACACCATAAACACATGTGCTTGTTATTTAAATTCATATAAATTAAATCATTTTGTTTGAACTCTATATTTGAGTATCTTTCTCACAATATTATGCTTGTGAGATTCATTCATTGTGCTTGTGTAATAGTAGTTAAATCATTTTTATTGCTGTATAAATATTCCTGTTCAGTACTATATTTATATATTTAATTTACTCTCAGGCATATAGGTTTTTTTCCAGTTGATGTTTTATCATAGATGATTCTGCTATGAATATTCTTGTACATGTGTTTTGTTGCCCAGAGATTGATATTATTGAGTGACAAGTTATGTGTGTTTAATTTCAATATATATTGCCAAATGGTTTCCAAAATTTTTAAAACAATTTTTACTCCTATAAGTAGTTAATTTTTAAGTCCAACTATTTTTGTAAGTAAGTAGTAATATTCTCCAGTTTTTATTTTGCTTTCCCTGGATGAATAATTTATTTGAGCACATTTTCAAATGTTTATTGACCACTTGGATAACATAGCTTTTTATTAACACAATCACTTTTTTCCTTCATAAGGTAAAATAGATATATCAAGTCATACTTACATAACATACAGTTGAATTGATAATAGGCAGTCATGATATCAATTTCTCAAACATTACATTTTTTTCTATAAGAATTTCTCCCCACAACTTTCATCCCAGTGTCATTAACAATATCTTGAATCAAATATGCTCATTATTTATGAATATTTATTTTCTTGTTTTGTAATCAGCTAGTGATTAATAATCAAAAGCCCATTATCAATTCATTTCTGTGCTTATGTGAAGAAGGAATAGTAAAGGAAACAAAATCAACTTCTTATCTCCCTGAAAAACTTCTATTTCACATGAGAAGTAAAGAGAAACATAAATCAAGTAAAGATGAACAAAACTATGATATTCATCATATAAAACAGTTGTAAATGTTCCCTGTGTTAAAATTTAATTTAATTCATAAGCATTTGGTAAGCATCAATTTCACATGAAGCTATATGACAGATGTGTGCTATTACAATAAAAAAACGGTCTGTGTACGCTAAGCAAAAAGACATTCATCAAAAGCTCAATTGAGATAGGAAACAAGATTTAAAATTATTAGAGACAATTTCCTGGAAGAAGCGAAAGTAGAGTTCGACTCATATGAAGTAAAAAATGTGGATTCAACACTCAGCGTGTGCTGATGTCTTGTTAGCACACCAATGAAGCAGATTTCAAATTGGAATGGATAAATTTCTATCCACCATTGGAAAATAGAAGGTACTAGGTTTTTATAAAGGCTATCTTATGGTAGATGAAAACTGGTGATAAAGATTTTCAAGCTGTAGTAAGGTATTTTTGTCGCCTTACTAGATAAAGTTTCAGACTAAAATGATAGCTTTGGTAGAACGTCTCAGACACACATTGATTCAAAATTAAAAGTATCATAGATATGCTTATTGTTAAAATATTAATTCATTCTGCAAGAAATCTAACCATACTTCTCTGAGAAGTTAAGTAAACTATTTGTACCTAAATATGTATTGTTAATCTTTCCATTCTTATGATTGGTGGTCAACCTTGGCATTTACTTGCTGTTCCTAATGCACAAAGCTAAGAAGTAAGTTGAAAAGCAACACTTTTGTGAAAAAAATCTAAAATATTCAGTTGTCTTTCTCATATTTAAAAAATAAATTTCAAGAAGGAATACTCTTGGAATATCATCTGAAGTCTGTGTCATTCGTTTGTTCTCCTAGATAGCCTAAAATTTACAATTCTCTTAAATAGGATCATCAAAGATATCCATAGAACTATTTTCCAAATATTAATATTTTGAAGTTCTACCATCCACCTATATTGTAAAATCACAGAATAGTTACATGAAAAACTCAGATATATATAAGTACTGTAAGCATGCAGTTGAGAGCATGGTGTTCTCAATTGCAAAATTATCTACCCTAATCAAATCCATAGGAATAATTTCTCTTATACATTAGTTTCAGAAAAGTTATAATTCTCTTAGACAAGAAACCTGTCTTGCACATGTCTAAATGGTGTGTCATTTGACCAATTAAAAGCAAATCTTTCACTCTTAACAATTTTGCACTTACTTTAAAAACTATTTTATTTGTATTTTTGTCATCACAATCTTTTTTTTAAGTGAAAGTTTGGAAGTATTTTTAAAGCTGCCTTAGGTGTGAGCTTTCATTGCTAAGAATGCAAATATGGTCTTTGTATGTTGAAGTACAATCACCTCCATATATTCATTTTCTTGATAATGCTTAGTATTGAACATATAATTTCAAAAAGTTTAAAAAAAATATATCAAGAAGAAAACTTTGGTGATGTTATTGAAAATCTAACTGTAAGGTAGCAGAAGCTTTTCTAATCAAAATAAAAACTCACAATGTATTGAGAAAAAGTGATAAATTTTCCTACATAAAAACTAAATAAATTTTTATTGATACACTAACATTAACAAAGTCCAAATAAAAGTAGATAAGTACCTAGGTGAAAATTGTGATAGAATACTCTTCAGTTTAAAATGAACTAATACTAAAAAATGTGGACCATAATATGTTTATAAAGAAAGTAGATAAATCAATAGCTAGAAAAATGGTTACAATTGTACAACCTCAATATTTTTTTAACTGGTTAGAGTGAAAAATAATAATTCAAGTTTTACATTAACACTGGATAATTTTTCCTACAAATATAATTCTTAAAATACAGGGAAGCATGATTTCTATATCTTCATGACCAAATCTATTATTTCTAAATAATAACACATATTTATATAGCGCTCAACTACTTATGTTCACCCTCTTTAACTAAACTGAAGAACACGTGAGAAAATTCATATTGTAAAAAACATTAAAAAGGCCTGTATTATAATTTTTCAGGCTGCTTACAATATATATTTTTTAACTTTGATTTATTTTGGTAGAAATAAAGATGCCAATCGGTTTTATTTGATTATTTTAATAAGAACTACACTGCACTGGTCAAGCAATTATTATGAGGTACCTGGAATTTGATTAGCATTTCTATTATACTACTTACTCAGTTACAAAGAAATTACTCAAAAGAAAACTGGATCCACCAGGAGATAAATTATGGCCAAAATGCATTCATATCTTGCTCCTCTCCAAAATTTCGACTGTGATCAACAGCATGCTGTGGTACTGCTTTGTCTAGGTATTGACATTAACCCAGGGTCAGTGTTCAATTATATCTCAATTTTCTGTGCATTTCCCTTTACTCGGTGTGAAGTTAGATGGTTCAGGAAAAACTAGAAGGAATTTTTACTGCACATGCTTGTGAATGTATTGCAACATTCCTCCTTACTTGTACCTGGTCTTCATTTACTTCAAGGTGCTCTATTTACTGGTTCAGATATAGAAACTACAGGAGATGTCACGATTTTCATATATCATGCTGGCTTAAGTCTGGTCCCTATTTAACAAATTCAAATTAGTTGGACTACACAGATCTTGTGAAGCTTTAACAAACTCTCCTTATATTTTAGTCATGGGCCTGTCATGAACAATTAGCTGCCGTCAAAATCTCTGTGGCTTAATTCTAACTCTCAGTTTGACTGCCAATTACTGCTGATGTTCCTACTTTACCTTGGAAGGTTAATTCCAGCAACTTGAATTGTAGTACCCAGGTGTCTCACCTTCCTCATTCAACCCAAGGAAACCATTTCCATGACAGAATCATCGCTGACGTATAAAAGGCAGCCAACAACGTGTTTTTCTAAGAAACTGAACTTTTTCTCACCCATGTCCTTTCAGTGCTTGGGTGGAAAAAAGATTTTGTGGTCATTCTCATGGACCATAACTAGGGAGCAGGCCTTAGTTAAGTCCTAGTTTTCAATGTATTTAGGATCATTTTTCTAAAAACCAACAAAAAATTTAGCATCTCACCTTCATTTACTATAGGCCGCCATTGAATACAGGCTTCAAACGCCAGAATCTCTGGAAAGTGCTGGCATATTTGACAATTCATTACTATCAAGCTTATGTTTAATACCCTAAATATAATTTATAATGTAGTGTCCTAAAAACATACCCAAAGCATATCCTTCTGGTTTTTGTCAAAACTCAAATGAACAGTATCTTTCTGTTTGGTTTGTTGCATTCTTCATCCAGGGTTTGACTTATTAACTGGTGTTTTTCACCCTGCTTATGAGGGAGGGATTTTCAGGCTGTGGGGACAGCTGAACACGCAGCACCTGACCTGGAATGGATGGTACTGACGGCAGCTTATCAGTCACACATGAATAGAGTTGGAAGAAGGACATAGCAGCATGTCACGCGGGGCCACATAGAAGCTGTGCTCAGAAATGGAGTAGGCAGCCAGCAGCTGTGCGAGGCATGCTCTGGAGCTGCAAGAGATGTGAGGTCTCCTGGTGCCCTGGGAAAATGGGACTGACTTGTTCAATCCATGGATTGACAGGGGATGGAAACTCTCTACTCAGGGAAAAGCCTGAGTTTTGTCTAGCTTTTTTCAAAAAGGAGAGTTGCTTGCCTAAGGGGACTTTATCCATTGGAGTTAAGTGCTGAGGAGAAATTGTGGTAAGGTCATTTGAGGTCTTACTTCTTTCCCTGGATATCAAAGCAGTACATAATATTGGGCCTTAGTGTTAGGCCTTACATCACTCTTAAGTCTCTGTGGATGTTTAGGTCAGGAAAAGAAATTGGTGGAGATGAGTGGTGGGGGCAGTTATTGTCCCCTTGAAAGGCAATTGTCTTAGGCAATATCATTATATGTCCTCAAAATAAAAGGGGGGCTTAATTTAGGAATGATCAATAATTCTTAAACTTTGTGTAATGAAGGTGAGGCCTCCAAAGGAAATGGCCGGGCGCGGGAGGGGGTTAACAGCAACCACAAAAAAATCCTTGAGACATACATTTTCTAGTTAAGAACAGCATAATTTGCAATAATGTTCATCAGAAGAGTCAGATTGTGGAGTTTTTTTTCTGGACTCCCCCAAAATTATGGGGATTCTAGTTCACTTAGTCACCAAAAGAAAAATAAAATCCTCCAGAATTAATAGCTTGGAGATAATTCTAGTTGAAACAGGAAACCAATATAAATCTGCCAAGATAGAACTAATATGTTGTTTCTTTACAGTGAAAGTTAAATTATGACCCAACAAGTTCTAGACATGCTGTAATTTGGAGATAGCCTTATCAAAAAAGCCATAAAACTAAATAGTACAGTAATCGGTTGTTATAGCAACTGTAATGCAAAATAAATAAATAAGACCGTCAGAAAAGCAAGTTCTACAAAACATGCAAAGGTATGACATAATTCATAAGGCCTTAAATTCATATAAATTTTCTAAAATCTTGTTAAAATATAAATGCTTCCACTCTTGAAAGTGTCAGGTGTTTAACAGCTTAAAGGTACATGCTAAAAATGCAAAGTAAAATAAGTTTTTTATTTGCAAGATGGAGACCTCCCATTCAAGAGGAAAATAAAAGATGACCTTTCTGCTCAGACGAGTTATAAATCTGAATATTAAATACTAGTAAAACGTTCAAGAACACATAATTTTTAAAAACCAAGTCTTCCTAACACCATTTTCCTCTCACTTTCTTCTACTTTTCTTTCTCAGCTTCCCTTTTTTCTTCCTTAATTCTGATCTCTTTATTCTTACTTAGATTCCACCATTTCAAAAAAATTGTATGTTCCATTGCAATTAAATAGGGAGAATAGTATTGTCGCTATTTCCAGGTGAAGGAACATGAACTCCAATAATATCCTAGTTTGGTACAAAATTTTAGTTCCAATAAGTCTCCCTACTTTTCTTCAAAGATATAAAGATAAACATTTACTGTGCTTTTTTGGATAGTACCACAGTGTTTCCAAGACAAGTATATAGTGGGTTGACAGCATGATAGAAGAGTTAGTTTATTCATGAGTGAGTGATTAATAATAAAATTTCAGCGACTGAGTCTGAAAAATGTTGAAACATCTGTTGAGAACATGTAGTAGGATCCACTGACATAATAAGACATACAAAAATCAACTGATATAACAAGACATAAAAAAACATGTGATTTTTTTTTAATCACATGAAAGTATTTATGGGTTTATTTGTTCTTTTCTCATTCTGTTCATGTTTTTAATCTACAAATGTGAAATATTTTGTGCCTAACCTAGCTGGGTGCCTTCAAAAAATATACCATTTTCTTACTTCTTATTACTAGAATTCCAAGTTTCTTTGGGGAAGCAAAAAGCCCTGATTAATGTTTTTTTAGGCTTCCTCGATATAACGAATGGAAATGAAAAATACTTGTGACAGATAAGATGTAAGTAGAAGTGTGCTGGTGGGGTTTCTGGACAACCTGATTCTTCTCCTGATTAAAAGGTAAAGAGTCAGCTAGCATGGATATTTTGTCTTTATGAGATCCCAGACCACTCTGTGAATACCTCCTTGCCAATGTAGATACAAGGAGAAGATAACAGGTACAGATATGCAGATACATCATCAAGTAACATTGTCATTCTTGGATTGTTCACTTCCAGGGCATGGTTGTTTTTATATGACATAAAGAAACTCCTTTGATAAATCAACTTACCTGCAGCAGAAATTTGATATTGGTATATTGGTGCCCTAAATGTTCTACTCCTACATAGGTTTAAACACATTAAAGAAAACAAAATAATTTTCAATCTTTTAGTTTTGTTCTAAATGGCATCTGTGACATAAAAATAAGTTAATATTTGTCCTATAATAGTGCATTTATAAAGATTATAATAATATCTATATGTTCTATATAGCCTTCACTGCTTCCAGATTTTCTATAATTCTACCAGAGCCTAAGTAGAAAAGGAAATGGTGCCCAGCCGGGTGTGGCTCAGCAGTTAAGTATCGACCTAGGATCCAGGCCATCGGGGTTCGATTCCCGATCAGGGCACATGCCCGGGCTGTGGGCTCGATCAATGACTCTCTCATCATTGATGTTTCTATCTCTCTCTTTCTTTCTCCTTTCCTCTCTCTAAAATCAATAAAGATATATTTAAAAAAAAAAAAAAGAAAGAAAGAAAAGGAAATGGTTAAAATACAGATATAGCATATAGATAAGTTCATCCATTGATTAATTAATTTTTTCTTGGAAAGTTTGCTTCTATATATGAAATGTTTGTAAAAATCTGATTAAAATATATTCGACTCTCCATATGCCAGAGTTCCACATCCACAATTCAACCACCGGTAGATTAAAAACAGTAATATTTTCAACCCACAGTTCAGCATCCTGAGGTATAGAGGGCCAACTGTGCACTTTGTACCATACCTTTATATAAGGGACTTGAGAACCCGAGGATTTTGGTATCCATGGGGTTCCTGGAACCAATCCCCCAAGCAAGTATTGAGGAATGATTGTGACTATACGTGATTGAAACTTCCCAGATAGTTTTGGGCGAAAAAGCTTAATGGATGCAAGTACTTTTACTGCAAGTTGCTTCTCAGTTTTGAATCATTTTTGCAATTCACGCTCCTTTTTGATCAGGTCATTATACAAAATGCATTTACACTTTGTTACATTGATATGTTTAATTTTAGATGGAAGTGAACTGTAAATATTTAAGCTGAAATCTGTTAGGCTTGAAATTACTATAATCAAGTCTTCATAGAAATTTAAATGGACTTGAAATTCCTGAAACTTTCACAAGCTAGCTCAGGCAAATATTAAGAAAATCATACATTATTATTGTAAATACCAACTTGAGGTGTTAATATTATATCCTTATGGCATTTGGATATTCTTAAATTCCAGCAAATTTTCTTTGATCTCTATGTTCCTTAGAGGAATATATTATTTAAGATTCTCACATTAGAAGTTAAAAAGAAACAAGAAAAATATGAAGAAGTAACAAAGGAGGAGATTTAAAAAATAATTTTATCACCAGAGACCACACTTCTGATGCAGAAAAACAATAATCACACCAAAAGTATTTCAAAGTAGAAAAAACTTGTACGTACTGTGCCTTTAGAACAGAATGTGACATGGACTATATGTGACATGGTGATTCTGATAGAGTTTGTGCCACGGCAGTCTTTTCATATTATTTATAAAACCAATTACATGCTGATTCAGAAATCACATTTCACAGCTTGCCTTGTCAGATTACCAGATGATTAAGACTGGCAATGATTCTTTTCTTTCTTCCTAATCAGATAGCCTAGCCATTTTCCAAGGTCAGATGAGTGTGAAGAAATGAAGATCACCGTCTTGGCAGCCGTCTGCTTCACGCTTTTGTGAGAAGTCCCCTTCCACGCTAGGCAACCGTGACCTCCGTCTTAGTCCTTTCTGCTGATTCTTACTTGACTCCCGCCCCCATCACCTACAAATTCTGCTGTGATGATTGCCTGACTCTTTTAGGAACCGTCTCAGAATATCAGGTCTAAAAAATGTTGCTCTGCCAATTCCTCCTACAAACAGCATCTGCCCTACTGAGAGATTTTCTTTCACAGACAAAAAAGAAGATCTGGACTCAAAATGCCTAGATTCAAATTTTTGCTCCACTCTGGCTGCACTATCTTGCTCAAGGTCCTGCATTTCTCTATGTTTCACAGCCTTGGACTATAAATTACACCAATCATGCTTACCTCATAGGTTTGTTGTAATAATGGAGTCATGTAATGTACATAAAACTAAAGCTAAGATTAGAACTGTGGCCCTCACATATTAATCACATGGTTATTTTGCTAATCATAACAGATCTATGATATTATTATAATGTAATGTAGAAGTAATAGGCTATTTTAATAACATTAATTGCATTATTATTTTGAAACATGGAAAGGGTTCAGGCTGACATTTAAGTAGTGTAGCAGTTTATGTGTTTGACTGAAATTGCAAAATGGAATACGAAATAGATGCGTGAATACAGAAATACGCATTATCTGAAATAGTGGCGTGGGCAAAAGAAAGAGCGACAGCTTTTAATTGTATTCTCCTAGGTTGCAACACCTACTCCTCCTGTGTAATTGTAGCTATGTTACTTTATGACTGTGAGCTTCTGTTTAATTAAACTGAGGAAAATATCACTTGCCTTCTGTTATGTGACACAATAAGAACTCCATAAATTTCATGTTATAATATTCTTATCCGAGAGTTTTGCCATTATCTTGTATGCTGGGCTCTTGCTGCCTTATACATTCTTACCCAGCCTCAAAATATCTGGTGGAGAATCTTTAAACTGTTTTCCTTTAGTTATTTATCTTAATTGACAATGTTGTACACACCCCTCTGATTGATCCAAAATGTTTTTCTTCTATTTCATAACATGAAAAATATGGTTAAATAATGATTTTCATGGTATTTTATTTAAGAACATATTTTTACTCCAATAAAACAGGACTTTTAAATATACACTTCATATGAGGGAAGGATATTAAGATATAATTCATGCATATTGATTATGTGCCAGGAATTTTAAACTCACCATCCCATTTAAATTCTTAGACAAATATTTATAAAGTTTTTAGAAGTTGATAATACCAAAATGCAATTTTTTCAATCCCTTTAGTAAACAAGTAATTATTAAATATGCTTTTTATAAGAATAATCCCTTTATTAGTTTAGTATATTGTATCCCAACTTGATTGCACACCATTCAGAAAGATACTGAGGTAAATATGCAAAGGTGATTAAGAAAAGAAACCTGCAACAAAATTTAGAGACTAGAAATATTAAAGAAAATATAGACATTACTCAGTCCACTCAATATAGCAAAACTATTTTAGAAACATTTCCACCACCAACATATACATGCATTGTTGACAGAGGAAATAGAAGCAGGAACATATGAGAGGATTTCAGGGGAAAAGAAGTATTAGCCTTAAAAACCCAAGCCCTTTAATGATTTTCCAAAAAGCATGTAATCTATAAACTTATTATCCATTTCTTCAAAAACAAGGCAAAACTGCACTATTCACTAAAATATATTTGATTATTAAAAAGCAAGGTTAAGTCTTTTCCACATCATTTGAATAGAGTCAATCTCCCAGAGAGAGTGCCTGGTATAAGATAGTATTTAAATGATCCAAATTTATGTGAGCCATATGCTTTGGACCTGCTTTATGGTAAAGGCTGAAAATTATTGCAGCAAAGTAGTGATTTGTGACCAAAGGGTACAGCCTCAGCTAGTTTAAGGAAAGGGATACATCTGCTAAGGACTAGAACTGAGTTGAGACACCTGCATACACAGACATTAAAATGACTGACCTCCCAAGATATTGAAAAGGGATATTTCTTCTGGCTTTCTCAAGGACTCCGGAATATTGTGCCTTACTCCTGCCACCTTCTGGTACCACGTTGAACTGAAAAGAACTGACAAAATTGATTTTAATGTGAAATTTGCAGGAAACTTTAAAAAAGAAGCTCATGTTTTGTCAGGAAAGTTTTTTATGTTTTCTTAAAATCTAATGCTTCTTTTAAAAGTGTATAAATATATTCAATGAAGGAAAATAAGGAATACTAGCAAGTGTTTTTATGTCAATATTTTTTTATTTTCTATAACTGCTTTAAGGACTTGATGTTAAAATAAAGTATTTTTATATAAGGAAAAGTATGCAAGTAACAAGACATTTTTATAAGAAATGCATGTAATAAATGCAGGGCTTGCAGAACTGTTAATTGAAAAAATAATAATAATTCGTATATCTCGTTTTCTCCTCCAGCTTCTTGGCTTCCCGTGCCTCCTACGAAAATGTGGGCCAAGGAATTTTAGCCACAACAAAGGTATGTTAGGAGAAGCTGTTGTATTATTGCTATACGATGACCATTCGCAAGCTAAATCTCGCTGAGAGAAATTCTAAGGAGACTCTATAATTATGGTTTATAAGAAAACCTGTATGATTATAAATTGAGGAATTTAAAGAAATTGTTTTTTTCACATTTGAGGACAAAATCTTTGTCTCATGAAAACTGAATCTTCTTTCCTTTTCAGTTGAGCAGAGACAATTATATACTCAGAAACACAATTAGTACAATACTGATTAAAGGCAAAAGGCACTTTTAAAAGGCCACTTACGAGTCATGTGTTGTTGTTTTTAATTATGTCAAGAGAATGTCTTATGCCATATTTTCCAGCATTTTATTCAGATTTAAATTGCTTATGCTGATTAAATCTACATCAGTTGAATGAATCTATTTGTAAAGTCTGTTCTACTTTCTCAGCTGGTTCTGCAGGAAGTGGAGCCTGAGGCAGTGAGTTCTTTGATAGCATTCCTTCAGGACATGCAACCCAGAGAGTAAAAGAGGACAAGAAGAACCAAGCAGGGGACAGAAAGCCAATATGCAGATGCACTATGGAGCTGAGATGGCTACCTCAAGTGAGACCGTTGGTGATTCTGGTGAGTGTCCTCTGAGAAGCCTTGAAACCCTGATGGGGAGGGCTCGGTTTATCAGTTTCCAATTAAGAGATGTTCAAGCCCAGACACTTCGGAGTTGTACATGTATGAGTACCTCAAGGCACAGGCAAGGGGCAAGTAGTGTGAATATGAATTGAGGTATTTTCAAGTTGCATCTGCTAGAATTGGTTGGAAGATGTACAGAGCTGATTACTTTAGTGGAAGTTGAAACAAGACTATGGTGATGGGAGATCGAAGAGACTCCAAAGTGCTATGTAAGAGGTGTCAGATAACCTCTCGATATCCAATATTCATTACCCAGTTTAAATATTACTTATAAGTCACAAAGGTTTGAAAAGAAAGTTGCACATTTTAGTTAATCATCCAGATATTTCAAATATGTGATTAATGGCATCATGAAAGAAGTATCTGAGCATCTGTCATTTGTAAGTTGAGTTAAAAAAGAAGAAATTCACCAACAAATAACAGCCAAATTTTGGTTGTTGTTGTTTGTGTGTGTGTCGGTTTGTTTTTGCTATGTGTTACATCAGAAATAACATTTGAATGAAGAACAGAAAAGATATGGCAACTTACCATTGCATTATATTATTAAAACACTAAGTCAAAAAAATCATAAGTATATATAATTTCACATAATAGTTACAAATCAAATTGCTGATATTTCTTTTCTATTTTTACTTGTCCTTTCCAGGTTTTTGTTTGCAACATATTTGCATAACTATATAACTTTAGAATGTAAAGATAGCATTTATGCTTTATTTTACAACTGCCATCAATTTTCTTCTCTCTTATTTCACTGTTCATCATCTAACTCCAATGACTCTGAAGGCTCTAAAATGGTCACTAATGGCAACGACTGCTAAAGATGCTACTATTAATGGTGTCCAAGTGATATCTAAAAATATAATGGGAAGTAAATATTTTTCCATGTTTGTATCAAAGCAATCAAGGCTTGATGTCAAAAAAGCTAGGGTGTTGTCTAATAGTTCCTTCTTTATTGCTACCCAATATATTAACTTGGCTTCCTTTGATGCAGAAAATACTATACTGGGTCAAAACAATGTGTGATGATATTGTTAACTATTTCCTCTCTTGAATTCAGGAGAGCCTTTTTCTTCAACTTTTGGAAATACTCTGTTCCATAAATGGTTCAGATATATTGCTTATTTTTTTCAAATATCATTGAATTCTTTTAGCTTTTATTTGCAAAATCCTATACCTAGATTCAAACAATTCATGGAAGAGGGACAAAAACATAATTTGAGTGGATATAGGTGAAATTCTATTTCTCATATATTAACTACCAAAGTAAATATAATGTCATAATGCATTATATAACTCATTAAATAAAACAAAAAAAAAGTAAAAAAGAAGGGCTTTTTTATATTAGAATAAAAATATACCTATAGATATAGATGATATAGATATAGATAGATAGAGATTAGATAGAGATAGATATATATGAAAATTCTCAAAATATAGACTAAAGTTAATGGGTTAAAGTTTCATGAGGAACAGGATATTTATATAATCTTAAAATAAATACCTAGAGCATAGTTATTAATTAATTATTAATTAAATTTACAGAGGAGAAAACTTGTAGGCACTTTCTTAACCACGTGATCAAAGGTAACATTACCAGTACTGAGAATAATGACATGTGTCTTCAGGTATAAGGTGCTAAGAAGGACACAATACAGATGATGTGGTGTGCCTAAGAAAAACATAATGTGACTCTTATTATTAGGAAACATCAGACAAACTCAACTTATAAACATACAAAATAACTGACATATTTTTCAACAATATCAAGGGTAATAAACAGAAATAATGCCTGTGGAACTGTGTGAGCCCGTCCTAGGTCCTGAAAGGAAAAGAGTATCTAAAACTATAAAGGCTTAGCCTGGCCAGGCATGGCTCAGCAGCTGAGAGTCAACCTAGGATCCAAAAGATCATGGTTTGATTCCCAGTCAAGGCACATACCTGGGTTGCGGGCTTATTTCCCAGTTGGAGGCGTGCAGGAGGCGGCTGATCGATGACTCTCTATCATTGATGTTTCTGTCTCTCCCTCTCTCTGAAATCAATAAAGATGTATATTTTTTAAATAAATAAATAAAACAAAACTATAAAGGTTTACAGATGATTCTACAAGATCACCTAAAGTGCATAGCTAGAGCACTACAGCCCCTCTCTGGGATATATATTGTTGAAGGACAGTGGTAAAGGAAAATCATCCCAGCAGGCAGAACTTCAAGCTGTACTCCCTCTTGTTCACTTTGCTTTGAGTGAGAAATGGCCAGACCTTCAATTATTTGTTGATTTATGGACTTGACTAGATAGTCAGGGACTTGGAAGGAACATGATTAGAGAACTGGTAACAAAGAAATTTGGGAAAGAGTTACATGAATGGCTCTGAATGAGCAAAAAAATGTGAAGATATGTTTGTCCTCACCAAATGCTCACCAAAAGGTGAATTCACCAAATGCTCACCAAAAGGTGAATTCAGCAGAGAACAATTTAGTAATCAAGTGGATAAGGTGACCTATTTTGAGAATACCTGTCAGCCTCTTTCCCCAGCAACTTCTGTCATTGCCCATTGGGCACATAAACTCATGAACAAAGTGTCCATGGTGGCAGGGATGGAAGTTAGCATGGCCTCAGCAACACGAACTTCCACTAACCAAGGCCGACTCTTGAGTACCAAATCTGTCAGAAGCAAAGTCCAACACTAAGTCCCCATAAGGCACCATTTCAGAGGGATCAGCAGGTTGATTACGTTGGACTGCTTCCATTATGGAGCAGCATTTTGTACTTACGAAATAAACACTCTGGATATGGATTTGCCTTCTCTGCGTATAGAGGTCTAATTTACCCCCATGTATTTATTAGTTTTTAACAGGGCAGTCTCCCTTCTTTGTTATTTTCATTCAAAGTGACGTGAAAATTTTGGCTCTTTACTTATTCGTATACATGACAGAACCAGCTTATTAATTAGTGTCTATGAGAAAGCCAGTTAGAATGTTGATAGACATAAAAGTTATCTAATCCATTCCAGATTTGATGCACTTCTCTAAAACTTCACGCACTAGAGTTAAATTCCCCAGATGCAATATTCCAGTACTGTTAAATGGCAACTTTTAAGAGGAATATGCTAAAAACATTAGTTCAAAAATTGAAGTTGTTATTTAATATTTCCAGTAAATAATATTATTCACTTTATGCTATATTTGAAAGTTAATATTAAGAAGGGATATGTAATTTAATTAGTCGTTTCTAATGCCTACATATAAAATGATATTGGGAGAAGCTATATAAAGAAATGAGTAAAGATAAAGCAACTATTTTTCTGGGTTTGCATTTAATTATTTCATTTTATGCATGCATACATGGGATTGCTTTAAATTACTTTGATTTAATTTTACCTTTCATATATTTATTAAATATTTTATTTAAAACATATTAAGGCTGATTATATATTTGTAAAGGGAATTAAACACATGCTTTTGCATGTTCATCAGCCTCCAGGACTTTTCTGTTGCATTAAATTGTGAATTTCTCATAATAAATGTTCCAGGTTAGAATCTTATTACCATTTAAAATAATAATCTGAGAACAGAGAAATTAATAAAATTGCCAAGTTTTCACAATAATGTTGGTGGCAGATCCATGATTCTAATTCAGACTTTTTTTTTTTTACCTCCACTGAACTTTCCATTTTAGCATTCATGTAACAAATATTATTGTATTTAAAATAGTTTTATACCTATAAAACAAAATTGTTCTTATACTTGTGGCAAAATATTTTTCACATCTTGAATTCTAAATTTTCTCTAAAATTTCCAATTTTTCTGGTAAGTGTTAAACTTCATCATTCAGAGATTTAAGATCAAATCCTTTAATAGTGTATGCGTACCCAATATTCCCATTTAATAACATATTGGAATATATTCATTTACACATTTAACAATGCAGTTTAGTCAAATCCAATATTCACATACTTGTGTATTATGCAAAAGTTACCATACCTGTACTACGAAGAGCTATATGTACTTTGACTCCATTCCTTTAGGTCATAAAGAGCTAAAAATATTGTGTGTTTGTTGAGACAAGCTACAAAACATGCACATGACCCAGGTACATGTTATGAATAAAAATAGTCAATATATGATGAATGTATAAGAGAAAACTTTTAAGCTTTCTCCAAAATGTTGGTGTTTTAAAATGTCTACAATAAACCATAAAATATCTGCCCTTCCTAAACTCTGATTCCAATGAAAACGTTGTATGTTCTATGTAAGTTCCAGAGAGTATGTTGCCATTTACGTGCTTTTTTTTTAATCCTCACTGGAGGATATGTTTTTATTGATTTTAGTGTGAGAAAGGGAGGCAGAGAGAGAGAAACATCCATTGGTTTCCTCCTGAATGTGCCCACACCAGGGATCAAACTAGCAACCTAGCCCAGCATGCATGGCTCAGAGGTTGAGCATCAACCTATGATCCAGGCAATCAGGGTTCAATTCCCTGTCAGGGCACATGCCCGGGTTACGGGCTTGATCCCCAGTAGGAGGCGTGCAGCAGGCAGCCAATCAATGACTCTCTCATCATTGATGTTTCTCTCTATCTCTCTCTCTCCCTCTCCCTTCCTCTCTCTGAAATCAATCAATAAAAATATATTAAATTAGCAGCCTAGGTATGTGCCCTGACAGGGAATCGAACCCACAACCTTTCGGTGTATGGGACAATGCTCCACCCAACTGAGCAACTTGGCCAGGGCTGTGCGTTTTCAAAAATATTAGTTATGATTCTTAATTAATTACCTCAGGTGAGAGATGTTATTTTTTTTAAGGTCAAGTTCTAAGTGCTTGCATTGGAAGACAACCCTAAGCTGAGTCCCTGGGCCAATATCTGGGTTACTTTCGCACAGTCTATCATTCGGCATCATCCTTGGGGCTGCTCTCAGTATCTACTCATGTGGCTGCAGAAAAAAAGCATTTTGCACAATTACAATCAGAACTGGAACTTGGGTTTCAAAGGTGAAGAAGATGAGTTTGATGTGAAAAATTAAGGTGTCCATTTCCTGAGGTTGTTTGTAACTTACCAAATCTGTTTGAGACATCTGTTCATTGGAACCTAGGACCAAGGGTCACTTCCAAATTTGAACTCAGTCATAGCTAGGTAAGGTGTTGTTTTGTTTTATTTTCTTAACAGTGTTTCATTTCCTCACACAATATATGAAATGTATGTTTCTACTTGATCTTATCTATATGAAAAGAGCACACTTTGTTTAAATTTTTTGTTAGAGGTATTACTGCCAAGAGAAAGCTATTAGCCACTGTGGAAAATGTTCCAGAGACAAAAACACTCACTGACACTATTATTTTCCCTTTATTATTCCTTAAGCATTCTGCCTTAGTGTATGTTATTACATTAATCATTCGACATGAAAATCTATCCTAAAACATTTCAACACCTTAAAGAGAACTTTCATTTCCTATTTTCTTATCTGTTTATAGGGGTTAATATTTATCAGACGTTCCATGTCATAACCAAGCAGTGATAAGGTTTTCTTAAATTACACTTTATGACAATGAACTACCCTCAAGACAATTTTAATGAAATTTGTTGTGCAGAAAATATTTTCTTTAAAAAAATGTTAATTGATCTCAGTGTTCAGACATTAATTTAAGAATACAATGCTATGTAATCAAGGCTTAGAAAACCCTGCTTATATTGTCTCTGAGATATGATTATTTCCCAGTAGTATAATAATCTCTAATGAAAATCAAAAGTCATAAGGACATGGCAACATAATGAATTTTTAGCTGGAAATAAAGCTTGCTTGTAAAATAGGAATAATAGGAATGTTTAGTCCTTTAAGAAGAAGAAAAAGAGCATGACATAAACTAAGAGCTTCACTGGGGATTAACAGGATAATTACACACATTGAAAATACGTTTTGTTCTTTGCTTTTAATTGATATTTATTTTAATTGTTTAATTCAGTACAGCTGTCAGAAAAAATAGACTAAGGTTTTCTGGTGAAATTATTATATTTAACAATTATGTTGGAGGGTGCACTACTAGCATTTTAAACTTTTTGTGAGGTAACATTAATGATTTGGGAAGGAGGTCAAAACTTATCACTTTATTACTCTATTTGTAAAAATATTCTGTCAAATGGTCAATCTGCACATAAATACAAAAAATTAAAAATGTATTAAGAGTTAAGTATGTGGGAAATCAATGATTTTTTGTTTTTCCAAATCACTAATATGCTTTGAAATAAAAGACAATATCTTCTATAAGCCATTTTAAGGCATACTACACTAGACATGACAAGGTTGGTAAAAATACTTAAATTTTGAACATTTCAAAAATGGCAAAAAATTCAAATATTATACAAATATGTACATATAATTTGAAATATGACTATGTATATATAATTTGAAATATATAAAAAATACCAAATATGAACTCTAAATATAAATAATTAACACTGCAAAAAATTATGAACTATTATTAAGCATTTGGATAATCAATTTCCCAATTTCGTAAACTCTTTTGATTTAAAACAAATTATTAAGTTTATTTTGAAATAATTGAAATAAAATAATTAAAACTGGTTATTTGATAGTAAACCAAGTTTAACTTTTTAAGAATTAGTTTCATTCAAACTGGTTGTACCAGACTACAAAGATACAAAACTGCAAATAGCTATGGAGAGTGCATTTGATTATTTTATATTTGTTTTAAAAGAATTTTTTGAATCATCTTGAAAGATGATAACCTTTTGACCAAGTAGTCAACATCCTTTGTTTGGGCTTGCTTTGTGTAACTGTTACTCCCAGAATATGAGAGAGATTTTAGACACATGAAAATTAGCTTTTCTTCTCATTAAAAAAAATGTATACTTCTGATTCAACTCATTAAATATAGCTGTATTGCACCTTTATCCTATAGTGTGGAATGGGTTTTTAGGAGTCTTTTAAAAAATAATAAATTCAAAGACCATATTAAACAAAAAGTATATCCTAACTTTCCCTTTGTCTGAAATTTATTGTGTCCAGCAGAAGGAAAAAAAAAGATATCTCCTTCTATTACTTAGAGATCAGAGAAAATATTTGTTTAAAGCCAATGATTAGAGAAGAAATGGGCAGTCAATCTCCAATGAGCTGAGTAAGATGCAACAAGTGCTCAAGCTGTTTTCACCCTATATAGTATAATTCAGTGTTCAAACATGCAGATAACAAAGGACATTTTAAAATGAAAATTAATGTTACATAAATCCTATTTCAGCAGTAGTTAAGTCAATTAATAATAACATTTAAAATTGCATTTAAATCTGTAAACAGAATACCTCTACAAATTAGCAATATTAGAAGAGATGGTCTTATCAAGGAAGATATGAGTAGAACAAAAGAGAATTTATTTTCTGGAGAATCAGAATACCAGAATGCAATCAATGCATAAACTTACATAGAGAATAGGTAGAGATCTATTTAAACAAGATTACAATATACAATCCAGGTCAATAAATAAAAGGAGCAGTTCATTTACATTCTCTAAGCAATACTAATAGATATGTTGATTTAAAAGTTTACTTGATACTGAGTCACCCAATCCCCTCACACACCCTCATGAACAATGTAAGATTGTTATTAGTTTCTAAGTTCTGAAACAAAGGTATATTTTTTAGTGCTAGGTACTAAGTAAGCATTAAATAATAATATCTTCCATTTAGGTGATTGCTAAAACAGCTGCATAAGCATGGAAAAAGAGAAAGTAAGCATATCCAGATATCACATAAATATTTGGCTACCAGCCCTGACCAGGTAGCTCCATTGGTTGTAGCGTCATCCCATGTACCAAAGGTTGCAGGCTCGATTCCAGGTCAGGGCGCACACCTAGGATGTGAGTTCAAACCCCAGTTGGTGTGCATAAGGCAGGCAACCAATTGATGATTGATGCTTCTCTCTCACAAGGATGTTTCTCTCTCTCTAGAAGTAAACATATATACAGATATATATATATATATATATGTATATATATATATATATAATCTCAGATGCAGATGTATAAAAAAGAAAAAAAAAGAACCTCAAAAAAATAAATTAAAAAAATTTAGTTACAGATTACAACCATTTCCCTCAATTGACCCACATCTCCTGTAAAATGGTAGCTGAGATCCTTATTTGAAGTCAAGTGACAGTTTCATTCATTAGGCATTTAAAGTGATATTTTGATATTTAATATTTTTGGTAATTAAGTACTAATTGATTTGGTACTATTGCTTTTACTTCAGTAGCAATTGATAACAATTAGTGCTAATCCAATTCTTTACTACATAAATGGATAGTGATGCACATACTAAGTATTAATGAAGCTCTTAACTAGTAAATAAGTGATTAATTATGTTGGCCTCTAGAATAAATAGGAACAAATAACATAATGTATGCAGTTGAAATCCATTCATTATTGACTATTTGTAATATATCTCTTATATCTTTAGTTTAAAGTTAGTTACTGATGAACTTGCTACTAATAAAAACTACTTCAGTTCCACATATTAAAGAGATAAAATCAGAATTTTGATTTGTAGGCTTTTCAAAAAATAATCATTCTTAAAATGTATATTGTGAAGAATGCAGACAAGTATATTAAATCTCTAGTGCTGCATAATAAGATAACATAATTTATAGGCTTAATAAAACACTCATTTATTATCTCATAGTTTCTATAGGTCAAGAGTCTGGTCACAATATAAAGTTAGGAAATAATATCCAAATTTTCTTTATTTCTCCATCAATTAGCCAACACTATGTCTTTGTATATGGTGGAAATAAAAAGTTAAAAGGCAAACAACTTCATCTTTGTAGTTTACCTAAATAAAAGACAAATGAGAATTATTGGATTAGATGGTGTTAGTTATTAATTTTCTAATGAAGGTATGTAGAAAAGGACATATGTAAATTCCTGTAGCTGTTTTTAGTGATGTAACTAATAAATGCAGTCATTTTACAACCATCCCATTGCATTTTTATTTCACACAATCAATCAGTTATTCAATTTGCCAAATTGGACTACAAAGATAAATATTCTGGTAGAATTTTCTAAGCAAAATTTAGCAGTTATTTTTTTTTAACCTTTAAAAACATTATTGATATTAAAGAATTAAAATCAAGGCATCAAAGGAAACTTAATGGAATAGTCATTATGCAATTCTAATTTATTCTTGGCTACTGCCTTCTAGTAAGGCTTTTACCTATCTCCAAAGGAATAGAATAGAAATTAACATATTCCCACAATTGTCTGGAAGATTCATTTTCTTCATTTTATAAAATAATGGAGAGATTTCAAAGACTAGTTCAATTTTTTGAGCTAATATTTGGGCTGATTTTTTAAACTTTAAAAATATTGTAGAACATTTACTTCTAACACTTGGAGTATGTAAATTTGTGGATAGAAGGGAATGTTAAGGGGACAGCCTGACTTTGCTCTTGTCAACTGTGACTACACTAGCAGGGCTCAAAAAGACATTGGAGGCCAACCTGCTAAATCTGCTAGGTGCTCAGCTGGCTAATGTCTGAATGTCCTCCAGTGGCTACAAAAAAGAGTTAAAATAATTACATAAAACACATTTTCCACTCTCCCATATCTCTTACCTATGAGACTCTTTCTTCTTTGAGTTTCTGTTACCACATAAATGTCAACCTATCCATTTTTTAAGGCTCTCTGATTTTTCTCCTAACATTAATTTTATTTTGACAGATCTGTCAACATGCCTGTGAGTTCTGATAACCCTTCTGGATTGAGTTTGAGAAAAGAAGGCATGGCTCATATTATTTCTTTACCTTCTAAAAAAAACTGAAAAGCTATATTTTTAACTTACTTTTTTTTTACTTTATAACATTTGAAGGGTGTGACATATTATTATAATTTAAATAACATTTGATGAATCAACCTTAAAGTTTAATGGGATAGGAATAAATTAAGTAATATTGGTATAAAATCTAGGGCAACATAGTCTAAGGAATTAAAATGATCAAATTCAGTTGCATGCTAGGATTTTCCTGAGGTGCAAAGAAATAACAATTCCAACAGTTACAACTTTAAAAAAAAGTATGCAGAAATTTCCACCATCTAATATCTCAATATTTAAAATTCTTTTTTGAGAGTTCTAATTATTGAAAACATATCTATAGAATAAGTAACTTATTATATAATTTAGAATGTGATCATGACTTCTTCATTGAATGTGATATTTCTTCTAATTTTTGTAAGGTAACAGAATGAAGACAAGACCAATTTAGCTTGCATAATCTCAGAATTCTTTACTAATGCAACAATGCATAGAAGCTGATAGACAACTAAGAGTAAAAATCCAACCTCAAAAGAGTGAATAATGTTTTGTATTTATTTAACCCACGTGTGTGTTGTCACGTATTTTTACAATTCCCTTAGTTAAGACCTCTGATATCACTGTAAGTCTATATCTCATATTAAGCAATAGAAGCGCTATAAGAAATAATGAATAATTTACAAGAGCATTCTTCTTCCAAAATTCAGAGGTGTTATACATACAAAGGCATTTTACTGATCTTATGTTCCCATCAACTTTATTGACCATTCAACATTTGGAAGCACACTACTCTGGATATCAGTTATTTATTTGCTCATAGAATCAATGCTACTGATCACCTACCTATCGCCTGTCACACATACTTTAGATGCCAAGTTTGCAGTAATGAACAAGAGCAAAATCTTTTCTACCCTCATTGAGCTTATATTTTAGTGGGGCCATATATACCAAATGCATAAATACTTCATTATATCATATAATTCCTGGAAGTGTTAATGCTATGGAAAAAATTAAACAGAGAAATGATGCACTGGCTCTACTTGGGTGTTGTTTTTAGATACACCTGCTAAAGAATGTCTATGGTGATAAAGATATATTTTTAGGAAACCTGAATGAAGGGCTGAGCCACCTAGACAAAATTTAAGGTGCAGAAAGGACCAAGTACAATAGTCCAGAATCTGGAGCAAGTTTGGCTTGTACAACACAGCAAGAAAGCAGGGTAGTGGTGAATGGTAAGACAAGTAGGGGATGAGTTTGAGGACATTTGGCCATGGAGGCCTGGGGATTGCAGAAAGGATTCGGTTATTTATTGTAAATGCAAAGGGAATCCATTGAACATTTCAGATTCTGAGGACCAGTTGGGAAATCTGTGTTGCAAAATCAGGATAGATGAGAAGAGAAAAATGGTAAAACAATTAAAAGCTGAGGAAATTCAGGCAAGAGAGAAAGAAGCAAATAATACTGACTGAGGATCATAGCTAAGAGCTGCTTACCTTTAGCAGAGAAGACCCTGGAGCTATAAACTGATAACAATTAAATCTTAATTTTCATGAATTGCTGAAGGCTAACTGTGGCTAGCATGTGAATGAAAAACTCCAAGGGACTGAAGCCTTAGCATCCCTCCAAAAGCACATACTTTTGTGACTATAACCTCCTGGAATCCCATTAGGTTCTTTAATTTTTTAATTTTTTAATTACAGTTGACATTCAATTTATATTAGTTTCAGGTGTACATGACTCCCAATCCCCTAACACATTCTTGTTGTTCTTGAACATATACTTATGTGTTAACTTTTCTTGGTCATATATTGAGGATTGGAATTGCAGGGAGATAAAGTAGTTCTATGTTGAGTCACTTGAAAAACTTCCAGACTGTTTTCCAATGCAGCTGTACTGTTTTCATTTCTACAGGTAATGTATGAGGGCTTGGCTATCTCTACATCCTTGTCATCACTTGTTACCTGACTTTTTTATTTGCACTTTCCTAGTAGATGTCAAGTGATATCTCATTGTAGTTAATTGCATTTCTTGAATCATGATACCTATAATCATTTCATTCACTTATTGGTTATTTCTATGTCCACTTAAGAAATCACTATTCAGGTCCTTGGTTCAATTTTTAATTGGGTTGCCCAGCCAGCATGGCTCATAGGTTGAGCATCAACCTATGAACCAGGAGGTCACAGTTCAGTTCTCAGTCAGGGCACTTGCCTGTTTTTGGCTGGATCCCCAGTAGCGGTTGCGTAAGAAGCAGCCGATCAGTGACTTTTTCTCATCATTGATGTTTCTGTCTCTCCCTCTTCCTTCCTCTCTCTCTGAAATCAATAAAAACATATTTTTTAAAAAAAATTTAATTGGGCTTTTTTTTTATTAAGTTATAAAAATTCTTTATATATTTTAGATGTGTCTTATCAGATATGTAATTTCTCCCGTTCTATAGGTAATATATTTACTTTCTTGATGGTGTCATTTGAAGACCAAAAGTTTTAATTTTAAGAAAGTATAATTTATCTATTTGTCTTTCCTTGATTGTTCTGTTTCATGTCATGTTTAAGAATCTGTTGGCAAATTCATGATGATAATTTAGCTCTATGTTTCCTTCTAAGTTTTATAGTTTTTGATGTATTTTGAGTTAATTTTGTATATTGTTTGAGATAAGGGTCATTTATTTTTCATATGAGCCATTTGGTTTTTCCAGAATTGTTTCTTGAGAAGACTGTTTTTTTTGATGTTGAATTAAATAGGCACTCTTGTTAAAAATCAGAAAATCACAAAATGTATAGATTTCTGTAATACTAATTTTACTTCATAAATGTATAGGTTTTTGTGTCGGTAAGTTACTTTCTTATAACAGTTCTTTTGTAGTAAGTTTTGAAATTGGAAAGTGAATTATCCTACTTAGTTCCCTTTGTTCGGGACTGATTTTGCTATTCTTGGTCTCTTACAGTCTCACATGAATTTTATCATTGAATGTTAATTTATACAAATAAATCAGTTGAGATTCTCTTAGGAATCCTTAAAATGTAAAAAACTCAATATAGTGGACTTCTTAAATTTTTTGTTAGATGTTGTTGGTCATTATTTCAATATGTAAAAAATCTCACAGACCTTAACAGTTCACTGGAAGCTTTCCTCAATCTTCTGCAACAAAGTTGATGGGCTCCCAGGGCAACAATACAGCAGATAGATTGTGACAGCTTTGGCAGGTTTAGTCTCTGACTCGTGTGGAGAAAGGATATATTTAATTCATCAAGCCTAGATCAAGTAAGATCTATTTAGACCAATGACAGTTTTTCATAAGCAGAATTTTTGGAATGTGGTTGGCTTGCTTTATGCCTATTTTTATGATATATATTTCTCTCCGTAATGTATTTTTAAATTTTAGATATCCCATGTCTTTTGCTTACTGATGTCATCCATTAATTTGTTCTTTGGCAACTGTCCTGCTTCTCAACCCAGTTAGTGAGTTTTTCATATCAACCTCCATGTTGTCTATATTCTTTATCTCCAATGTGTTCTTTATAAAGACTCATTCCAGCTTCATCATCTCAATATCAGACTGGATTTCCTTATTGATGTTTACATAATTGTTTTTATAGCATGAAAAATAATTTCTCCTTTGAGCTTATATTTCATCTGAAATTTTAAAAATATTGGTTCTTAAAATATATTTTGGTTAGGAATAAAAGTTCAAGACCTATTTTTTGTCCCTTCTGTTGAGAAAAGGGAGTACTTCTGGGGTTTGGACTAGCTTTAGATTTGGAAGTCTCTGTTCTACTAATTATATAGGTACTAAATAAAATAAGAAAACAGAGAAGTGCTGGAAAGATATATATTTAATAAATCATGAAGTTTATAGACAAATCTGACTGTACTAAGTATTCTGCATAATGGATGTTTAAATAATGAATTAATGATTAATACATTAAAATATTAAATGTAACAAAGTTGTATATATGGGAAACAATACAGAGTGATTTATGAGGGATACTACTTATTATTCATAGTTTTAAGTCAATATTGTTGAGAATTCAAAACACAGGAATAGACACCTAAAAGTGATATTGGAAATATAGAAATAAAAGTTACATGAAACATAAAAAAAATCAAGCATTATTTACTTGCAAAACAAAAATTGAAAATCACAAGGAGTTCCTGCTATATTTCATTGTAAAGGTTTCTGGTTTTAATTTATTATTATATAAGTATTTATATTATTATTCTAATGCAAATAAATCTTTTCTGGTTTGAAAGGTTATCAAATAATGTAGATTCACACAGACAACAATATAGTGATTGCCGGGGGCTAGAGATGTGGAGGGAGGTGGAGGAAGGTATAAGGGGGATAAATGATGATGGACAGAGACTTGAGTTGGGGTGGTGAACACAAAATACAGTGTACAGATGATGTGTTGTAGAATTATGCACCTGAAACCTGTATAATTCTGTTAACCAGTGCCACCACAATAAATTCAATATAAAGGAATTTTTTTTTTTTTACTAATGGGAAAGAATTATATCTGATAGATTTAAATTCTTAAAGTAATATTCCTATATTCTATATGATAGCTAGATGAAGTAAAATTTAAAAAATAAGAATAGCAAAGTCTCAGGATAACATGACATGCAAAGAGCACTGAATAAATTCTGATACAAATGACTAAATATTTTATGTGAATCTTATTTCATAAATATGCACATAAGTAAATAAATATTCTTGACAAAAGCAGTATATCAAGAATAAATCCATAAAAACTATTAAAGTTTAACTCTAAAAAATTCAGAAGAAAGAAAATACAATATAATAAACATATATTATTTTTTATTTTATCCTTGTTGGATAAAATAAAACAATTTTTCTACCTCAACTCTGAAAATTCAATAAATAAAATTAGAATAGTTAATTTGTTTAAGTTGAAAGAAGTAAAATTTAAAATAGGTATCCCTCTTTCAAATGATTGAAGAAGAAAAAAGTGATATTTGATGAAACATGCAGTAAAAAGTTATATATGCATATATATATTTAAATTTTTATTTTTTATTAATTTTCCTATATGTGTGTAAGGTGTATAATGTAAGCAATTTATAAAAATTAACAAATATATATATCAAGATGCTCTGGACAGTAGAACTATACTGACATAAAAACCACATTTATTACATTTCAGAAATAATCAGAAATTATTCAAATTATACAGCAAAGATCAAAAATAAAATTTAACAAGTAAGTGTATGTAACTGCAGAGAAACTGTGTCTTTAATATTACCTTTTCTCTTTTCTTTCCTTTTTAAAAATTTTTAAAATATGTTTTTATTTATTTCAGAGAGGAAGGGAGAGGGAGAAAGAGAGAGAAACATCAATGATGAGAGAAAGCCATTGATCTGCTGCCTTCTGCATGACCCTGACTGGGGATTGAGCCCACATCCTGGACCAGGAATAGAACCATGACTTCCTGGTTCATAAGTCAATGTTCAACCACTGAGTCATGCTGGCCAGCCCTTTTCTTTCATTTTGATTCAAACTGGTCTCATTTAGAAACCTGACTCAGCCACTTTGCTCCCCCTTGCATGTCCACTCCCTTAATCTTTAAGCCCTCAGGACAATGAGGTTCTGTTAATCTTAGGAACAAAGCCTAGGGTTTTGTCATCCAGAGGGTTCAGTCAAACTGGAGATAACATCTAGACCTCAGTTGTGTTTCAGCTCCAGACCCAGAAAAGCAGAACAACCCCACCAACCACACTTTTGCAAAACCAGACAGAGTGATGCCGTGGCTGACATCAGTACCAGATGTGATGGATGATAAGCTATCTCCTACCCTAGCATCAACCAATCAATAGAGACCACAACCCAACTCCCTTAGTCCCCTATATAACCCACCCCTAGAAGCCATTAGTGAATTAGGTCTAGGACAATAACTCATCTGTGATGCCAGGCTTGGAACCATTTCCTCCACTAATAAACCCCTTAATTTCTTGGCTGAAAACTCCTGTTCATATTTGATTAAACTTTAATGCCTGCAAGAAAATGAGTATCTTTAGTACCATAACAGGTATGATATTTTAAGTATAAATAATATATGTAATATTGGATAAATTCTCAGAAGCAGAATTGCTGGATCATAAGGGTGTGTCATTTTCAATTTTTTTAGTTAACTCCATACTACTTTCCACAGTGGCTACACCAATTTGCACTCCTACCAAAGGGGCACAAGGGTTCGGTTTCCTCCACACCCTCCCCAGCGCTTTTTTTGTTTGTTGATTTATTGAGGACAGCCATTCTGGCCAGTGCCAGGTGATAACCCATTGTGATTTTAATTCATACCTTTTGGATGATTAGTGACCTTGAGCGGCTTTTCATATGTCAATTAGCCATCTGTACGTCCTCTTTGAAGAAGTGTCCATTCTGGTCCTTTGATCATTTCTTAATTGGATCAACAATGAAGTTGTTTCCATGAGAGATGGGTGTGGGAGGAGGCAGAGGAGGGTATGGAGAGATAAATGGTGATGGATTGAGATTTGACTTAGGGTGGTGAACCCACGTTATAGTGACAATTGATGTTTTGGGGAATCATGCACCTGAAACCTTAATTTTGTTAACCAGTGTCACCCTAATAAATTCAATAAAAAGAAAAAAAATAAAATAATATATGTAACTTTCTGGAAGTATAATAAAACTATTTATTTTTAAAAGCCAAATATTTTGGATCATATTGGAGAACTAAAACATAGGAGATTTTAGCATATATATTTCTAGATAATATATTTTAATATCTCCAATGGATCATTTTCTAAGGTACATAACAACAAAATTAAGTCAAAATTAATAAATAACAAAAAGTAAATTAATTTTTAAAGAACTACTTCAAAATAAGGCTTTAGCTAAAATTGATTCATGATCACCTGTCTTTTTTTTTTTTTTAAGACAGCTGAAGAACTTTAATCCCTAGAACATATGTATCCACTAAAACATGTAAGTAAATATGGAACAATCAAAAATGATTAACTGGGAATTCTAGGGGAAATGAAACACCCCCTAAAAGACCCCTCTGTACCAACACAGAAAAGAGATAAATAAATGGCTAATTACTGAGTAAGCATTAACGGATTTACATTCACATAAAATAACTCGAAAATAGATTAAAGGCGGTAGACAGAATATCACAAAAATTTAAACAATAAAATAGAAAAAAGAATGATTACAACTTCTTTATCTCCTTAAGAGACAAAGGGAGTTTCACCCCCTGGTGGTAGTCTCCTGTAGATCTCCTTAAAGACCCCTGAGCTTATTCTAGTGGAACATTTTTACATATCTAGAGGTCATTAGACCTGCAAACTTGGAGATAAATCTGCATTGTAGAAACTGGAGACTGGGCTTAATCCTTGGAGAGATTTATCTCTACACTATGTTAGAGTCCAGTTCACTATGTTTCCAAGGAAATTCTCCACAAAAATGAAGACAGAGGGAAAATGATTTCTTATCCATTTATAGATGAAAGAAATAATTTTCATTTACTCTTACAAGGTCTCCAATAGAAAATTAATCATTTTTTAGAAAGAGCACATTTATCTGGATTACCTTTTTCAAGGCTTTTGTTGCCTTTAAACTATAATAAAACTAAGTATACTGTAGAGAACTGATGGCAATACAGATTTAAATAATTCTGTCCTGTAAAGACATTCATATTCCCTCTTCCCAACCCCCCATGCCTCCCCCAAAATCAGTCCAGCCCACTTCAGCAGGTTTGTTTTAATACGCTTGCTCTGTAAATGTGTCTGCTCTTTCCATTATCTTTTAAAGTTGTAAACATCTGCCGGGTTCCTTCATTAATAATGAGTGAAATAAAAATTTTAATATAGGTTCATTTTATAACTTTTTAAAAGTCATGATTTTACCTTTAGGGAAAAAATATCTTTGAACAGATATTTTTGGTGGCAAGAAACTTGAAACTAGATTCAAACTTAAAATAAACATAATAAAATACAGACGTATGTTGGTATCTGTGTATTCAGAAGATCAGGAGATGAGTGATGTCACTCCTGTCCCAGATTATTTTAATTTCTTCAATCTGTTTTCTGTAGTTTGGCTTCTTCCTGAGGTTGGCTACTGTAAAGTTTTTGAAGAAGACCAAAGTCCTGCCTTCCAGAAATGTGCCTTTCGAGATAGTGATTCTAAACTGGTTATTAAGAAATAAAAGACTCCGAAAGAATCTTCAACCCCTTCCCTTTCCTGCTTAAGAGATTAAGATGAAAAGGCCTGCTCTAGGAAGGGAATCTTCACATATTTACCTTAGCACTAAAGAGAAAGTATCCAAGCAGCTGCCTGTTAGCTAGATTCCGCTCCATGCCCCACTGTCTCCGGGGTTGCCTAGCAAGAATTTGTTTGCCACCGTGTGTTTGAATTTTTCCAGCTGACTGTGAATTGCTTTTTTTTCTCTTTTGAAATCCCACATCCTGTCCCCTTTTCTCCTTTGTCCATAATGGTACATAAGCCTCAAGTGCCCAATGCATTTGGGGTCTCCTTCTTATGCCATCCCTGAATGTTCATTCGTACCATAAATCTATCTCTGTTTATTCAGTTATTAGCTCAGCTAGAGAACTTAAAAGGTAGAAGGAAAATTATTTTTTTTAACTCCCACATTCTCAAGATAGAAATGAAAACCCATTAGATACACAGCCATATTCACTTTATGCTTAAAAAGTGTACAGTATTTGAAAGAGAAGGCCAAGCGACAATCCTTTGGTTGTCTCTGAATATGTTACTGAACAAAGGCAGTGAGTCTGTTGTCTATATGCATGAAGAATCCAAAGTCTGAGGCAACAGGTTTTTTATTTTTATTTTTTTTAAGAGAAATGGGGTTTATTTGTCAGATAGCCAAATGAGACTGGAAAGAAAGCTCAAATCACTTTCCTCAAATGAAGACTTGAAGGCAATTTTAAAAATAAGGGTTGGAGAGACTACACATATTTAAGAATTCTAATTCAGGAGGTCTGAATGGATAGTCTTGGAACTAAGCCATCTAAGGTAAGAAGGAAAGAGGGAAAGAGAAATTCCAATCTGTCAAGAGTTTGGCTAGTAACTCCTATATGTGTCCATATTTGGTCTGGGAACCAGATCTTTCTTATTCAGAGACCTCTAGCTTTTTAAAGGCCTCTAAATGGCAACTGAAGCATCTCTGTTCTTGAGTCCTGTGAATTTTGGTTCTGCTGTGCTCTTGAGGTCAGTTTAGGGTCATTTGGCTGCCAACGGCACCTGCTGAAGCCTCCGGGACCAGTGTGGTCTGCCGTGGTCTGATGGCCTCCAGAGTGCTGTGAGGAGGCCTATTGTTAACTCCTGAATGACACTGAAAACAAACAAAACTATTAGGGTTTGGTGTCAGCGTTAGGGCCTGGTTACAAATGGGCAGATTTCATTTTCAAGTTGACATGTCACTAGAGGAAGATGCTCTGAGGGGGCTATTCTAGGTCACGTGTTCGATATCTGGTCAAATAGCTGGACAACGATAGATAGCATTGGACACTGGAGGTGTATATGCCGTTATGGACAAAGGAGGAAGGAGGACAGGACACCGGATTTCAAAAGAGATAAAAAGGCAATTCACAGGTAGCTGAAAAAATTTCTATATGGGCTGTGATATTTTTTCATGATAGTAATCTGAAAATCTCTATCCTTCCACTAAATCATATTTACAGTTTTCTTTGTTCATGGCCTTAAAAACAGTAATGTAATTAGTGCCAGATTTTTCAAACAAGACTACTTGTTATATACTGACCAAAGGGGAATCATTCATACCACTCAATGGTTAAAATGGCATTTTTTATCTTCAGCCACACTTATATGAAGCTTGACTATAATGTAACAAACCTAAAAGTCTACCTTTAATCCAGTGTTTACACGGATGCAAAGCAGTCTTGGAAAATGAATAACATTTTCTTTATTAAAATTAAGATATACCTTGCTTTCTTTAAGACCATAGGAATTGCAACAGGAAACATGATCTTCATGCCCTAGAAAAACTAAATTTGTTTATGACATTTATAGAACAAGCACAATTGCTCCCATCTCTTGTTCTGTATTAGATTTTATAATAAGCTTTGTTATTTACTTGATTCTGCTGTGTGTAATCTAGTATGATGCTGCAATAAACTAAACCTTTGTTCATTAATACCCTATAACTTGTCAAACATCCAATTATAGTATATAAACACACTGAATTTTATTACATATCATCTATCTTTTCCTGCAGTGATTAAGAATATGGATTAGTAATATGAAAAGAGCATTGTTCTAGCAATTCTGATATATATGCTTATTTTTACACTGCTGGGGTGGAAAGTAAGGAATGGCTAGATTTGGAGACTAAAAGAAAATGCCTTCATTTTCCCTGTGATGCTGTCCCTGTGATGCTGGAGGAATTAATGGGCCAGATTTCCCAAACACGAGTGGAAATGAGGTCCTTGCGATATCTTCAGAAAAGGAATTTCCTAAGACTCGCATGGGAGGGAGGATGGGATGGATTTTATTTGGGTGGAGTTAAATTTCTCTGATTCCAAAGTCCCTTGTCCCTTAAGCCAGTCCTGGAAAAGGTGCAGCTGGGGTTCCAGGAGAGCCAGGAACAAGGCCAATGTCCAGAGCTTCCATCCCATGTCGCAGCCGGGTGAAGTTCAGCATTCAGGCCAGATTAAAGTCTATCAGTCCCTGTGTGGCGTCCAACATGGCTGTGTGCCATATGGGCCTAGGGGAGTCCATCCCCTTGCCACAGGGGTCCCAAGAGGGAGATGAGAGAGAGAAGAAAAAGCAAACTTCCTTTGTTTGGAAGTTTAAATATTCAGGTTTCTTGTCCTTGCAGTGGCCATGCCTATTCTGGGCACTGACTCACTGGCAGGGATGATTGACCAGCAAAGACCTGCCCCTGTCACTCAGACCTTCCTGGGCCTGTGTCTAAACTGTCTTTGATTGGTCCTTTCCCCCAGCAATCGGGGGGAACAGACTTGGAAAGTGTTAAATGCAGCTTTTTCGCAAAGCTGTATTAATGGCACGCCGATGTTACTTGGTCTCCCCTTTCGCTCCTTTCCTGTTCTATAATAACCAGGTTGTTACAGCAGCATCACCTACACCTTTCACCTCCCACCCACCCACACACACCTCTCGAGTGTTGTTTCCAATGACATACCACCTCATGCCTATTAATATGACCTCACCAGATTTTTGCTGATCAGATTAATTATACAGTATCAGTTTTGCTTTTATTTAGACCAATTAATCAACATAGTGTATATTCTGAGTAGCAACTATGTCCTCATTATTTCTAAAAAAAAAAAAAAATGTCTCCACATGAGCATGTTCATTTCATTGGATACCACCACACCTGTTCTTGCCTCTCTCAATACACAACTTCTCCTTTTTTTAATTTATTTTTTATTTATTTTTATATTTTTGGTGTGGACATATGCTTTCTTTTTTTATTTATTAGTTTTTTTATCCCCACTTATCTCCCTTATGCCCTCCTCCTACCCCCTACCCCCAAAATCACCATACTGTTTTCCATGTCAATGAGTTATTTCTTTTTTTTCTCTTTTTTTGCTCAACAACTTTTCACCTATTCTGAAATCCATTCTGCTGCTTTTAAAAATTATTCTAATCCTACTTCCATGAATACAGTTCTTTCTAATTTCTCCAAATTTGTCAATATGAGTATTCAAAGGATTAATTAGTACACTCTCATGTATGTGGAGTTCCCATACATATGTATGTATTAAATTTGATTATTATCTCTTGCTAATCTGTCTCATGCCTATTTCATTATTAGACCAGGCAGAACAAATTTGAGGATAGATGAAAGTTTGTTCCTCCCCCACAGTAATAAAATCGAAAGTCTGCCAAAAATCCAGGGTCAAATAAAAGCTTCCAGGTGAATATGAACCACAAAAGTCTAAACTTCAATTAGATATAAATCCATCCTGAAGAATGATCGTCACAAAGAATCTTATTGCCTGAAAATTGGTGCTGGGTGGTGGGAACAAATTCTCAAACAAGAGCAGTACATTTGTGTTCCAAATTCAGACTATGTGTGTCATCCAAAAATGCTCAAGCCACAAATGTATCCATGAACCAAAAGTCATCAATAATCAGTCACTACATTCAAAAAGGATCAGCTAAGGGATTACAACTCTAGACACCAAAAAACTTTCTCCTTACCCCCAATTACATTCTACCCAATCCAGGATGGCACTGAACATGGGTAGAGAGATGAGGGGTTTTTGAAATTAGTACAGAGAGAGAAGCAGATGGCCTACTAGATTATTTTATTCTCATTATAGGCTTTAAATGAGGAGCTAGTATATCTAAGTGCTTTTAATGGATGATTTCCTAGTAACCAAACAAACAAGAGCCAGTAATCCACAGTTTTCACTAATAAAATTTAAATTATTCAGATCTTCAGTTGACATGATACAAATGTTATATTTTAAACTCTTATTTGTAAAAAGATACCAATTTTATAGGCTGCTGATTCCTATGTAAGAAGACAATACTAAAAGAAAGAGCCAAAAAGCAAATGCATATAAATTATCATGTGTATATATTACTAATGAACCTGTATAATACTCTATTGATATAATATTTCTAAATAATTAAAGGTAGCATACAATTATATAGATGCTTTTATAAAAGATTCATTAATCTTGAGACTGCATTTCTGAAAGCTTTAGATACAGAAGTATACTTTTGTCCAAAGTTAAGATTTTGAAGTTAGTCTTTGTCTCCTAGGAATTTCTTATATTAATCTGGAGGATTACATTCAACCTCAAAGGAATTTTAAGCAATTATAACAATCAACAAAAAATTGAAATCTCCAGACTTAAAGAGACATTAGAGAAGTATAGCTTTTTAATTTTTTCTTTTAGTAACAATTTCCCAAGCAACTTAGGTCAAATATTTTCCTTTAAAAATACTCTCAGTGTAACTATCACGTTTTGTTAGTTGTTGTTTTTTAACCTAGTCAAAAAACAAAGTAAAACTTTTTGAAAAAAAAATCTCTACAGGGGATTCTCTTTCAACACACGGCAGGGTTTAACCCCATGTAGAGAGACATGCTCCCTGGAGTGAGTAATTGACCAGTTTAGGGAAAGAAGAAAGAATGTCCTCATAGCCTGAAATCCAAATAGAAACCATAGTCTGGACATGGAAAGACAAAAGGAAGACTAGGCGATAACTCCTCCTTGACTCTTTTTTTGTTTTGTTTTTCCTCTGCATGACGGATGTAAATTTCTGGCCCTCTACGTGATGAGTACTGCTTCCTACCCCTTCCCCTGCTCCTCTGCACTTCAAACTTATTTTCTTCTAACTTGGGAGAACTTTTCTCTCCATAAGTACTGATAACATTTAGCTCAGGGTATCTAAAATCATTATTGTGTTAAACAGATAATATAGAGGAGAAGAAAAGTAGCATTGATTTTTTGTTTCTTTTAAAATATTTTTAAGCCCTGGCAGGTGTTCTCAGTGGTTAGAGCACTGGCCCGAGAACCCAAGGGTCATGGGTTTGATTCCTTGTCAAGGGGGTGTACCTGGGTTGTAGGTTCGATTGGTGCATGTGGGTGGCAACCAATCGATGTGTCTCTCTCACAGCCATGTTTCTTTCTCTCTCTCTCCTTCCCTCTCCCCCCCTCCTTCCCTCCCTCCCTCCCTCCTACTCTCTCTAAAAAAATAAAATGGCAAAAATATCCTCAGGTGAGGATTAAATAAATGAATAGATAAATAAATAATAAAACAATTTTAACATTTTACTCTCTTGTAATTCCATATCAGCACAAATATATCACAACTGTAATGAAAGAGACATTATAAGAAATTGTTTGCCTGGCCAACATGGCTCCGTGGTTGAACATCGACCTATGATTCAGGAGATCACAGTTCAATACCCGGTCAGGGCACATACCCGGGTTGTGGGCTCGATCCCCAGTAGGGGGCCTGAAAGAGGCAGCCGATCAATGACTTTCTCATCATTGTTGCTTCTATTTTTCTCTCTCCCTTTCTCTTCCTCTCTCTGAAATCCATAAGGACATATTAAAAATATATTTATAAAAGTTCTCTTCTGCATACATTATCATTTGTCAAACTTCAAGAGTAAATCAAATAAATCATATGGACCTTACTGAGAGTAAAATGGCATTCTTAAGTGATAGTCAATATTTTATTTAAATTATTTTCTGTGGCATGTGTTTCTGATTGAGTATGTGGGTACTCATAATTTCAGGTTGTGTTTTCCACTCTAAAATAGTTTTCTCAGGCTTACAACATCAAAAACCATTACAGAGAAATAAGATTCATAATATTTTTTTAAAAACTAGTTATGAATAATAATGATATTTATAATACTTTGATAATTATAATTATTAGTAAGTCAAATGCCATTACCATACTTTGCAATGTTTCAATGTACCAAGGTAGCATTAAATGTGTCTCATATTTTAAATTATACCACAGATTTGTAAAATTTCTTCAATAAAATTTAAAACTTCTGTTACTCCTTCATGACTAAACACTAACATTTAGAACTGTATTTGACATATTTAAATTTAACAAGCTCTCTTTACACATGTGATGACTATGGGTGAAAGAATTATAATTAATAAAAATTCTGCTCCTATATCCTGCATATCAATTGTTTATTCTGAGTATACTTGTTACTGGAGGTGTTGACCTTGGTTCTTGAGTTCAGCAAGCAAAGAATTCAGAGCCAAGAACTCTAGTGCAAGAGGAAGTTTACTTAGCAAGTAAAACAATAGTACACTTGAAGAGAAGAATCTAGCAGGCTGCTCAGATTGCTGCCTTGGCCTTTTAAAAAGAAAGTCACAAAGGCAGAAGAAGTGAGCCAGCTGGGCTGCATGATTCAGGAAACAAGTTACAGAGGCAAAAGAAGGGCAGAAAGAGGTTTGGGGGTTAGCCCAGGACAAGCTGATTCTGACCCCTGCTTCCCCAGATGCAAGTTTTGTGGGTACCCTAATGCTTAGGAAAAAGAAAGAAAAGATATGTGCTTAAAGAGAGAAGGCATGGGCATGTTCTACAGAAAGAGAAAGCATATACTCGGTCCTTTGTCTTAAAGATTTTTATTTGTTTTCTAAAGGTGGAAAATTTAGGGGCGGTCCCAGGGGAAGACCTCAATAGAATAATCATCAGCTTTCTAGGTGTGTCCTTTAATATGTTGATTTATCAAAATGAGCCTGTAAAGTCAAGGTTGTGGTCTCTACTGATTGGTTGGTGCTAGGGTAGGGTGTCATTGGTCATTGCATCTGGTTGTGATGCCAGCCATGAAGTCACTTTGTCTGCTTCCACTGTGTTTTTTATCTGGGCCTGGAGCTGAAACACAATTGAGGCCTCGATGTTATCTCTAGTTTGACCAAAACTCTGTCTCTGTAGTCAAAAGACCTAAGGCTTTGTTTCTAAGATTATTTGATGATGATCAGAACCTCATAGTTCTGAGAATTTAATGCTTAAGGGAGTGGTCATGCAAGGGAGAAAGAGACAGGTGAGTCAGGGTGCTGGATGAGGCCAGTTTGAATCAACTATCTGTCTCAGTTTCCCCATTCCACTTGTCAAGGAATTTTTCTAGTTTTTACTATCCTGCCTCATACTGTGGGGGCTAAAAAAATTAATGCTTTTCCTCCCACCTTCTAAGTTTTTTTCACTTATACTAATAATCAAATTAACAGAGATAGATTAACAGGAGAAAATCAAATTTTAATATATGTGCATGGAGAATTCACATAAGCATGAAACTCTCAAAGATAGTGAAACAATATTGGGTATACATGATATTTTAGACAAAAGAGAAAAGATGAAGTCTACTCATATATACATAACCCATGGATGCAGACAATAGTGTGGTGAGACCTGGGGGTGGGTAGTGGGTAGGGGGTGGAGGGGGTTAATGGGGAAGAAAGGAGACATCTCTAATATTTTCCACAATAAAGATAAGTTAAAAAAAAATAAAACAATTTACCTTCTCTATTTCTAAAACTATTATAAGAAAAATAGCATATATCTTTAGCAACTTATATTTTGCATAGGCAAAATGAAACAAAAATGTAGGTTATAAAATAATGCTTAATTGCTTTTTTTAAAAATGATACAATGGAAAATGTAGGATACGAGTATTTAATTGGGTCAGGGTTTCAGACCATTATTCAGTGCCTGATAGAAGCTATGTATTACAGCAATTTACTCATGAATGTATAAAAAATTATTTGATTGTACTGATGATGAGTTATAATACTAAGGAGATAAACTCGCATCATATGATTTCTGATAAAATGAGAGACGTGCACCAAAAATTTAAAGTGAGATTTTAGATTGTGATTGCACACTAGCAGCAAATCCATTTCTAAAACTCCCTGTTTCCATGTGGGTCAGCCTTTTAAAAGGCTACAAGAGACAAGTAATAAGTTATTTACAATCCATTTATTTATAGCTATTGTGTCTTACATGAGTCATTGCAAACTGCCTACATCAAAGGGCATACTTAAGATAATTTGAAGCCAGTTACAAGTTTATAAAAAGAGTTCAGAACATTGAATTTGCAATTTTGATAATATATGCAATTGTTATTCCTAACATTACCTATAAGAACCTGTACCCTGTAAATAAATCCATCAGTGGTCTAATCACATTCTAAAGTGTACAATATAACTCATGTAACCATACAAAAAACATCTAGCTTAAGGTCAGTGGAGTGTGTGTAAACACAGCCTTACAATGCTTGAGGTACTATCTTCAAGACAAAATTTTAATTTAAATTTATATCTTCATATATGCTAACATCTATATGGAGAAAGAGAGAATTTCTATTAGCTCTTTTTCTAGACTATCTTTGGAAAGAAGCACAAGAAACTGGTAGGTGGGTGTTTCACATCAGGGAACTAGATCACAAAGTAACCGGTTTTAGAGAAAACTTAGTTTTTGCATTACATCCTTGTGTTTCTTGGCATTTTGTTTCATATATATGTATTCTCTATTAATATTGTTTAATCACCTAATAAAAAATCAAGAAAAGGAGATACTTGAATGCAGCTTTCTGGAAAATAGACCTCTGAGAATTCAGAAACCTCTTTCTAACTTTATGATTCTAGTGACATTAATAAACAGCCGGTAGTGGCTATCATAGCAAAAATAATGAAATTATAATGCGAAGACAGAAATTTAAGCCATTGGTTTATTGTTAGTTTGGAAATACTAATACTTTCTACTGGAATGATTAAATTAGAAAGTTATCTACATAGTTAAATTAGAAAGTGATCAGCATCATTTCTTCTAACCAATATATAAGGTGTCCCAAAAAATGTATACATACACTTTGAATAATTATAAAGGTAGTGTTTATTAAAATACATTTCATTTTCAAAGTTGAGCCATCAGCTGTTAAAGTGTGTATACATTTCCTTGGGACACCCTGTATTGGGGAAACATGAAGTCCTCTAGTTATGTCTTAGTTGAAAGAATAGTATCCTATTGTACACAAGTTCAGAATGTTTTTTTCTAGAAATTACATGAGTAAAGAGCTACTCATTCTACCATTGAACATTTATCCATTCTTCAGCTCTTAGTGTATTTAATCCACCTGACACTAAGTTGACCAAGGTAAGTAATTACTTTGAACTTATTTTAATGAAGAGTCCAATGTGCTTAGATATAAAATTAAACACTGTTGGATAATTAAAAGTTTTATGCTTTACTTTAAAAATATTAAATTATTTATACCCTAATAAATAGATACATAAGTAGATAGATGATTTGCCTTATAAATGGAAACATTTAGAAGGTGTTTTAGTTTGTAGATATTGTGTTGTGATGAAAATGTTTTATTTTGTAGATATTGTGTTGTGATAAAAAAACAAACACCAACAAACTCTCTTAAATCAAGAAACATAATTACAGTATTTAGCAGCAATAATTATCAAGTCAGTTGGACAGTACCAGGACTCAGAGAGAATAATAGAAACACTACAGGCAAAAGGACAATAATTATTGGTAATGCCAAATAGATCTCTTTTCCAAAAAAATACAGAGCAATCTAAAAATCAACTTAAGGACAGGTATGTTTCTTATTTTGATGAAGTATGCTTAAAACATTCCTATAAATAAGAAATATATACTTATGTAAAATTGTGATTGTCATTAGTCTTTTAATTGTTAAAAATTAAGGGAAAATAATATACCAATAGATATTTTTGAAAGAAGATAAGAGATTTAAATTTAAAAACTCTCCTAAATTTTTTACAATGGATATTTTCCACTATGAAATACTAATAACAGTAAGAGTACATACATTTCTGTAAAGGTTATATAGTAAAGTGATTATAAGCATTGTAAAGGAAATGATCTTTTGTTGATATCTTAGGTTCATTATAAACAGATAACCTCATATAGTGCTTTTCCCATGCAATTAAAACTTTTAAAAAGCTTAATATACTACTGATACACATTTCAGTAAAAATGGCCCAGATCACATGCTCTCAAGCCATATTAATGAGCCATATGGTTTCTAATTTGTTGCTTTCACAAGAATAAACAATGCAGTGTGTTTTCAGAGTAAATCATCTAAATAGACTTCGCTAGATAAGTTAAGTGAAATGATATTAATTTCCAGTGCATCCATTTGACAGTGCTTACTCTACATTTGCCTAGGCAGTCGAGTCTATATTTTTGGATCAGTGACATGAGATATAATCATATAATGTGGTAAATGTAAGGAAAAATTTACACAGATATATTTTACTGACTGTAACTGAAGGTTTTAAGGCCTATGGCCATTTTCACCATTGTCTTTTACCTTCACAGTGATGATCAGGTTTAACTTCTCTCTAATGAAGCATTGGGCAGTTATTCACATATAATAATCTACTACTAGATGTACACAGGTGAACTAATAGACTGGCAGGGGGCATAATTCAATATTGATAGGATCATTTGAAAATGCTGAAAAACTAAGTGAATTACACATAATTATTTTTATTTTCTCACTGGTTTTACTGTGTTTATAATGCATTGGATCTTGATGTAAGTATTTTTAATGTTAACAAATTGTTATTTACAATCATTTGGTAGCATAAATATATTTGCAATAACAGATAAGGCTAAAAATAGCAGACTACCATTCATTATTTGTCCTCGAATGTCAATACACATAGAAGACACATTCCTAGAGATATAATTGGTGAGTCACAGCATACATGTATTTTTAAAAATTGCCAAAGGTTGGCCATTTCCTAACCCCATCACTCCGCCCCCTGAAAAAATACTCTAGTTTTTAATAAACTCTAGGATTCATAGTATCAATAAGAGCATATGACTGGTCAGGCTTTCTTATACTCTCTTGGGCAAAGTATATAATAAATTATTTAGCTTTACTATACTGACATTTAAAAAATGTCATCTCATCGTTATTTTAATTTTCATTTACTTGATTTGGCCAAATTCAATACCATGTCATATATATGGAAGTAATTTAAATTTATTTTTTATGTAAAATTATTGGTGTATAATTTAAAAACAATACCACTGGTCAACACATAAGAGCCTTTGAATATATAAAGGAATTTGTGCAGGTGTTAAGCATAGAAATTACTAATATTTTTCCTGCTGTCATTTTTTTTAGTTTAAGGCATTTTGCTGTAATTTTTTTTCATTTTTATGAAGTCGTATTTAGTAATATTTTTTGTTAAGAATTCTGGGTTTCCTGAATTTAATGCCTTGCTTTGAAAAGGAAGTTTCCTTTTATTCTTATTTTTAAAAGTTCCTTCACAATAAACAGGTAAGTTATTTTTAGTGATATGTACATATTTATTGAGATACAAGAAACTCTAGTACAATAGAAAACAACAACAGTGAAAACCCACCCCTTTAATGGTAACCCTAGTGATCTTTCACTAGCAAGTATGACCTTTGCTAAAAGATTTAGCAAATAAACTGCATTTGAAATTTCTTAACTTCTCTTTTTACTTAAAGCTTATATAAAACTTGATTATAACTAGTACAACATTATAAATGTTTTTCTTCCTGAGTTTATTGAAATAAGCATATGGTTATTTTTTATTAATTTTGGAATTTGGTATTGTGTTTAGTTTTATTGAGAGGCTTTCTAATATTGACACATTCTTAGATTCACAGTATTAAACTTACTTAGGCATAATTTTTTTAAACTCAGTTTCTGGATTTATGTTGCATCCATATCTTCTAACAACTTTGATTGGTTTGGCCATCAATATTATATAAGTCTCAAAAAATTAGCTGAAGTACAGGAGACCTCTTCATACTCTTCGAAACTTCTGATGAGTCTAAAATTATTTCAGAATGAAGAGTTTAAAAAAGAAAATAAGAAAGAGTGTACAAATTATTACCACAAGTACAACATGGATGAATTTCTAAATATAATGTTGAGCAAAAGAAGGTATAAACTAAAATTAAACGCAGCATAATGCCATGAAATTTGGTTCAGTTAGGGTACTCACTGCAAAATTTAGTCTTCAAGTGTTGTGATATATATAAATTCCTTCCAGCAAGGTACCCAGCTTTTCATTTTATCTATTGTCATAGTATTTCCATTTCCCTTTGCTACATTTTAAAGTATTTTTTTCTCAATTTTTTAACCGATAAAGAGACTATCACAAAATTATGGAAAGCATACAATGTATTTTGCTTTCCATTATGCACAAATGAAAAACTCAGCATGCAAAATTTACATACAAGGGAAAACTTATATGGAAGGAAAAATTAGGAGAAGAATGAATATACGCACCCCTGTGTTCATAGCAGCACAATTTACAATAGATAAAATCTGGAAACAGCCCAAGTGCCCATCAGTAGATGAGTGGATAAAAAAGCTGTGGAACATTTACACCATGGAATACTATGCAGTTGTAAAAAAGAAGGACCTTTTACCCTTTGGGACAGTATGGAGGGACCTGGAGAGTATTATGCGAAGTGAAATAAGCCAGGAAGAGAAAGATGGTATCACATGATCTCACTCATATGTGGAATATAATGAACAAAATAAACTGATGAACAAAATAAATCCAGAGACATAGAAGCATGGGACAGACTGAGGGATCTCAGAAGGTGGGGGTGGGGGAGTAGGTGGAGTGAGATTAATCCAAGAATTTACAGGCATAAATGCATAGCCCAGGGACACAGACAATAGCATAGGGAAGGCCTGGGGGTGGAGTGGGTACTGGAGGGAAGGGATCAATGGGATAGGGGGAAAGGGGCATCTGTAATACTTTCAACAATAAAGATAAAATAAATAAATAAATAAATAAATAAATAAATAAATAAATAAATAAATAAATAAATAAAATAAACAATAAGCAAAGGAGCAAACCACAATTTTTTCTTATTAGCACAGTTGATTTTTTAAAATATGGTAAAAAATAAATAGAACTAACATAGTTTTGTTTAGTTAGCTTTTTACAGGGTGAGAAGTTGAATGCTCTGGTTTCTTAGAATGTGGAAACTTATAATTTTGATAATTAAATAGAAAACAGCCTTTTCAATGTTATAGACACAGGTCTATAGAAGAACAATGTTGCCTGGAACCTTTCAAAAATCTTTTCACTCATTTGACATATTAATTGAATATTTACTGTGTGTCAGACAGTGAGGTTAAAATTCCTCATTTTAAAAAAGTACAGAGACAATTACAAAGAAAAATAGATCTGTCTTCCAAAGGCCTATGGCTTAGAGGGCAAAGAGCTCAAAACATTTATAGCAATAATAATAAAAATAATAAGATTGTTGTCACCAAAGAATTTGCTTGCAATGGCAGTTTATACAAGCTTATAGTAGCCATAGGAAAGAGCAAAAGAAAACTCATTAGTTTTTCGCAGTATGTCTCAGAGGAGGAGCTTCAATTACCTGAATGGGTACAATGAGCACAGGCCTTTTGACTTTGTAGTCTATCTAGATAAAATCATTGTTTTCCCTTCCATCATTTCAAACGGAATTCCTCATTTTTTTCTACTTGCTATGACACTGGAAATCTAAGATAAATAGCATTTAAGACTTAAGGTGTAGACAAGAAGAAGACATGCACCCCTATGTTTATTGCAGCATTATTTACAATAGCCAAAGTCTGGAAATAGCACAGATGCCAATTAGTAGATGAGTGGATAGAAAAGCTGTGGTACATTTACACAATGGAATATTACTCGCCCATTAAAAAGGAAGGAAATCTTACTTTTTGTGACAGCATGGATGGATCTGGAGAATATTATGCTAAGTAAAATAAGCCAGTCAGAGAAAGACAAATAGCATATGAGCTCACTTATATGTGGAATCTAATAAACAAAATAATCTAAAAAGCAAAATAGAAACAGATTCATAGATAAATAGAACAGACTGAAAGCTGTAAGAGGGGAGAGGAGTTAGGGAGCTGGGTGGGGGGAAAAAAGGTGAAGGGATTAAGAAATATTACATATATAATATTTTTATTTTATATATATATGTATATATATATATACATATATATATATATATATATATAACACATAGATACAGACAACAATATGGTAATAGTCTGAGGGAAAGAGGAATGGGGAGAGATGGAAGAGGGCAAGGGGGGAATAAATGGGGATGGAAAGAGACTTTACTTTGGACGATGGGTACACAATGCAGTATGCAGATGACGTTTTGTTGAGTTGTACACATGAAACCTATATGGTTTTGTTAACCAATGTCACCCCAATAAATTCAATAAAACAAAATAAGGCTACAACAGAAAAATAATTTTATTAAGCAATATCACCCAAATAAATTCAGTAAAAAAAAATGTTTTTTTAAAAGGGAAAATGTTTGAAGAAAGTGGTTTATTTTTTAATAGCTCTCAAACCTTGTTTATCTTATTGTACCTACTTATAGCTCAATTTTTAAAAAGTATACAACCTGGTCTTTTCACTTACTACACTTGTTTACTAAATTTACTTTATTATAAATAGGATTATCAGTATGTGATGTCTAGGTTAGCTTTTCTGTCTTTGCGGAGTAGATGGGAAATTCTGGTATTGCAAATGCATCAGTTTCCATAGTAAGTGACTCATGAGTATGAAAAGTTCACCAAAATGTATACAGAACACTCTTCTTCAAAATACTGCTATTTTGAATGTATGTGTGTGTGCACCCACAGGCATGGGCATGTAGTGTAGAGGGACAGAGGGAATGGTGATACATGTTCCTTTTATAATTAAAATGCAAGCTTACATGTATAAAATCTTTAAATGAGTAGTGGTTTATTTATTTATTTTTCCATCTCATAGATGACTGGGTGATACCAGTGGATACATATTGGATCTATTTCATCAATAGAGATCACAATGCAAATATCATATTTCATAGCCGTATTGTCACTGAAAATTAAATGTGCTTATGGAAATGTCTAGAGTTCTTTCTGTGTCACATTTGCTCATTTTTGCATCAATTTTTGATTTATAAATAAATATGCATAAAAGAACATTAATAATTTTGGGATCTCAATCATACAGAAGCACTTCCTTCTGCTAAAAACTTAAGCTTGAAACACTTTTCAAGAAAAGAAGGACACATCTAGACATCACATACAGAGATAATCTTATTTATAATAAAGTAAATTTAGTAAACAAGTGTAGTAAGTAAAAAGACCAGGTTGTATAATTTTTAAAAACCGAGCTATAAGTAGGTACAGTACAATAAAAAGCTTAGTAAAAACCTAGAAGTTACATATAACATCTAAAATATAAGAGTGGAAGTTCCATAAACCTTTCCAGACATCCATCTCATTTTGTACTTTGACAAATAACACTGTGACCCTATAAATTGAAACAAAACAAGGAAACTTTACAGCAGCAACCTGCTCTTTTATACTGTGACCTTGGAGTAATGAAAGGTCAAGATCAGCAATCATCTATCTCCATAATTTCACTACCAATTGACAAACACAATTTAGAAACTGCCAAAAAGTGAAATTGATCTTGTTTTTAGCAAAAATTGTATCTATCTGTTTAGATTTCTCTACTATGGTATGATAGCAACAGTGATAAAGAATTCATTCACATTCATCAATAAGAGTATGAAGGCACTACTTTGTAAATGGTTTGATTCAATTTACAGAACAGAAATCCTATTTGAATGATATACCTTAGAGAGAACCGGGAAATGCTCTAATACTGTTTTTTCCTTCACATTTACTACATGCAGCTATAATTTTGAAGCAGACATATTCAAAGAATGTACAAGTATTTGAAAAATGTGAAGATGCTAATTTATTTATATATTTAGTTCCTCTATGGGCTCACAATATCTCTTTTAGCATTTTCTAGAGATTAAAAATATAATTGCAGGAGTGACTGAAAATGTTATAGTATAAGAAACCTACTTTTTAAAGATGATTACAATGATATTTTGCATAGTTATCTGAAATTGTGCAACCATTTTACAAGTAGGAGCCTTGGTATACATCCTGCATGCCACAAGAGTTTCTACCTCTTAATTACAACTTTCTTTTGTGTTCATTTCTTTGTGTTATTTGACTTAACCAGTGGCTTAAGTTATAAAAATTTTGGTCGTTGAAAAAAATTATTAGACTCTTACAAGACATGGGTGTCATTGTATTATAAATGAAGAAAGACTCTTAGGGACTACTGCAGAATTCTAAACTACTTAATACATTTCACTTTCATAATTTTTAGTAGCACAAAAGTACTGAAATTCTGTAATATGGAAAATTGAATTCCTTTTTATGAAAGGCGTAGTGGTAAAAAAGAAAATATGGTGCCACAGGAAAGTAACTGTAATCAAATACAAGCAATAGAGTGGCCATATATTTATTACCCAAGAAAAAAAAAAACTGGACATTCTAGGTATTTTGTGGATTCACTAAGCCAGAGCCTGCACAGCAAAATATGAAAAATACCTTTGTAAATCATTTGCTTTTAGCTTTTATTTCTTTTTCTCATTCTAAAAAATTAGCTCCACAGGCTTATCTGTTTCTCTCATTGGTAGATATCTAGTATATAAAATATTGCTTACATATTGTAGGTACTCAATAGATACTTATGTAATAAGTAAAGAAGTCCTGAAATAGAGAATTTAATAAGATTTATCCAAGCCCTGACAAGGTGAATCTCTGAATAGTACACTTTCTGGGCACTGGTTTAAAGTCCATGAAAAGAGAAGAATCCATAGCATTAGCAATTTATGCTAAAGAAGAAAAGCCTGTATTACGTGTGTATGCACACATGCTTTGTTTATATATAATAGTGCATGTAAATATCTATATCTCTCTATATATCTATATCTGTCTATCATCATCTGCCTACCTATCCATCTATCTATTTACTTTAGGTATGCTTAAACTCTGGCATTTAGTTTTTTGAAAGTTATAATTTTTTTAGATTGTAAAATAGCCACAAATTTTTCTCTTCATGGAAAACATGGTATTGCAGATCCTCCCCATTACAGGTAAAGTCTATTCTTCTGCTCTTTGATTCTGGCTTGGTGAAGAGGCTTGTTTTGGCCATAGAACCTTATAAGTGAATTACAAACATAGGCTTATAAAGTGTTTGCACATTAACAAGTGTTTTCTTGCTGCCTTTCAGAATCCTGAGGCTACCATGGGGTACCACAGGAAGAAGCCCAGACCAGCCTAATAGGTGACAAGAAACCATGAAGAGCACAAATTAGTTGTCCCAGCAATCCCCCTCTTCCTTCAGGCTGCCAACTGCTCAACATTTGAGTGAGGTCATCCTAGAACATTCAGCAGCCAGGTGAGTCATCAGCTGGCAATAGATGCGTGAAAGAACCCAACAGAGATCAGTTGAGCTGGCTCAAAAGTATCACACAGTTGAGTTACAGAATTATGGACTAAATAAAATTACATTCTTTAAGAAATTAAGCTTGTATTGGTTTTATTATGTAAGAAATCTGACTGGTGCACTCTTGGTGTTTTTACACTTTTTAAACAAAATAGTCCAAGGTACCACTTCTTTTTATCAAGTTTGAATTATGATGAGGTGGTGTGAAGCTAATATATTGCATGAATATAAAAGCAGGCTAAATAACATGTCAGAGTGCAGTGAAAAATAATTAGTAATCATCTTATGGTTTTATAAATAAGAACTCAAAAATATTCCTTTTACACTCTTCTGCATTAATAAAAGTTTTGTATCATTTCTATAGGCCATGAGGTTTAAATTATTTCATATGTTGTGTGTGTGTATGTATGTGTGAGAGAGTTCTTCAATGAGCACCCATACAAAGTTCTTTTTTTTTTTCAGTCTGATTGTTTGAAATAATTTCTTATTGGGAGTTTTCTCTTATTTAATGTATTTTTGTGAAATACATGGATTTATCTTATTTCTTATAAAAACACTTATGAGTACACATTATTTAATTAATCATTTTATGATATTGTAATTAAGTTTAAATAAAAAGACACATACAAAAATACCTTCATTTACTTTTTTATTATTTTACTGAGATATAGTAAGCATAAACCATTATATAATTTTCAGGTGTGTAACATAAGTTTCGATATTTGTATATATTGAGAAATGATCACCACAATAAGTCTAGTTAACATACATCCATTACCACACATAAATTACAATTTTTTTCTTGTGATGAGAACTTTTAAGATCCACTCTCTTAAGTAACTTTCAAATATACAATATAATATTATTAACTATAGTCACTGTGCTGTATATTACATCTCCAGGACTTATTTTTTTATAACTGGAAGTTTGTACCTTTTGACTCTCTTCACCCATGTTGCCCACTCCTCATTCCCCACCTCTGGCAGCCACCAATCTGTTCTTGGTATCTATGAGTTTTGATATTTATTTTAGATTCCACATATAAGTAAGATTGTATGGTATTTGACTTTCTCTGACTTATTTCATTTAGCATAATGCCAGCCTCAACCAACAGCAGGCTGGCAATGCCTTATGGTTTTGCAAACTCAGTGTCAGGACATTCTCAGTGCCTGTATCAGAGGTGGGCAAAAGGGTCACCTCTGCTGAATCACCGGCCAGAACACAGCCTGGGCTTCCAGGCTAAGGCCAGAAGAGCTGTCAGCAGGCCTTTCCCTGACATGTGGCTCCAGGCTGATGAAGCAGGGCTTCTGGGAAAGAAGCTTTTGTCTTGTTCTGCTAAAGTTATTTTTGAAAGATACTCACCTGAGTAGAGTGGGGTGTAGATGTCACATGAGGAATTGCTGCTGCAGCCAGAGAAGGTAGCCCGAGGATAAAGGTCACACACAGAGCAGAGCAGAGCCAAGACGATTAGAGAGACAAAAGCTGTTTTTTTTTCCAACTTCTATTGCTTATCTCCAGACATTTCAGATACAGGAGCAAATACAGCGTTAATATAATTTAAGTTAGGTTTCCTCCTTGTGCAATCAGAAGCATCCACGTCAACACTTATGATTGTGCGTCTCCAAACATTTATGTCTATCTTTTCTTTCTTAAGTTTTCTTTCAATATTTTTCTCAACATTGTGGAGGAACTTTTTTGAATATACTATTTATAGCTTTTAATATTTTCTTAAACAATATAAATTCTATTTTTAGTTTTGAGATTTCTTTTTTTCTTTTTATATTTTTTACGTTTTTATGGCATCTTACTTTTTTTAAGAATAGCTTATTGATTTTGTAGAGAGAGAGGAAGGGAGAAGAGAGAAACATCAATGTGAGCGAGCACCATCTATCAGCTGCCTCTTGCATACCCCCTGCTGGGAATCGAGCCTGCAACCCTGGCATGTGCCCTGACAGGGAATCCAGCCAGCAACATTTAGGTGCACAGGACGGTGATGCTCAATTAACTGAGCCACACCGGCCAGGGCAATGACATCTTAATTTTACAGGCTGTACATTTCCCCAAATATTTGATTGAACTAAATTTAGCTCTTTGTAAAATTATCATTTTTCTAAACTAACTTTTCTTACCTTGGTCAAGCTTTTATATTCATTTATTTTTGTGTATTTATTATTATTTATTATTTATTTTTGTTTAGTTTTCACATGCTTAGGATTCTCCTTTAAGCATATGGTTATTTAAATTTCCTTAATTCATATAATAAGCCCAGTAATGGTAGAGATGGAATTTTATTTATTTATTTCTTGCTATTGGGTAAGTGGAGCTGTTGCAGGCTAGACCATTACTGTGAATGGGAATGTTGTGAGCTTTCTAGCCAACACTTTTGGAAAGCAATTGGTAAAATCATTTTAAGATAAGGAGATATGAATGCTGTTGGGTTATGAATGCTCCCTAATGATACCATGGAGGCCTTATTTACAGACATTCACATCAGCATTTGATTGTCCTGGGATATACAGGTTTCCTACTCTCTGAATGTTCCTGATGGGAGAGTGTAGCACCACAGAGTGGAGCAAGCTTTTTAATATAGTCTTTAAGTTGATTCCTTTGGCTTTAACATGAATCTCATTACAATTCTCTCCTGCCTGCTGACTGTGGGCCCAGCCCTGCTGACTCTCTGGAGTCCTCTTGAAATACCTTTCCTTATTTGGCAACACAGAACCATATTCTTTGCTCTAAATTTGATGCTTGTTTTTATTTCATCCTTACTCCAGTATTTTCCAGTACATCCTTACTCCATCCTTTCTGTCTCTTTCCCTTTCTCTGAAATACTCTAAAATCTTTATCTGTGAACTCCTTTTTGTGTATGTGTTTTTTCCTTTCTCTATTCCTATGCTGTTATGTCATCATGGAACATACAGAAGACTAAGAAATATTCCTAGTCTGACATATTGATCTTTGAACCCTACATTAAATTTCAATAACACATCACACTTTTTTTATTGCATGGTTCCAAATGAAATGCCCTACCTACTCAACAGCTGATTGCTTGACTAACTTAGTAATGCATTCTAATTTGTCAAATTTAGCCGAAAACAAAAAGAGCAATAAACACCGGTTTTAACATTCTTCAACTGTTTCACTTATGTCTCCCCCAAAATTCAGTAGATATGCATTCCAATATTTGTGGGATGTCTCCTCAGTTGTGAGAAGGAATTACAGACCTATATCCAATAACTCATATAAGCACTTAGTAAGATACCATTTGATTATATACAAAATATGTTGCACAACAGACACAGAGAAACCACAGTCCCTCTTGGGGGTGATAATAGGACCTTAGCCTAAGAAATAGATGGATTTGTGAGTGGGGCATTGAACTTGCAGCTCTTCTAGACATATGTGCTCTCTCTAACACTTTGATAACCTGATACAGTTATAAAATGTTTTGATCCTTGCATTAAAATTAGGGAAAATGGCAAAATTGTTACATATCAGCCAAAAATTCTTAACAATCAACACATTTATTCAACTCTAATTTTTAAAATAGTATGGAATAATGGAGAAAAATAAAATTAAATAAGTGCTTTCTTCTCTCAATTAAGTTATATTCTCTTACAGAAAAAAAGGCCACAGTTATATTTATAATAGCTCTCATTATTAAACACCTCCTAATGTATAATTATGCTGTTCAAATAGTTTATATAATGATTTGCTTATTAAACCAATCAACAGAAAAACATTTCTAGAGTCAATTAATATAAATAAGTGATGAATCACTTGTAATTTCAAGACTAAACTCTGTTTTTATCTATCTTTTTTACTATTTAACCTTATCTTCTTCTTTATTATAGGCTTTGCCATCAACAGTGAAATAAACTAAGATCTCATCTGAGTGTTAAAAAACACACAAGTAAATACTGTTTCTATTAAATCCCTCTTTAGTTTCTATCACAGAACATATATTAATAGAAGGTTCTATATTCTCTGTGTACTCCAAGATATCTTTTGTGCTCCAAGATATCCTTTTACTCTACTTATTAGTTTAAATGAAGTTTTTATTAAAAAGTTGAAACAAAGGTCAAACACTGTGTCTCCCAGAGTTCAGTGGTAGGCCCTCTCTAACCCAAAACAGAATTCTCTCTCCTGGAAGACAATGAATTTACCAATGGCTTTTCAGATGCAATACCAAAGGCATGATCCATGAAAGAAATAATTGAAAAACTAGATTAGATTAAAATTAAGAACTTCTGCTCTGAAAAATACAATGGCAAGAGAATTAGAATAAAAATAACAGACTGGGAGAAAATATTTGCAAAGACACACCTGATAAAGGGCTATTTTCCAAAATACAAAAATAACCCTTAAAACTCAACAATAAGAAAACAAATTATTTGACTAACAATGTGCCAAAGACATTAGCATCAAAGAAGATGTTCAGATGGCAAATAAGCACTTGAAAAGATGCTGCACATCATATTTTATCATGGAATGTAAATTAAAATGAATACCACTACATACCTATTAGAACGGCCAAAATCCAGAACATTGATCACAACAAATGCTGGAGAAGGTGTGGATCAATAGGGATTCTAATTCATTAATGCTGGGAAGGTAAAATGATATATAGCCACTTTGGAAGGTAGTTTGACAGACTTTTGTTCTGTTTTGTTTTCAAACTGAACATACTCTTACCATGTAATCCCCAAATTGCACTTCTTGGTATTTATGCAAAGGTACTACAAACCTATTTTCTCACACACAATAAAACCTGCACATGGACATTTATAGCTGCTTTACTAATAATTGTCAAAACTTGGAAGCAATGAAGGTATCCTTCAGAAGTTGAATGGATAAATAATCTGATACATACAAACAATGGAATATTATTTGTCACTAAAAATAAATAATCTATCAAGACATGAAAAGCCATGGTGGAGCCATAAGTGCATATTGCTAACTGAAAGAAGCCAGTTTGAAGAAGCTGCATATTCTGTGACTCCAACTAGTTGACATTCTGGAAAAGGTAAAACTGAAGATATAGTAAAAATATCAGTGGTGGCTAAAGTTTCTCAGGTTTTAACTTTCAGCCTTGTTCATATTGCACCTCCAGCAATTCATCAACTAGAGTACAGTTTTTCCTCTGTGGCCCTGGTTCACTGTCATTTACACTCCTGAGTTTCTTCTTTGGTAAGCCTGGTTCTCATGGTTTGCCTGTTTGTCTCTCCAGTCTTTGGGGCCATGGACTGCCTTGTGTCCTCATGTTCATTAGATCTGGGAAAGTTGTTCATTTCTCAGTCTGTTTAGCTTTTCACTTTGTAGGATGAAGTGGCAGTTTCTTACATGCAGAAACAGAAACTGGAGCTCTCAAGGCTTTTAGCCAAAAATCAATTTCTCACTGGACAATTACTATACTATGATATTTCTTCATATGAGTTTATTTATTTATACTTATTAGAAAAGAGTCAACAAGCTTCAGGGCAAATTTTGATTATAATCACGTTCTTTTGGACAGAATTGTTTCCTCATCTAGCTGTCTATCTATCTACCTACCTACCTATCTATATCTATCATCTATATATCTAATCTATCATCTATCTATCATCTATCATCTATCTATCACCTATCTATCTATCATCTATCTATCACCTATCTATCTATCATCTATCTATCTATCTATCTATCTATCTATCTATCTATCTATCTATCTATCTATCTATCTATCATCTATCTATCATCTATCTATCTGTCATCTATCTATCATCATCTATCTATCATCTATCTATCTATCTATCTATCTATCTATCTATCTATCTATCTATCTATCTATCATCTATCTATCATCTATCTATCTATCTATCTATCTATCTATCTATCTATCTATCATCTATCATCTATCTATCTATATCTATCATCTATCAATCCATCTATCATCTATCTATATCTATCATCTATCATCTATATCATCTATCTATCTATCAATCATCTATCTATCATCTATCATCTATACCTATCATCATCTATCATCTATCTATCTATCATCTATCTATCATCTATCTATCATCTATCTATCATCTATCATCTATCTATCTATCTATCTATCCATCCAACTTTTTCCATCTCAAATAAAATGGATTCTGATGCCTTCAGGTAGGTTTCTATTTTTCTGATAGAAGAGTGTTCAGTGCTCACAACAGTATTTATACCTGCCACTTCATATATTTAAACTACCGATCTGGTCGCAGATGTTTGAATTATCCCTGGCACACAGGAAAGATTCTTTGTAATTCTTTACATAGTTTTCTCTTGCTATTGATATATTGGGTAAAACTGAGAACCACTGAGGGCAGTGATTTATTATCTACTGAGTAATATTAAAATTCACTGCATACTTCTAAATGTTAATATGAGCTTTAGAAACTGGAATATTATTTTCAATATCCAAGTGTAGAATGAGCCAAATAAGCTGAGGAGAACATTTTATGGCTGTCTACTACTGTCAGACTCAATAAGCACTTGGTAGGCTTACTATTCTGCTTTGTCAACATAAAAATAATTTTTAAGCTCAAATGTTTTATACTTAAATACATGGGAAATTTATACTGTTAAAAATGACATTGCTCTAGAAATAATAAAATACCCAGGTCATTTCCAAGATCACTGTATGCTGGAGGAAATGAGAATAGCACATTCTGTCCTGTTTGTGTGTGTTTTAATTTAAGCAGGATATATACTAAGGCACCGAAATATCATCAACCTAGTTTTCTAAAATATAAGTTTGATGTATAAAAAAAAAAAGACTGCTCTTAGGATTAGGACTGTGCTATATTAAGTCAAGTTGGAGCCATAAATCACACATATAAGTATTTGATTTCTCTACATCTACACCTTGACTGCTCAACAGTACTGCAAAGACAAGGCAAATCTTTTCAGGTTGGTGGCCTCATTCATAGCCATGGCTCTCATGGCTGCCCTCATGGTGCCCTCATTCATACCATATAAGATGTTGCTGCCAGAATCTATACCCTTAGAAAAGCAATTTTCAACTTTTTACATCTCATGGCACACTAATAAACTAATAACTGAAATTATGTGGCACACCAAAAAATAAATCACATTTTGCCTGTCTGACCAAAAACTAGGTATAATTTTGATTCATTCACACCAGATCACTATTGTTGTGTTTGTTGTTGTCATTTTTTGATTTGACAATCTAAAATAAATCAGTGCGCCAACTAAATAGTCAGGTATTGCATGTTTTAAAAACCAGTGTGCCGAGCAAACCAGCTGAAAATTGCTGCCTTAGAATAAATCTTCACCGTTGCCTCTAACTTGGAATATTATTTAAAAGTTTATTTATTTGTTTTACTATATCTATATGGATATAATAAACTATATTATATATAAAATCTTTAAATTGCGTCCTTGATATTTGGCATCAAATGTGTCTTCAGCATTACAACACTGAATTAGTCAAAATCTAAACATCACATTCTTTGACAAATAGTTCCTGTTGTGTATAGTCTGTATTCTACCATTAGCCTTCCCCTTTATTAATCAGCATAGGAAGAAACCTAGAAGAAATTCAAGGTTAGATTATTTTACTCAATATTAACATTAAAGCAGGCAAGAAGTCTTTTGCATTCTACTTCCTAAATACTTTATAAATATATTGAATTCTTTATATAGGTAGCATATTGCTTTAGTTAAGGTTTTTATTACATCATGCTCAGATTATTCAAATAACTTTCTACCTAAATATTACAGACTCTAATATAGATATATATAAGCTAAAATTGGAACTCTTAAGGTAAAAGTAATACACATTTAAATTTTTGATAGTTATTGCTATCTGGTTTTGCATATACTTTGTACCAACTAATAATCCCAGTATTTGTTCCAATGTTTTGCATTATTATTTTTCCATAGGGTTTATAAGCTAATAATAGTAACAAATAGAAATAATGGTGAAACTATCTTTTTTACTATTCATTTTTATTTTTTATTACATTAAGTAAATTTGCTGAAGAATATGAAATAATGGTTTAAAAACTGGCATATTTTTCTTGTTTCTTGAACAAAGGGATATCTCTTGAATTCCTTAGAAGAGAAAATTGAGATAGACTTTAGATTTTGCTTACATAACCAAATGAAAAGTTTTTTTTTTGTTGTTGTATGATGAGATGAACTCATCAAAATTATTGAGTTATTTTTAATACTTTATTTATAAATAAAATATTCATAATAAAGACAGTAAAAAGACTAATGTGGATTTCTGAAATAAAATATAATTAGCCAAAGTATATTATTATTGAAATACACTGAAGAAATCACATAATTTCCCCTTCTTCTGCTCTTGAAATAATTCAATATAGTTTTTCATCATTTCTTATGTACCATTAAATGATGAAACTATTCCAATTAAGTTCTTTTTTCCAAGTTATACTGAAAATTGGTTCATTAGCAACAACAAAGACTGGAAGCCATATAATCATATGTGTATATACATACTTATGATTACATATGTAATTATATACACATTTAAGTACTTATATACAGTTATCCAATACATATACATATACAAAATCTGTGTTCCAAAGACATGTTGTATAAATTCCCTATGATTTTTCCACATGTAAAATGGGCATAATAATATGATGTAAGAATACCACAATGGAATACGTACGTGAAACATTTAAAACAGTGTTATATAAGTATTAGTTCATCTTTACATCTAAATTTGTACACATTTCAGCAATACATGCATGTAATTCATCCGTGTTTTAATAATTTGTGCTTCAGTAGACTTAGTGAGAACAGAGACAGGGAAAGACTATTTTTCACCTCTCTTTAGTATTTTTTTTTTTCTGGCAGGTCTGACAGAAAAGTAGTATTAGTTGATATCAATAACAAAAATGTTAAAATAATAATAATAATAATGTTGGTCAAATATTTATGTTTTGTTGAAAATATAAATACATATTGAGAAAATCCAAAAATATATACTACTGACCTATTAGATTAATATTTATTATAAAGTGGCCTATCTCATAAATATCAATACATTAACTTTTTTCTATAGGCCTATGTCATATGCATAGAGGAATGATAAATAAATATGAAGTGTAAATTTTTTTCTGGGTGACATTTTTAAATAAGTAAATATATATGCAATTTTCCTTCTATCCCTCTCTGAAATCAATAAAAACTTTTTTAAATTAAAAATTAATTAAGGCAAGAAAAATTTATTATTATTTTTTTAAAAAGTCATAGCCCAGTTAGCGTGGCTCAGCAGTTGAGCATCGACCTATGATTCAGAAGATCACAGTTCGATTCTCCGTCAGGGCACATGCCTGGGTTGCGGGCTCAATCCACAGTAGAGGGTGTGCAGGAGGCAGTCGATCAATGACTCCCTCTCATCATTGATGTTTTTATCTCTCTCTCTCCCTTTCCCTTCCTCCCTCTGAAGTCAATAAAGATATATTTAAAAATTAATTAACTAATTAATTAAAAAGTCATAAATTAAAGATCAAAGAGATACAATTACATTGCATTTGGCACATGAAAAATTTAATTCTAATAAAATTTGTGATTCATTAATAAAAATCTCATAAACCAGGAATAAATAGAAGCATATTTCTCTCATGCAAAAATTCTCTCTCACAGTCTTACAGCTAACACCCAGCTTAATATTACATATCACATTTATTCAAATTAAAGTCAGAAACAAGAAAAGAATGGTCACCATAGTTTGTATAGAATACCATTGTCCTTAATGTTCTAGCGAAGTGATTAGTCAGAACAATAAACATAATTTTTTTCCTCCTTTTTCTTCTCTCTTTGAAATAAATATGAAAGCGCCTTCTTAATTTTAAAGGGAAAAGCAACAAAATTAAAAATTTTCTGCTTTCAATCTCAAAAAAATGTGTAGGTCATTTATTCTGCTCTTCTTTTCACACACCTATAGGCCTACTACCACAACCTTTCACCTTTAGTCCCCAGTTGCATTTCTGTTATTATTATTAAAGTACAATTGACATGTAATATTATATAAGTTTCAGGTGTATGACTTAATGATTTGACATTTCTATACCTTACTAAGTGGTCACCACAATGAGTTTAGTTAACAATCTGACACTATAAAAAGTTATCATGACATTCTGGTAAATACTTTTGCACCCTTATTGACATATGGGAAAGTCCTCGCTGTTTACTATGAAATCGACCTCACCAAAGGTGTTTGAAAAAAAGTACTAAATTACACGGAGCTTCCTCAACTGCATTATATTTGTAGTGGCATCACACACTAATTTTATAGCATTTTTCGTCACCAAATTTTCAAAATCAGAATTTTTTTAAAAATATATGATTAATAGACTGTCATGCCTATGAAGGGTCTAAGGTTTTACCTGACTGCTAGTTAACAAATTAGTTCACTGCAGTTTCGTGGAACCTGGTAGAAGACAAGACACTTCTGGGTCACAGAACTTTATTGCTCATGGCATAGCAAGCAGCATGAGCCTTAGCATGTATGTGTATTTGTCACTTTGCCTTGTCCCCTGTGCCCAGATGACACCTGCAAGTGCAATGCTTGCATTGCAGGGGAACTCTGAACTTAGAAAACCCAAATTTTTTTAAGCCTAGACTTTAAATGGGGTAAGCATGTCTACCTTTTGCTCAAGGTCATGATTGTTTGTTGAACCCTGATCTACCAAATAGGAAAGGAACAGTTTCTTAAGACCATTTATTAACATTTAATTTCTGCATTTGGCTTTTATAATGACTCTTTTTTTTCCAAACCAGGATCCAGATTCCTCCTTTGTATATAGTTATTATGTCTTTTCATTTCATTTTAATCTAAAACAGTACCTCTCAATTTTTTTATGTTTCAATGACTTAGACTTTTTAAAGCAATCAGGAAAGTTTCCTTGTAGAAGTTAAATATTTTTTATTCATGTATGTCTTTGTGATATCATTTAATTTTGATCCAAAGAGGAGGATAATGCTAAACCTTAATTAGACTCAGGTTAAATATTTTGGCAAGATTTTTCATAGTAATTTTGGGTACTTAATATCACACCTCATTAAGCAGCACATATTATAGGTAGTTTAGCTTTCAGTGACACTGATTTTTATCATTTAGTTAAAGTGATGATTGCCAGCTTTCTCCCTTGTAAAAACATCTTCCCCTTTCAATTAGGAAGTAATATATGTAATAATAAAACCCCACCATTCAAACAATGCTAACATTTGTTGATGATCTTTGCCTGAATTTATTATTTCCTTAAAGGTAGCAAAATGGGGATTTTTATGGTACTACATTTTTTCTTTCTTTATTACTTGACAGCTTTGTAGTAAAATGCCATTAAATGCATATGAACAATTTTTCTTTAAAAGTTAGGATAAGACTTTATTTCATCTATGGCCCATTTGTCAAAGTACTTGGAGTCATGGCACCTACAATGGTGGAAATATTTTTCTGTCTTGAATATTCTAGTGGACAATCAGTTTAGTTTCATGCATATATTCTCCAAAATCCAGGTAGTGAGGCACCCTTAAAGCTGGGTTTGGTGTCACCTAAAAAAAAAACAACAACAAAAAACTATTATTGCCCTTGCTGGTTTGGCTTAGTGATTAGAGCATCAGTCTGTGGACTCAAGGGTCCTGGGTTCAATTCTGGCCAATGGCATGTACTTCGGTTGCAGGCTCAGTCCCTGGCCTGGTTGAGGTAAGTGTGGGAGGCAACCAATCAATGTGTCTCTCTCATGTGGATGTTTCTCTCTCTCTCTCTCTCTCTCCCCTCCCTGAAAAGCAATGGAAAAAATATCCTTGGGTGAGGATTTAAATAACTAACTAACTAAATAAATAAATAAATAAACAAATACTATTATTTATTATGTACTTTCTTGATCTTTGGTACAAGATGTCCTATAATCACATAGTTTTTTTTACTGAATCTCCAAAATCTCTGGTTCATTGCTTCTGATTGTCATTTTTTCTAGGTTCTGTCATGGGTAAAGCTTAGGAAATATATTTTTTTTAAATCTCCTGACTAAAATTTGATTTTCCAAATCAAGTTTAACTTTTTAAGATATTTTTTCTATTTATCGTGCTGCGTTAAATATTTTGTTCCTAATTTCATTTGCATACTCAATATACTCTAATATAAAATTATAAAATAATTTAAGTGCCAATATTAATTACTAAAGAAATAAATTTTTGATGGAAGTTTATTATCTCTTTACAAACTATTTTCCTTAGAATTTTAATTAGTTGAGAGATCACAATGTAAGGTATAAAAATGTCAGTTTACTATATTGTACACCTGAAACTAATATAATTAATATAGTTTTGTATAACAACTATAATTAAATAAATAAGTAAATAAATAAAAATGTATGGTAAGAATATATGTTCATAAGTTTCTTCTCTATGTGGCTAATCTGACTTATATTTACAATCATTTTTTCACTTTATCTTCAATTTTGCTTTTTTTGTACTTTTAAATTTATTTTTCAGAATATTTAAATCATTCATATCCTTCAGAAATCAACATAATATGCATAGCCAACACAATCTTTAGAAAAACAAGAACTTATTATTCTAATTTTAAAACTTGCTATAAGGTCAAAGTAGTTGAGACAATGTAGTACTGGTGTAAATATAGACACATAGATCAATAGAATAGAGCTGAGATTCCAGAAATAAACTGATTGTTACAAAAGTGCCATAACAATTAAATGAGAAAACCCTAGTATTTTAACAAATGATTCTGAGATAATTGCCTTTCCACATACAAAAGTGATAGTAAAGATGGACCTCTTTTTCAAACCATATCAATAATTAACTCTAACTCATAGATATTTTTATTGAATTATTGGGGTGACATTTGTTAATACATTATATAGGTCTCAGGAGTTCAATTCTATCATACATCATCTGTATATTGTAGTGTGTGTTTACCAAGTCAAGTTTCTTCCCATCACCATTTATTCCCTTTTTACCCTCTCCTACCTCCCTTTAACTCCTTTCTCTCTAGTAATAACCATACTGTTGTCTATGAGGGTTTTTTTGTTTGTTTGTTTGTTTGTTTGTTTTATTTAAGTCCTTCTCCCATTATGTCATTTATATGTGGAATCTAATGAACAAAGCAAACTAACAAACCAAGTAGAAATAGACTCACAGATACAGAGAACAGACTGACAGCTGTCAGGGGGGAAGTGTTTGCTGGTTTTGGGTGAAAAAGGTGAATCATATATCTTAATGTAAGATCTAAAACCATACAGCTCTTAAAAGAAAATATAGGAGTTAATCTTGTGACTTTGTATTAGGTCAAGTGTTCTTAGATATGAAAACAAAAGCACAAGTGTCAAAAGAAAAAAAACACACAGATAAAGTAGACTTTTTCAAAATTTAAAACTGTTGTGTTCCAAAAGATAGCATCAAAAAAGACAACGCAAAGAATACAAGAAAATGTTTGCAAATCATATATCTGATAAGGAATTGTATCCAGAACATGAAGAGAACTCTTAAAACTCAATAATACAAAGACAAACCGTGCTATTTGGTTCTTCTGCATGTGTGTATCATTCTTATCAGTCTGAGTGAGACCTCAGTGGAGCCATCTGCATTTGTTCAGTTTGCAAAGTCTTAGGTATGTGAAATAGATCAGGTCCATGTACACACAGGTCTGAGTTGTGCACAGGAGTTTATAAACTGTTACTGGGGTTGCCTTTCAGGTCTCATTTCTCTCTGATCTCATAGACATTTTCTGGTTCCCTGAATTTCTCCCTCTTTAGTCCTTAGGCCAGCATCTTTTCATTTCTGCTATAACACTTGGTCACGAGCCATAGAGAAAGAAGTAAAAGAGAGAGAAGGGAAACAAAGCAATGGGGGTTAGCCCTTCCTCATGGAACAGCAGATCCACAGATGACCTCAGCTCCAGTCAACAACTTGATTTTGCAACACTCTGAGAAACCTTCAGCCAGAGGACTTGGATAAGCAACATCCAGGTTCCTGACAATAGAAATTGTGAGACAATGAATGATTTTCATTTAAAGTGTTAAATTTTGGGATAATCTGTAGTATTAAAAACATTCAACAAATACAATCTGTGCTTTTGAAATAAAACAGGCACTGAAAATTATAAGATTATGTTCCTTGAAATTCACTACCTTTTTGTTCACTAACACCTCTGAAGCAGATTACAGCTATTTGCATATATTTTATATCTTCCAAAAGACCATAAATATGTCTAAAACTCAGTACCTGAGGAATGGCACTTCAGACTTTCAGATACATAACACCGTGTCTGGGTGAGTTATTATTAAATATGGAAAAACATGGGGTACCACAAACCATGGCTAAATACAATGTTTATCTTACTCATTAAAAGGAGTGATTCAGTCAATGTGCATGTTTAGCTTGCCTATGCCTATTGATTTCAATCAAAGAATTAATGATTTTTGAAAAGAATAAATCAACTGCATTTAAATTCATGTTTAGTAACTAATAACTAACTGGATATTTTAATTGAAAAACTGCTTGATTAAGTTCACTTGTTTTTTGCTGTCCACACATTAAATCGTGATGTAGTTTTAATTGTAGAGAGAAAAATAAAAAAGTGGCAAGAGATGTAGGAGAATAATTTTAATAGCTGTTTTAAACATGGAAACAGGAATGCAATGCATTATAAATTGTGACAATAATCAAAATAAAATTTAGTTACAGAAAAAAACTATTTAAAATTTAATAATAAGTGGAGCTTTGCATATTTTATTGTGATGGCCTATTGTCCTGACCGGTCTATTATTTCTTACATTTATTTATGTCTCTTCTTAAAAGATATATTTTTGAGAGGAGTTTTATCTAAAACAAAGTCTCCTATAATTCCCCACATATAATATAGTATTTTGTTTTTCTACTTGGTTTTTCTTTAAAACAGCTATCACTGCTTCAGTTTATGTTTTACTTGTTTATTATTTCTCTAGGTAGAGACTTCACTACCAAGAGGGCGAGTACTTGGTCAATTTTATTGGTTACTTTATTCTGGATGTCTGGCATATGATGTGTTCTTTAAATAATTGGTGTTAAAAAAAAACACAACCCTTGAATATTTGTCTCTTCCACCAAACTGGACTGTCCACTTGACTTGGAGGGATGGAGGGAACAAAACATTTGTCGCACTCTCACTGCTTAGCCGTGTCCCTGGTCCTTAATAAGAACTCCATAAACGGAGGTTGACTGAATGAGCAAATGACTGCACACATGGACAAATTTAATTCCCCATTCTAACTCCTGTAGGCTTGGATCAGAATTCCTGGGAGAGAGAACAGCAAGTGCAAACCTGAAAGCTATGTTTCACTAAAGAGTTTCTGTGAATCATGAGAATCCTAGGGTCACTGCTGGGAGGTGAATTAAACCATTGTGGATGGCAGCACCACAAAGACGCGAAGGCACAGGGGAGCAGCTTCTGCGCGTTTCTGCATTGGCACTGTCGGCAGTTCCGTAGGCATTAATGTAGCAACGTGCTACAGCAGCTGCCAGCAGTATCGATGTATGCTCTGCAGTAAATATAACCACAGGGAATAGGAGCCAGAAGCGAACGAGAAATACAAATAAGAAAATAGTGGATCCAGACTGTTGATACTAACAATGGTGGCTGTAAGCATACAGGAGACACCCTCAGGCAGCAGTGTTGGATAGAAATGTTTAACCATCCCTACAAGCCTCAAATCCCAGACACTGGCAAAAATGAAGAAATCATATTTGCCGCTGTGCCAGTGAAGGTGTATTTTTACCCTTAGGCTACTGATAGCAGAGTATACACAGGTCACATAGATATATTAGAGGAAGTTTATGTTCAAGGATTGTTGGGTACATAACAAGTAATCCTTGGTGATTGTGCATTTTAAGAAATTGTTGAAAGCAAAATAAGGTTATTCAATGAAAGAGCTCCTCCTTTAAAAAAGATCTTCAATGGGGTTATGAACAATTACTCTTCACCTATATCTGTGATGGCTTGTTAACACTTATAGTGGATTCCCAGAAAGAATGTTAAAGGTTGCTCTAAATATTGGTTTTTAATACATAAATAGAAAATTTGGCAATATCTAATTAAACTGTGTAAGTACAGTCGTTTCTGGCTATTTAGAAGGCCCATAACCCCACTGAAAGTAGAGAAGGAGAGTACAAAGGCTTGCTAAAAGCATAAAAGCTGAGACCTGAAGGATGAGCAGGAGTTAGTAAAAAACAGAAGATGTGACTTGTGAGAAGTGTCTCATCATGTGTTTTTATGTGCTGCAGCACTCGGAGATTAGAGAGCCTGGCACAAAGGAGAAACAAAAGGTTTCTATGCATTTGGGGTTGTAGGGTGGTCATACTTTGGACTAGAGTGTTAAAGGAGGCCAGAACATCAGGTTTGTTTAAGGCATTAAAGTGTTATAAGAATCACGCTTTATTCCATTGCTACCTCCCCCAAATAGCTACAGCATTGTCAATGGATTGACCTATTTCCCAGGACAAAAATTCATAAAGAGGGAAACTGGTAATACATATTTTATCTTGTTTAATATCATTCTAATTGTATTAGAACTGTTGAACTTCCAAAATCTTAAATTCTTTTCTCTCAGTTTCAGAAAACAATTTCTTATCTTTTCTAGTTGTACTTACATTTACTACAATCCAGCAATATATTTTTTTAATTCCTTGACATCCCTGACATTTATAACTGGTCATTTCATAATTTTACATCATCTGCAAAATCCTTGACTCTGCATCATCATTTGAACCCCTTAAAAAGCCATATCTTAGAATCAACCAATTGTCTGCCTTTTGCTATACTGTTTTCATAATTACTTGATGATATTAGCCAATAATCTCATAACCATAAGAATAATTGATTCTACAAATTATGTTTTCTGGTGTTTGTTGAAGGTTTGATATAGCAACTCAAATTTTTATTTTTCTTATTTAGGTTTTTATCTCACTTCATCAGTGGATTATGTTCAGGTATTGTAGTTATTGTACAAGTTATTTTTTGATCTGACAACAGTCTGCTACTGCAGCCTCCTCTTCAATGCTGAATTAACATTCCAGAACTCTACTTCATAATCCAGAAATAGCATTTTAAGATTTTGAAAACACATTATATTCTATTCACAGCTTTGCACATTTTTTCTATTACCTATGTCTGAAATGTTTTCATGCTGTGATTTCTTCCATTGAGAACTCTAAATCATTAATTCAAATGTAATTCTCTAATCAGCTCTTCTAGGTAGCATTTGCTGAATATCTGCCAAGTTCCCAATTAAACCTGCACTGAATGACAATTAGACTCTTTTTTGTCATTATGTACATAGCTCTACGAGAATTCTCAAAAGGTAGTACTGAAATTGCTATTGATCTTACAAAAAATAAAATATAGAAGCTATGCCACATTATTTTTTAAACCCATAGAAGAGAAAATAATGTGATACAAAGTAATTATTAATTCTAAAACAGAAGAAAGGAGAAATCTTGTGAGTATGTTGACCTAAGTGATAATAGTTTGCTTTTCCTCTATAGAAATCCATAATAGGTAAATGACTAGAAACATAATACTTAGGTTTGGGTCAAAATAAAATATCAGAGGCAGGATGTAATCCCCCCATATAAACACTAAAAGAATGCACAAAATATGTGAAAATAATGTTTTAAGATACTAGACATAAAATGATAAATGAAAGTGTTCTTGCAGAGAAAGGGAAAAAATGAGAAGAAATCTAAAATTGTGCCAGAATAGTGTACTGATATGGTTTGGAGATCATGGTGAATGAAAGAAGAACTCTGAAGGAATTAAATATCTTTACTAAGAGTTTAATAGAAAAATCTGTGACTCCAGAAAGATTAAAGTGACTTCAGTTCACAAAACAACTTCAAATGAAAGAGCTGCACATGGAGAACCCTGGAGTTCTTCAGTGGGCTCTTCTTGAGTATTCAGCTGTGTACTGAAAAGTATACATATGAAAATGATCTAAGACCACCAAAATTACTATCTTGAAAGAATTAGAGGGAAGAATGCCCAGCGCTTACACATGGCCAGGAATTATGCACATTTCCACTAGTCATTAGAAAGTCTCAAGACTCATGGTATATTGGAAAGAATAAGTAGAAGATATTGACTAGATATGAAAAGATAATTAGCCCTAACCTGAATATGACTATATTTTTGCCTAATCAATCATAAAAATAAGATGCTAAAAAGTACATCTTTTGCAAGTAACCAAACTGTCACAGAACAAAGCTCAAGAATATTTATAGGAACACAAAAATTATCAGACATAGTAAGAAAGAAAATATAACATAATGGCAAGAAAACTTAACTAATGGAAACTGACAAAGAATTAACACAGATATGTAAATGAGAAGAAGAGGAAATTAGACAATATTTTAACTATTTCATATGTTCAAACATAAGCACAGAAATGAAAGGTATATATTTTAAAAAGCTAATTACACATCTAGCTGTGAAAACTACAATGTATAAAATCAAAAAATACTAAGTGAGATTACATGCCAGGGAAGGAAAGATTAGCGAATTTGAATTTAAAAAATAGAAACTATTAAAACTGAAATGCAGGGCAAAGAGTGGGGGCGGGGAAGGAAGGAATACTATTGAGCTTTAAGAAAACTTTAAGAAGTCTAATGCAATTGCAGTTTGGATTCTTGAAAGAGAAAAGAGGTGATGAATGACAGCAAAGTTAAATGAAAAAATTATGGGCTGGATTTTTCCACATTTGATGAGAAATGGAAAACTTCATATTTAAGATGTTCGATGAAACTTTAATACTAGAAACATAAAGAAAACCATACCAAGGCACATCCTAATTAACTTGCTTCGAACTAGTGACTGGGAAAAAAAAATGTTAAAGGCAACCAGAGAAACAAAGACATATTTTATAGAGAGGAACAAATATAAAGTTGACAGAAGATTATTTGTTGGAACAATGCAAGTGAAAGGGCAGAATTGTAACACTTTTAAAATACTACAGGAATAAAAAAGAGTCAACCTTGAATTCTATACTTATTTTTTTGAAACAAAGGCAAAATAAAGATGCTTACACATACTAAAGCTAAAAGAATTTATCATAAGTTTAATCACACCACAAGAAATGTTAAAGAAATTAATTTAGGTAGAAAGAAAATAATAGGAGATGGAAATATGAATCTAGAGAAATAAATAAAAAACATGGCATATGGTAACTACAAGGGTAAATATGAAATATTTTTCTATTATTTCCATCTCTCTAAAAGATAATTGAATACTTAAAGTAAATTTTTTTTAAAAATGAAAGGTTATATAACACAGAAAAGTAAAATGTATGTTAACAGTAACACAAATTCAGGAAGGAAGAAATTAAAGTATATTATTGAATAATTTTTATATTATATGTGAAATGATAAAATGACCTTTAAAATTAGGCTATTTTAGGGTAAAATTATATGATACAAATCACAAAATAATGATTAATATATAATGAAACAGAGTTATACATACCTAAGGGGCTAAAAAGGACATAAAATGAACATGTGCAAAATTTTCAGTTATAAATGAATATTGAAAGGAGCAAAAGGGAACCAAAGAAGAGAAAAAACATGTAGAAAACAATAAACAAAATGGTAGATTTCAGTCTAAGCATAGCAATAATCATATTGATTGTGAATGATCTAAATAGTCACTAAAATATAGGCATTTCCAGATTGGACAAAACACACACACACACACACACACACAAAACAGAGCCAAACATATACTACCTGCAAGAAACACACTTCAATTATGAACACACAAGTAGGTAAACAGGAAAATAATGGTTAAAGGTACACAATGCTAACTGTAAACAATATTTAAATTGGTTATTTTTAATATGTGATGAAGTTTACTATAAAGGAAATAGTATTACCAGAGAAAGCAAGCATACTCATAATAATAAAGTTGTTCATTATTTAAGAGGACATAACAACCCTAAGTCTTTGTGATCTTAATAATAGAGCTTGAATATATACAAAGTCAAACTCAATAGAACTGAAAAGAGGAACAGAAAAATTCAGAATTATTTTTAAAGATTTCAGTATACCCTCAATAACTGACAGTAAAGATGGAAAATAAGTAATAATACTGAAGGTTGTATTAACATTATAATTTAACATTTATAGAGTACTCTACCCAGTAGCAGCAAAACAAACATTTTTTTCAAGTATAGATGAAACATTTACCAAGATAGAATATAATCTGGACTTTAAAATATTTCAATAAATATAAAATGATTCAAATAAAAAAGTATGCTCTGACCACAGTAGAGTTTTTATTATAAGCCAATTACATAAATACATTGGCAAATCTGAAAATATTTGGTAACTAAATAGCACACCTGTAAATAAACTATATAGTAAAAAATAGTAATAAAATAAAGTATTTTTAAACAAAATGAAAAAAGAACATGAAACCAAAATTTGGGCTACAACTAAAAAAGTACTTATGAATTTCATAGTGCCAAACACCTGTAAGTGAAAAGAAGATTTGTCTCTAATTTATGACCTCAGTTCCCAGCTTAAAAACAAAACAAAAACTGAGTAGAGCAGAGTGAAAGAAAAGAAATAAAATCAGGTGATTAGAAAAAAAATACCAAGCAATTTTGTGCACCAGATATACAATGAAACAAGGGTATAAATTAAAAATAATGAAAATATAATAATTAAACCTTAAATTGCTTAGCAGTTACTATGAACTATTTCCTGTAATAAACTCTTGCATTGCTTCATTTATTTTCCCCCACAAAAGTATAATATTAGTTGTATAATAATCCACATTTTATGATGAGGGCACTGTGGCCCAGAAAATTAAATATACCACATTCAGCTAATTTGAAAGTCTAAGATCTTTAACTACTCTACAAAATAGTTTAAATGCCTGATTAGGGTGGTCAGGTTAAATAAGTTATGGTAAATTCACAAAATGAAATACAAAGCAGGAATTAAAATTCTAATAATAATGGTAATAATTTATACTGATTACTTGCCACTTAAAAGTTTTTCATGCTAAGCATAGTTTTATATCCCTCTCTGTAATAATCATAAATGAATTCACAGGGAAATGTGTGCCAGGTGTTAAGTGATAAATGCAGTACAAAAGCAGGGCACATAGAATGATTTCATCATTCCCTAGTGAGAATGTGTGTTTGCCTACATACATAATTTTGTTAAAATATTTGCCAAAATAAGCCATTCTTGTCTCTAAATAGTAAACTTATAAATAATTTGTCTTGTGATTTCTATTGAACTGTTTGTGATGGTGATGTATAACATTTTAAATTAGAAAGTATAAACTATTTACATATAATAAAAGGTAATATTGTTCCTATAAACATGTTTTATATTTTCACCATGCACTCTGCTCAGAGCACTGCTCCTGGCCCACTGTAGGTACTCAATAAACATTTATTGTATAAATGAAAAATATAACACTATAGTGGGTGAACACTTTTCCTTCTATGGTGTTCAATAATAAAACTAAAATATTCTAGAAAAGTGTACAAGAACATGAGAAATGGCCAAGTTTCATTAGCCAGTGTGCTTATGTTGCATGTTATTTAAATATGCTATGCAAACTATACCACAATAAGCCTTTTCCAAATAACAAAGCTCTAGATGCTTTCATAGACACTATTGAGTTTGAAAGACAATATCATATGTTTCTGCTCCTAAAAGGAAAAACCTAAGAATGTATTTTTTCTCATTAGTGAAGATCAATCACACCTCAATTCTTATTCCTCTGACTATTTAAATCACATTATAAACATGTTCCAAATGAGAAGAACAGGGGTTTAGGATCATCACAGATTTATCCTTCAGAGTTCTTTTCTTGTAAAAGAGTCTCAATAAAGCCAAAACAAATAATTAAAGCAAAAGCACAACAAAATAAAGAAAAAACTTATTGAAGTGACACTAGGTGACTCATAGATGTGAGGAAGTTGGAAATCAACAGAAATTTGGAAAGATCAAAATCAAGAAAGCGCCCAGAATTTTAGTTGCAGAAATAATTTTGAAACGGTTTCTTGATAGTGCTACAGTAAATTTGACTCAGGGAACATTTATTAAAGACTGCACAAAGAGAAAGGTAGAGTACAGAATAATAATAATGAATGAATGAAAGTAAGTAATTAATACAGGAAAACTCAGTCATGTTCCTTAGTTAATTACCAAGCATACACCTGACCTCCATCCTCTAGCATGTACCATATATGATCTTTCCTTTGACTTAGCCTCTGAGCATCACAAACTTCTTTGCCAAGGAACATAATTCAAACTTTCAGTCGAGAGAGGAAAATGTCTTTTGTGTAAAATTCTTGCGTTGATATCTTGGTGGTCATCTTCCATTAACACATTCTAAGACACATAAATATTTAGGGAGTGTTGCAAGGAATCATCTGGTTTTGATCCAAATAACCCTTCCTTTGACATCTCTGTCATTTCGTGTCGAAGGATTCTTTGAGTTCTCTGATCATCCAACTAGAAAAGCATGCATTGCATAACTTTGTTTTGTATAAAATAATATGCGCACGCTCTGTGTGTAGATAGATAGAGAGAAACATAGACACATATCTATCATCTATCTACCTACCTATTTATGTATCTATCTACCTTGTTGGTCAAAGTTCTGTCAACTATGAGAATTATTTTTCCCTTTTCACTTCTTATCCCAGACCTTGAGTTCTACCACTAAATAAAGCTAAAAAAAAAAAAAAAAAAAAAAAAAAGCAGAGGAGCCTTTGAGAGGTTGACTTTAAGCTAAAGCTGTCATGTTACACAAAACCATCTATAAAATAGGAACAATATTGCTTTGTTTCTAGATTTATTTGTGTGTGTGTTTGTTTGTTTTTTAACTTACAGGATTCTGGTAGTAAAATCTAAACAGGAAAATGCTTGGGGGTTTAAAGAACTATCAGGAGCCAGCCTGAAAGACGAACAAACCTGAGTTTGAGGGGTGGGAATGAAAGAGACAAATAAAGTTATGGTATCAGGAGGGCTGCCCTCCACTGAGGAGCAGCCCCAAATAGCTTCAACACTTTTATTATGTAGCGAGTAACAAACAATTAGTAATGAGGTGAGGGTGATACAAACTAGTTCCTTCAAGGCTGCATGAACACTCTTTCAGAGTAAAATCCTGCCTCCTGCATGAGCCCAGGAGGTAATTATCTTTATCTCGGCTTCTAATGGGAACTTTTGGGGAGGGTCGAGTCCTTGGCTCCAGATCCTCAGGCAACGTGGACCATGTCCAGACACGTCACCAGCTTTCAACAAAGAACCCAACCAGTAGCCACACAATTGCAGTAAACAGAATTTGATTGTGAAAACAATATATAATGTAATTTTCTAGTGTTTTTAGTGATGATTCAAGCCTCATAATGTTGACTAGAATTCTCTTAGCATGAATAAATAACTATTTTCATAATTGTGAATCCCTGATTTTGGACAAGGGTCTTTGAATTTAGCTACCAATCGTAGCTGCATGTTATCTGAGGCATGCACAGCAGCATTGTATCTTTAAATAGAAATAGTATGCACAAACTGGATCCAAATGGGTCAGAAAATATGAAAATAAATTACATGAGCAGGTGGTTTAGACTCTCATAATGCATATTCCTGCTATTCTGCCACATCTCCATCTCAACACTGGTATGGTCTCATGGGGTTTCCACTAGGACTATTAACAGAAGAGAGAAAAAAAACAAAACAAAAAACATGGCTTGGTTTGCAGCTAAACCTACATCATAAACTGGCATCATCTGAGAGCAGCTTTATGCAGAGTCGGTTATGGAAAGCAGTATTGGAAAGAAAATTTCAGAATTTTGAGCAAAATATATTATTTCCAATTTCTTTGGAGGAATGGTGGTCAGAGGTACTGGCCTTGGGTAATGACTCATGGACAGTGCTAATGGGTTAAATGGTTAGTTAGGAAGTCAAGAATAAAAGAATAAAAGAAGTCAAGAATAAAAGATTGATTACTGCCCTGGCCAGGTAGCTCAGCTGGTTGGAGTGGTGGCTCATACACCAAAAAGTTGTGGGTTTCATTCACGGTCAGGGCACATATGGAAGGCAACCAAGCGGTGTTTTTCTCTCCCGTCCTCTCTCTCAAGTCAATAAAAAAAATATCTTCTGGTGAGGATTAAATTTTTTAAAAAAGATTGGTGACTAAGAGATCTGAAGAAGAGTAATTTGGATACATCTTTTAGATTAAATACAGAGTATTACTTTTTTTTCTATAGAGATTCCCATTAGAGGGCATTCTCCATGCAAATGTCTCTCTATAACCAGGTGGATAAGACATACCTTCCTGTGAATGTCATCTTTATTTAGTTACCCAAGTTGTTCAAGAGGCACAAGTACAACTTGGTACTAGTGGCACTAGTGGAAAGCATGGATGAATTCAACAAAATGTAGTAACCATAGTCTTATCTGCCACCACAACAAAGCAGCAAACCAAAATTTATCTTGTTTATAAGAATCAGTCACCCCAACCAGTAATAACCTCATTTTTAAGCTTTCAGTTAAACAACATAACCAATACTTTCTGGAGATGGGTCAATTTAAGGGAAATATATCTGTGTTCACTGGGTGAGTGTTACCTTTTGGGAGCCATGCTTTCTATGCATATTATCTCAAAAATAGTGGTATGTAATGAGACATAAAAATTCTGAAAACACATGGGTTTGTGCTGAACAAGAAAATGTATCCTACCTCCACTTTTGAGTCCAGCCTTCCCACAGAAGAAGCCAATGTGGCATCCCAGCCACCTGGGGTTAAATTATATTGTATCCCTTTTTCATGGAAGAGACTGCAATATGCTCTCCAAAGGGTATTTACATAATGTGGGTAAACATATGCCTGCTCAAAACATTTTTGCCAGAACCACAATTGTAGAACTACAGGTGCCAAATGAATCAACATAACCCAATAATATGGTGCCTAATGATAATTTCTTTCCATGGTAATGGAAATGAGGCTTTTTCAACTGGAGAAAGTGAACAGTTTTAAATAGCAAAATTGGTGGAATATTCTGTTTTTTCTCTGTTCAACCCTTCAGATCAACTCTTTACTTTTTAGACCCATGTAGAATGTGTCCACTGAGCATGGTTTCTATGTGATTTCTACCTGGGTTGGGCCAAAAGCAAACACAAGAAAAATGAAAATGGGGAGGGGAAACCAGTAATCTTAAATTTTCTCCCTCTATGCTTTTTTGCTCTACTTCAGGCAGTAGTGGTGACACTTCTGACCACATCCCAGCAACAAGCTGAAGATCAATAAATAAATCACACATGTAGATGAATGGCCCAGATGAACCTTCTTTGAAATATTGATCCACAAAAATCAAGAGCAAAATACAATGATTCCTTTAAGCTATTAAATTTAGAGTAACTTACTATACAATAATATATCACTAGAACATACTTGGCCTTAAATTAATTAAAGTAAACTTCATAATTCTCTTATTACTTACATGTGTTGTTCTTTCAACTTAAAATGGACAAGGAGGAGGAACAAGATGGCGGCGTAGGTAACAGCTGCTCCCGTCGCCTCCGCAACCACATCAAAATTACAACTAAAACACAGAACCACCGTCACTCAGAGCCTCCTGAAACCTGGCTGAACAGAAGCCCCACAACCAGGGGACTGAAGGAGCAACGAGACCGGGAGGAGGGGCGGAGACGCGGGCGGGTCGGGGCTGAATCCCAGAGACACGGCCACAGGCCCACACCTGGTGCCGCAGGTTAAACCCGGGAGGGAATCTCTGTGGCAGAGTTTTCCCGGAGGAGGGAGGGGTCCCAGCCCCCAGCAGGCCCCCAGCGCAGGGCTCCAGGGCCGGGAAGAGACGTCCCCCCAACTCCGGGCTGTGAAACCAGCGGGACTGTCCCTGAGGGTCGCAGAGGCTGCGGGAGCCCCAGCAGCTCCTCCTAAAGGGCCGCGCACGGACTCACTCGGACGCTCCCTCTGAGCCCAGCGCCGGGCAGCAGCCTGAAAGGACCCGGGACACTCAGGGGGAACTAACCTGCCTGAGATCCGGGCGAGAGGCGGAGGGCGGCTTCCTCCCGGGCAGAAGGGCTGCAGAGACCATGGCTCCTTGGGCGAGTCCTCCCCGCACACAGCCGGCAGGCAGGCGCCATATTTGAATCGCCAGCACCTGACTCTCACCTTTGGCCCCGCCCCGTGATTCCCGGAGGCCCCGCCCCTCCCCACCTGCAGCTCATCCAGGCCTTTTCCAGGGGCTTTTCTGTGCAAGTGGCCTCTCAAGCCTTATGCTTAGGACTTTCCTAAAATCTCTCAAACAAGCAGCAGTGGGCCCCATGTGGCTTGAGAAGGGGCCCCAGGTCTGACACTAGCGGCAGCCTGCACTGGCTCATAGCTTGGCCTCTCCTGGACACCTCCAAGCCCAGCACAAGGAGCAGCCAACTACGGTTTGCTGTGTAGCTCATGCTGGGTGGCCCTGGGCAAGGCATTGGCAGAGGCTGACTTTGCACCTACAGGGAGGCCCCAGAGACAGTGCACCTGGTGGTCAGACTAGACCACGCTGGATTACAACCCTACCACAGCCACGAGTGACACACTCAAGGGGCGCACTTGGTGAACCAAAGCTCCACTGAAGTAAATCCTGCTCCATAGGTGTGTCTCCAGCACAGCAGCTCTTTGGCTATAGTTGCAGCTGGTCCTCACAGCTGATTGGCCTGGGGGTCAGTTCCTCCCAGTGATGCCAACAGCAACCAAGGATCAACTACAACAGGACAGTGCCCACAGCCTACACAGGGGAGCACCTAGAAGGCCCAGCTCAGGTGACTGGGGAGGCTGAGCCACTGGACCCTACAGGACACCTACTACACAGAGCCACTCTACAAATTCCAGGAGACATAGCAGCTCTACCTAATACATAGAAACAAACACCTGGAAGCAGCCAAAATGCGAAGGCAAAGAAACATGTCACAAGGGAAAGAACAGAAGAAATCTCCAGAAGAGGAACTAAATGAAATAGATCCAAGCAAGCTAACAGATAGAGAGTTTGGAATTTTGGTTATAAGGATGTTTAAGCAGATGATTAGGGAAATAACTGAGAAAATCGATAACATAATAAAGTACCAATATGAAATGAAGGCTACAGGAACTGAAATGAAGAATAATTTACACGGAATCAACAGTAGAGTAGAGGACGCTGAGAATCAAATCAGCAATTTGGGACATGAGGCAACAAAAAACACCCAACCAGAAGAGCAAAAAGAAAAAAGAATCCAGAAATATGAAAATAGTATAAAGAGCCTCTGGGACAACTTCAAGAGGCCCAACATTCATATTATTCAGGTGCCAGAAGAAGCAGAAAGAGACCAAGGAATTGAAAACCTATTTGAAAAAATAATTACAGAAAACTTCCCCCACCTGGGGAAAGAAATCGACTTTCAAGTCCAGGAAGCACAGAGGGTCCCAAACAAGAGGAACCCACAGAGGCCCACAGCAAGACACATCATAATTAAAAGGCCAAAGGTTAAAGACAAAAAGAGAATCTTAAAAGCAGCAAGAGAAAAGCACTTAGTTACCTACAAGGGAGCACCCATACCACTGTCAGCTGATTTCTCAACAGAAACTTTGCAGGCCAGAAGGGAGTGGCAAGAAATATTCAAAGTGATGAAAAACATGGAACTACAACCAAGATTACTCTACCCAGCAAAGCTATCATTTAGAATTAAAGGTCAAATAAAGAGCTTCACAGATAAGAAAAAGCTAAAGGAGTTCATCACCACCAGACCAGCACTACAGGAAATGTTGAAGGGTCTTCTTTAAGAAGAAGCTAATGAACAAAAGAATCTGGTGAACTAAATAGATCCAGAGACATTGACACATGCAACAGATGATCATATTTCAGAGGAAAGAGGGAAGGGGGGTGGAGGGTGGGAAGAGATTAACCAAAGAAGTTATATGCATATATGCATAACCCATGGCCACAGTCAATAACAGGGTGAAGGCCTGGGGAGGGGGTGGGAGCGAAATGGAGGGGATCAATTGGGGGCGAAAATGGTATACCTGTAATACTCTCAACAGTAAAGATAAATTTAAAAGGGGGGGGGAGTGTATTACATAAATTATTTGGTTGATACATTTGTTGGTTACTTAAGCCATTCATTTTTACAATTGTTTTTTATTAAATTTATTGGGGTGGCATTGTTTAAAATAATGTTGGTTTCAAGTGTACAATTCTATAATAATCTATATATTGCATTATGTGTTTACCACCAAAGTTACTATATATTTGACCTGCTTTGCTCTTTGTAATTGTTGCTGAATTCTTACTTTGCCCTATTGATACTAAAGTAAATATGAGAACTATAATTAAAAAAAATAATAATTCCAGAAGCATAACTACAAAGTACATATAAGCTGTGAAAGGCTTTATAAACCATATGTGTGACATAAACTTTAATTTTCATCATCATTAAGCATGAATCAAATTAGTAAGTGATAAATATCTCATGTGGTCAGACCTAAACCATACTTTTGGTGCAAAATATGTAATTCATGAAGCTGGCTGTTATAAACAGTCCAATCCCAGGACAATGTTTATATGTTCACAAATCAACTGTTTTCCAGACCAATGGTCTTTCTAGGGTGAAATGAGTGCTAGGAAGATAGGTTAAGAAATAACATTTTATGATCTACAGTATCTTCAAATAAAGTCGGAAGTAGAAACAAATTCCTGTGCTACAATAAACCTCAGTCTCTTTAGAACATACAATCACAGATTAAACCAGTAAACATTACCTGCATTTTTTTTTTAATATATCTTTATTGATTTCAGAGAGAGAGGAAAGGAGAGGGAGAGAAAGATAGAAACATCAATGATGAGAGAGTCACTGATTGAGCCCGCAACCCGGGCATGTGCCCTGGCCGGAAATCGAACCCCGATCACCTGGATCCTAGGTCGATGCTCAACAGCTGAGCCATGCCCAGCCGGGCTTACCTGCATTTTTTACATCATCACTTCATTCTTGCTCTTCATCGTAAACCCTTTCAAGTGAATCCTCAGAATGTCTCCCAAGATCAAGATAACTGATTAATCATCATTTTAATTTTGCTTTACTTCATTTTCATGTTCATTATAATACCATTAATGTGTGATGGATCACCAGGAATGCTGTGGATGTGACTTAGTCTTTGCTAATTAGGCATTTACTATGGATTAGCTCAAAGTAATGGACAAATGAATATTAAATATTCCATAGTTCTACCTCTGTTTTAAATAATTTTCTGGTGACCTATAAAATTCCCCCAAATTAGGATTTCATAATTTTACCCCTACTTTTAAATCAGAGATATATACTTTTTTGTTTTTCATTCCAATAAAAATTTTCTCTAAATTATACTTCAAATCAAAACATTTATTTATTTCATAGTTGTTCTCTATGAATCAATGGATGAAATATATCTAAATTGAAGAAATATAAATTTCTTATTCATATATAAAAAGTGTTTACTTCTACATAGAAAATGTGCATCTTCTATATTCAATATTATTTTGTATTTGTTTCAGGTATAGAGTGTAGAGGTTAGACAATCATATACTTTACAAAGTGATCACCTGATATTTCAAGTACCCACTTGGCACCATACATAGTTATTATAATATTATTGACTATATTCCATATGCTGCTCCATGAAACTGTAATTGAAAAGTAAAATTTTTTAAAAAGAAAAAAAATTATCATTTTTTATTTTTATAGCAATGTTGGAGATAACTGCTTATGATGATTTTTATGTATTGGAACATAATAATTAAATGTACAAAATTTATACAAAAGAGGAAATGGCTTCAAAATTGGCTTTTCATTTTATGCTGGGATGAAAGCACAACTTTGGGAAGTAATTGATACTACAACAAATATAATGATATTCAACATTCTCATCCTTCATGATATTAAGTAGTTCAGTGAAAAAGAACAAAAACTGTTTTTATGAAAGATATTGGTCTGTATATGTCATTTTATAAAAAAAAAAAGCATATTAAAGTACTGAGCTTTATTGTGATGATTTGGTGACTATAATAAATTTAAAAATTGGTTACAATATTTTTTCCAGTATATAATTTGAAAACATGCATATTAAATGTACATACCAATTCTTATAATAATTAAATTTATTTGTGATAATCTTATTATTCATTTTAATCCAAATACATATTTAATTTACAGCTTCAGTTCATATCTTTTCAGATATTTTAGCCCTGGTTGGCGTGACTTAGTTGACTGAGCATTGTCCCATGCTCCAGGAGGTTGCCGGTTCTATTGCTGGTAAGGGAACACGCCCAGGTTGTGGGTTCCATCCCTGGTAGTGAGTGTGTAGGAGGATGTTGCACTCTCACATTGATGTCTCTCTCTCTCTCTCTCTTCCTTCTTCTTGCTCTAAAAATCAATAAACTATTCTTTAAAAAAAAAACATTGTGTTGTTGTTTTTAAAGATAATACAGTAAGTCTAGGAAACTGTTTTAAAAGTAATCTTGATTTTGATGACATGCAAAAATACAACCAGTTCTTTGAGTGAAATTGAAATACATTGAAAAACTTTGAAATACATTTATAGCTCTATATAAAATATTAAAATCCTTCTACATGAAAATACAATTCAATACAAGAATAGGTTTGCTAAGTTTATTTTAAATGCTCTAGAACAGAGGTGGGAAATCTTTTCTCTGCCAAGGTACTCGGATATTTATGACATCATTTGAGGGCCATACAAAATTATCAGTTTAAAAATTAGCTATGAATAAAGCTCCTAAATTTATTGAATTTCGAGTCCCGTCTACGTTTGCCTTGTCAGGGTCAGACCAAATGATTTTGCAGGCTGGATATTCCCCATCCCTGCTCTAAAATGAAAAGTTATATAATTCCATTCTTCTGTATGTATAAAGCATTGATTAAAACCCTATTGAGTATACTTAAAAATATTTTATCCAAATAAATCATAAAAGTACAAGAGAGCATCATATGCTCAGTGCTGCAGAGTATTTTAAATGGTGGCCAGTACTGAAAGCTATCTGTGAAACAAAGTATTTAATATTAAACTAAACAATGACAGGTTAAGAAAGGGGAGAAAATTAACTCAAATTGTTGTTATATGTTATATGTTCATGTTATATACATATGTACATACTTATACATTTGTGTAGGTATGTGGGTACGTGTGTGTTGTATGAGTGCTTGTGCACATCCATAACATGTTCTAGAAACAGATTGCTTAGATTTCAACTTCAGCTTCATTACTGTCTATCTGTGTGGCTCAGGGCAATTTACATAACATGTCTTTTCCACTTTCTTCATCTGTAAAGTGAGGAAAATAATGGTACCTATTATTTAGCTTAAAAGAGAAAATACAGTATATCACACTGAATAATGCATGACACTCAGTAAGTATTATTTAAGAATTTAATTTTACACATTAGGTTAGATCAAAAAACAAAGATTAATAAAAATAAAATGAAAATAAACAATTCAGCAGTGTGCCTAATTTGTACTATTCAAAGTGCTTTTCATTTACTATTTCATTAGCCAAATATTAACATTGCCCTGAATTTTAACACATTTTTTCTCAATCCTATATTTTGGAGTAAATGTTAGCACTTGACATATGTCTGTTGGATATATTGGTGAGTATAAATTGAAAATGAATGACAGGCCACAAAATACCTATCAAATCACATCCTGGTGGATGGTAGTTTATTAGGTATCAACAGGCCTGAATCAGGTCCAGCATTAGGTATTCAAGGACCTCTAGGCCTTAAATTAAGGTTCATTAATCAAAAATCACCATGAGAAACTGAGATATTCAGATGTGCTCTCTGTTTGAGCCCGGGCTGGACAATCTGTTCACATCATATCAGTGTCTGAAACATTGCTCCTAAATCTCAGTCCTTCTGTATTCTCACTTTTCAGCAGTATTTACTATGTCTTTAAACTAGTTAAAACTGTTGAGAAAAAAAGGCCCATTGTAGCTAAAAGAGGTTACTGGATTGAGGAGATAATTACACCAAAAAGACAGTCTGTACATTTTTCAATAATTTTTTCAGTCTTTCAAATTCACTTTCCTCTAAAACAATATAGGCATGCTAATCTTTTTAGATGTGCATAGCATCACTAATAGGGCTGGAGTTTGCTTATTGAGTTACTACAGTGGATAATATAGTGTGCAGTTTATGCCAGAATTAAATGTGAAAGCTTCCTCTATTAATATGCCCAGTTCATAGTCATTATTTACATGGTTTTAAATTTTATTTTGACCCTATACAAGTTTATGACATTTTGAGAGGCAGCTGTGTGTCTGTGGGAGGCAATGATACCCTAGATATGAATCACTGCTCTAGAAAAATAAAAATTACATGGCAGTGCAACATGTTAGTATGACAAATGTCCACCACACTAATTCTAAAAGATTTTTTTATGACTATGGATATAGGATCTTATTATTAGTATTTAAATATTATTAAAGTTCTTATTTGTAACTTAAAATTTGTTTATGACACATGATGTAAAAGAAGCTTATGAAAAATATCACTGTTTAAATAGTTTACAAATTGTCCAAGAAACTATACAGACTATGGACTCATATTTTATCGAAAAATTTAGTCAATTAAAATGATATCCTTGCTGATTATGTATAACTCTAATTAAAATTCTTATCTGAGAAGGAACAACTCCAGATGAGAAGAAATAAGGGCAAAGAACTTAAAACTTTGCACAAAAATGTTGTAGACATAAATTTCATATTCTTATTTTGTCAATAACTTAACATTCTCAAAAACTACTAATAAGTATTCTATTATTTTCATGGTTCACATAAACTGCTAACATTTTGCTGTATCACCAGCAGAGTCAGAAGGCTATTCCTTACTGAATTCTATAGGGAAAAAACACAAAATTTCTACGGAATGTAAATTCAATATTTCAAAATACAAATCACTGTCTGAAATATTCAATAACAATATTTTTAAATGGTGTAACTGTCACCAGATCTTCTGATTTGGACTGTGGGATTCATTTTACTTAATAATATAAATATGTAATGCAATATAACTGATAATGTAATGATATTAAATGCAAAGGTATGTATTGGCTTTCATAGATTTGATAGTGAATGCTCACCTTTTAGGATATTAGTTCTATGGAAAATACATACAGGGATATCTTTTGCATTAGCATCTTTTCCTTCTCTTTAGAATAATTTCCATCTCTGTGTCATGTATACAAACACAGACCAACAGCAGCTGTCCTTGACCCCACCTTTATCTCTAGTTACCATGTTATCCCTTTGCTCACCTTACAACCTAACTCCTGGAAAGGGTTTTCTACACTTAGAGCCTCCATTTCATCATCTCCCCTACCTTTTGAACCCATTCCACTTGGGCATACTCACCGCAGCACTGCAGTAAAGTAATAGAAAAATTTTCCAAGTCATCATCATAGATGCTTACATTTCAAAAGCTGTGTTGATTCCCAGTCGACATATTTTACCACATTTCATCGGAATTTACCATGGTAGCCTGTCCATTCACATTGAAACATTTTCTTTACTTGGCTCTGAGACATCCTAATAGTCATTTATTCCTGGTCACCTTTGCTACTTATATTCAATTTCTCAATCTCAAGTCTATAACTCAGTACTCTGATCTCTTTCTTCCTCTCTTTCTTTTTACCCCTTAAGTAATCTTATAGTTATATAGCTGTAAAATGTAATTATATATTAAATGATAGTAATATACCTTTAATTATATCATGTAAAAAAGTTTTTATACATCTAGAAAATCCATTGAACTCCAGCTGTCTATTAAAACTGTATTCTTTTGTTGTTGTTTTCTTACTTAATATTTATTTATTAACCTGTATGCCTTTAGCCAAGAAACCTGAAAGAATCTGAAGTATCAGGGCTACAGTGTGGATCAGAAAAAGGCTTTTTAAAAATTTTTTTATTGTTCAAAATATTACAGATGTCCCCTTTTTTCCCCTTTGACTGCTTCCACCCCACACTCACTCCCCACTCCAGGCCTCCACCACACTATATTGTCTGTGTCCATGGGATATGCATATATGCATATAAATTCTTTGGTTAACCTCCCCCCCCACCCACCCTCACCTTCCCTCTGAGATTCATCAGTCTGATTCATGCTTCTATGTCACTGAATCTATTTTGTTCATCAGATTATTGTGTTTATAATAATCTGACATATAAGTGAGATCATGTGATGTTTGTCTTTCACTGCCTGACTTATTTCACTTAGCATAATTTTCTCCAGGCCCATCCATACTGTCCCAAAGGGTACAAGAACCTTCTTCTTTACAGCTGCATAGTATTCCATGGTGTGAATGTCCCACAGCTTTTTTGTCCCCTCATCTACTGATGGGCACTTGGACTGTTTCCAGATCTTAGCTATTATAAATTGTGCTGCTATGAACATCGGGGTGCATCTATTCTTTCTGAATGGTGTTTCAGGATTCTTAGGATACATTCCTAGAAGTGGGATCACTGGGTCAAAAGGAAGCTCCATTTTTAATTTTTTGAGGAACCTCCATACTGGTTTCCACAGTGGCTGCCCCAGTCTGTAAAACTGTATTATTGACATCTTTTCTCTATTATCAAATAAGTCTCATATGTACCTTGTCCTGAACGAACCTTGCTTCTAGTCCAAACTCACCAACTCTCTCCTCCAGATTTTTTTTCCTATCACTTTATATAACTGAGTTGTTTTGTCACAAAAGCTTGGCAACTTTGACTCCTGTTTGCTTTGCTTTGTTTGATTTGTTTTCCTTATAACAGAGAAGGTATGGCTTTTAGCACAAGGTGAATGAATCTTTATCAGGAAAAGACAAATTAAACCTCTTCAACCCATCAATCTCCTACACCACTATGATGTGTGAGTTGGCCATTGCCATCACTCTTACGCTGTTACAATAGTCTCCTACGTTCCTGTTTGATATCATTTTCTTTACAGTATTATTTGAATGCCATCTTGTTTTTCTAGTGTTTTTTCCACACTTAAGCAGTAGATTGACTTCAGAAAAATATTCTATAGGTCTTTGTAGGTGGCACAAATCCCTTGCTCAGTGTGTGACGAGTTTCCATGTAGAATTCAATGTCCTTAATGTTAGCGTTTAAGCGTGTTGTGCTCTGGCTTCTCTGACTGTCCCTCCGTCCACATTCCTTCCTCCTGATACCCAGGTGCCACTGCCAGTAGCACTGTGGCGATGCTGGCATCCTTACGCCTCTCCGCACCAGCCATGCGATTTCAGGTTTCAGTGTCTTTCACTTAAAGTTCCTCTTTCCTTCTTCACAAATTCCCACCACATGTCTGTATCCTTTGACCGCTCCTGATATATTTCGGAATTAAAGTTAGATGTGTGTGGGGAAAGAGAAAACAGGCTCTCCGCCACCTTCTCCCGGCGAAGTCCCCAGTTATGTAAACATGAGATGGCAGAGTCATAACAGATGCCAACAGTGTGAGCTGACTCATGTCTGGCCCAGCCTTGGCTGAGAGCCACTGTTGTCCTGGTTCCTATAAGGCTGGCTCAGGGCTTTCAGAGGTGCGGTTTCTCCCCCCACGTGCGGTTTGGACCCCATGTACTCCCAGCTGGCCGCCACTGGGAGGAGACAGTTTTGCTCCCAGCCCCATAAATTCAGCCCCATAGTCAGCTGAAATAAAGAAATGTCTCATTCTCCTTCAGCTCCCTGGTTTTTCTTCGACTGTCCAGATCCAGTGTGAACCTCCCTGGCCTTGATCGTTGGCATTACAATGTGCCACTTTTAGAAGGACATCAGGCACTCCAACTGCATATAGTTTAGTTGAGCTGGAGTGGCCTTTGCAAGATTCTCTAATTTTAATGCATTAAAAAAATCATGTATAAAATGGAACTCTCATAGCAGTATCTACATCATGGGGCATATAATTTATGTGATGTGCTTGTATAATTGCCTGGCTTATTTTAATAGTGCAATATATGTTATTATTGTTTCATTGGAATGTTTATGTTCATGTATCCATTTATATTGCAGTTGTAGGAAAAAGCTGCTGTAATGTTTTTAAGAGAAATTCTTACAAGGAGGGAGCATTTATCATTTAGAAAAATACTTTTATAAATCAATTGAAATAAAGAGGATTATGAATATGAAGTCATACTCTGAGGAAATAGTCAATAAAAGAGATGGGTAATCTCCTCTGCATTAAAAGGGAAAAGGGATTTACAAGAGGCTATAAGAAGGGGGAAGAAAAAAAAGCAGAGTAGTGGACTGACTGACTGCAGTAGTTTTGAGAAATGTGATGTCTAAAACTCAAAATTAAATGATTTGCTTTGTGGCTGTCTAAATCCCCTGTGTCTCACACCAAAAATATCTTTGAGAATATGGGGCACATACAGGGACTGGTAATTGATTTTGTTGGTGTGTTTTGAGCTACAACTTTTGCTATTTGCCAGATCAGAAATAAAACACACAGTTGTTTGGATTGTTTGTCTTCCTTTTGTTAAGTTGTATGAGTTCCTTATATATTATGAATACTAAGTCCTTATCAGATGTATCATTGGTATATATGTTCTCCCATACAGTGGGCTCCCTTTCCATTTTGTTGGTGGTTTCTTTTGCTGTGCAGAAGCTTTTTATTTTGATGCCGTCCCATTTGTTTATTTTCTCCTTAGTTTCTCTTGCCCTAGGAGATGTATCAGCAAACATATTGCTATGAGAGATGTCTGAGATTTTGCTGCCTATGGTTTCTTCTACCATTTTTATGGTTTCAAGACTTGCATTTAAGTCTTTTATTCATTTTTAGTTTATTCTTGTATATGGTGTAAGTTGGTGATCTAGTTTCATTTTTTTTGCATGTACCTGTCCAATTTTCCCAATACCATTTAGACACATCTCCAAAATGGACATACAGATTTCCAATTAACATATGAGAAAATGCTCAGTCACTAATTATCAGAGAGATACAAATTAAAATGACAATGAGTTATCACCTCACACCAGTCAGAATGGCTCCCATGAAAAAATCAACAAATGACAAGTGATGGCAGTGATGTGGAGAAAAGGGAACCCTAGTACACTGCTGGTGGGAATGCAGACTGGGGCAGCCACCAGGGAAAACAGTATGGAGTTTTTAAAAAATATTAAATATGGAAGTTCCATTTGACCCAGTGATCCCACTTCTAGGAATATATCTTAAGAAACCAGAAACACCAATCAGAAAGAATGATGCACCCCTATGCTCATAGAGGCACAATTTACAACAGCTAAGATCTGGAAACAACCCAAGTGCCCATCAGTAGATAAGTAGATAAAAAAGTGGTGGTACATTTATACCATGGAATACTATGCAGCTATCACACAAAAAGATCTCTTACCCTTTGAGACAGCATGGAGGGACCTAGAGAGTATTATGATAAATGAAATAAGTCAGTCAGAGAAAGTCAAGTATCATATGATCTCACTCATATGTGGAATCTAAAGAACAAAATAAACTGATGAACAAAATAGATCCAGAGATATAGAAGCTGCCACCTCTGCCCTGCCTGGGGCCTCCCGGCATGAACTGCAAAGTAATCTATAGATGGCTGCTGCTTTTGCTGGGCCTAGAGGTGTCCAGGAGAGAGAGGCTAGTCTATGAACCAAAACTTGCTGCTGCTAGTACTGGGCCTGGGGCCACTTACGGAGAGATATGGGCACAACAGAAGCTAAATGCTGCTTGAATGGAATATTTTATGAAAATCTAAAGCATGAGCCAAAATAAGCCATTTGTATGAAAAAACAAAACAACAACAAAACACCGCAAATGGCTTGGGTAGACCTTCAAACTGGGTTCAGTGGGGGGTCTCAGGGAATCACCGGGGAGTAGGGTGAACAGTGATAGTCAGGTTGACGGAGACTCAGGCATGGCACTCACCTACTGATTCTGTGAGAGGAGGCTCAGTGAAGGCACAATGGCCTCTGCCAGCAGTTTCATCTGGGGAGAAAAACTGCCCCTCCAGCTCTTGGCCCAATGCCAGAAAACTCAGTTCCTCCTCATATGTCTCTGGTGCCTTGTGAGCTGTTGCCCCAGCACAGGTGCTCAGAGTGAGTTAGTCTAAGTGCATGTGTGGGCTCTTGAAGAGGACTGCCTGGGACTCCAGCTGCCCTCTGTCCCACTCAGTCACAATCTCTGCTGCTTTCATAGCCAGAAGTTATGGGGTTTCTCTTCCTGGTACTTAACCCTGGAAGTTTGGGGCTAGGAACCCTTGCTCCTCAGGGGTACCTCTGCATTCAGATGTCCCTTTGTATTTTTATCTGCCACACATGGGTGTGGACCAGCCCATTTTGCGTCTCCACTCCTCTTACCAGCCTTGATGTGGCTTCTTCTCTATATCCTTAGTTGTAGGACTTCTGTTCAACTAGATTTCAGGCAGTTATGAATGATGGTTATTCTGTAGTTTAGTTGTAATTTTGATGTGGTTGTGGGAGCATTTTAGTACTGCATTTACCTACATCACCATCTTGACTAGAACCTTTATTCTTATTTTTGAAATAGCTGTTTTTATTTGTGTTCAATGTTTAAATTAAGAACTCTATTTTATTCCATTGTGTTTTGCTCATTTTTTATCTATTTAAGAACAAAATACTAGGTTTGCTATTTTAGTAGCTTATATGGTTTTCCTCAGTTGCTGTGTGTAGAGGTCTACATCCTGGATAGGCCTGTCCCATAAATGAGAAGTCTGCACTCTTGTTCCTGAGTAAAAACTATGACTTGAGAGATTCTTTTTAGAGCTCGTTTTAGGAGTGTATGATCAATTTTATCTGAGAATCAAAATAAGCAGGTACTGTAGTCTGGAAAACAAATGTTGGTTGTTGTTGCCTTGCTTGTCATGGTTTATTTTCATTTTAACCAAGAGTTCAATTAACTCTGCTAGCATATTTGCAAGCTGAAATGAAGAGATTATTATAAAAACAGAATGGATTGCTTTACTGTTGAATGACATTCAAATAAATTACCAATACCTCTTACTTCAGAGCTCCTAGGTATTAATTTTTGCACTGAGGATTTCTTTACAATTTTCTTGATAGAATAGTTCATATATGACATCTTGGACTGCAGCCTCTTCTAGCATGCTAATAGAATACATTTGGTTACTGGTAATAAATATCCTAGCTCTGGCCTAAAATAATTATGGCTGTTATTTAATTAACAAAATGTTTAAAAATGAGAAATCTCTTTGGTTGTACAAATATATGATGCTTGCACCTTCTACTCAGCAATCCTCCATGTACAGGTATTGCCTTCCCACATGATATTCTCTCTTTCTCTTTCTCTCTTGTTTAACAATATCAGTGCTGCCAGCAGAGGCAAGATTCATGTTATGTATATGCATAAGTTGATCCTGGACCAAGTAGAAAGAGATTATCATAACTGGTTTCCAATTCTACTTCATTTCTTAAATACAAGTCCCTAAGGAAACTGGATTTTTGTTAACAATTAGTGATAATTTTTAGGCAACTAGTATCAATTATCTATTTTCTACTTTAAAATAATTCTTGGACACTTTTCTCTCTACCTTACCCTTTTATTAATTTATAATATTTTATACTCTCATATTTGATTTTAATATATTTTCAGGTTGAGAAGAATCTTCTATTTTAAAATCAAACTTATGAAGTTCTAAATTATGTGAATAAATCATTAGCTTAGGGAATTGCATTCTGCCTTAAAGAAATTAATATCTGTATCACTAACTGAATATAAATTGCTAAAATATAAATAACATCATGAAAAAACTTACCCATTATAGCTAGTAATGGCTCCATGATCTTCAAAATTTATCTACAAATGAATTAGTACAGACAAATTATAGCATGAAAATATTCAATTAAATTTAATTTAGACTTAGTCTATAGTGCCATATAAGTTTAAATATGTTAATGTGCTTTTCTTTAGTTAGTTACATATGATTTTTTCCCCAGTCTGGAAATACATAAAAACTCTGCTCTGAAGATGTTTATGCAAGTATGCACTTTGATGTTTTCTTTTAAAATTTATAAAAGTTCTTATTGGTTATGTCAAGAATGTAAATATTTTGACAAATTATGTTATGTAAAATGTAAAGTTGAGTTTATTATGATTCAGTTGTTTTGAATCTTTTTAAAGAAATTTATTTATATTTAAACAAATATTATCTTCAATAATTAAAAATATATATAACTTGCTTGAAAAGGCTAAATCAACTTGGTATAATTAACGGTTTAGAAACATATTAAAACAACTGACAACATGCTTCTGGGATTAGATGATACCCGTGGTAATTCCATTCCTGTGACTTTCTAGCCTGCGGTCAAGTAAAATATAGCAATTTAATGGAGATAATAAACCATCTAATAAGTTAAAATGTAACTGATTTTGTAAAGAAATATGATTATTAGATATAATAAAGAATCAAAACAAGAAAAAAAATCTAAGAGTGAAGGGAGAGCTCCAACTGCAAAGATAATATATAAAAACATTTATGTATGAAAGTGCTTCCAGTATCAAGGTAATTTTTTTATTCAGTTTTAATAAAGTAGTAACTACAAAGAGATAGCTTATCAAAGAAAGCTTTAAGGAGTTTAATTACAGTCACATGAAATAATCCTTTCGGTTGTTAAATAATAAACTGAGTAAGGAAAGCTATCATTACATTTTTAATAAAGCACTCAAATTGAAATGTTTAGTCATTTTCAGCATTTAGCAATATTCTAAAAGTAAGTCAGCAGGTTAAAAATTAGCATATTTCTTCAATGCAGGCTAATTTAGTTATTAATTTACATAATTTACTTAACACAAACCACTTTTGAAATACTCAGTTTCTTAACCTTTAATGAAAATCTAATGTCTTAATAGTACAGTACTCTGCACCTGACAATTTGGTGAAACTATCACATAATTTAGCCTTTTCCTTTATAAGCAATCAAAGAGTTTCTATCATTTTTATGTTTTGAGGGGGAAAAATCTTACTTAAACTATGAAATTATTTAATATTTTAAATTTTTTAATATGGTGCTAGCCCCTTCCAGAGTGCTCACCTTTCAAAGAGAAGCATTATCATATAAATAAAAATAAATTATTTTTAAAAGCTATAACTGTATTCAGGGCTAGTTTACTTTTTAACAGGCCTATGAATTTTTTTGTGTACATCTTGAATTCCTTGTGGTTTTTCCTTCTATATTTCCCTGGTAGAACATTTTAGCTGTCTCACATCAGTTTCTGTTAGAAAAATTAAGTCATGTAATTTACCTGGTGGTTACAATTAACCTTTTAAACTTAAAACAATCAATTTTAACTTATACCACTTTAGCTTCAAAAGCATTTACTAAACTCTGCTCTTATACATCACCATCCCTCTCTCTTTACATTATCACAAATCATAGTTTTTTATTGTATGTGTCATTAACATAAATTTATAATAATGTTTTATTCGTTTGTCTTTTAAATCATATAGAAAAAAATAGAGAATTTAAAGAAAAAAATAATAGTGATAAAAGTAACTACGTAGGTATATACAGAATCTAATTTACCAAAATAAATTGATTCCCTAATAGAAAATATTGAGGTTAAAAGATAATTATTTATATTTTTCCTAGTTTGAGTTCTATATAAATTTGCAGATTTTTTATTAAATCCAGCAAGATTTTGGACAATTATAAAAGTCACATCTATTGAGCAGTTTAATATGTTAAACATAACAGTAGAAAGTATTTGGACACCAATTATTTGGTGGGAGAAGATTTTTCCTTTAATGATTCTGAAATTTCTACTCATTTCCTAGAGTTTTATGATTTTCAGATGTTATATTTCTAAAATCTCAGTATTTCTATTTCTATTCCTTAGACCAGGCCTTGCCAGCTCTGGCCTAGATTTTTGAGTTAGTGCCCAAATCCTTTCCTTCAAATTAATCCTCCGATGTAACTTAATACTCACCTGTAAGAAAAGCTTTCAATGTTTGCCTGGAACAATACAGCTAGCTGGCTGCAAACGTGTTAACCTTCCGGGGGGGAAAAGAATGACCTTGAGCATGTCTTAAGGGCAGTAAGACAGCTACAGCCACCAAGTCCAAAAGATGTGCATTCAGTAAGTGATGTTAACACCTCCTCAGCTCCAGAGATTGGGGTCACCTATTTGGTTGCAAAAGGTTGACTGTTGCTCCTGCAGGCCAAGGTAGTGATGGGAGGCACACCACCATGGTGATACCGGCATATACTCTACGTATAAACCAGTGGAATAAAATTGAGAGCTCAGAAATTTACCAAAATATCAAAGGACAACTAATTTTTGACAGAAGTGTCAAGACACTAAAAGGTGGCAAAGGATAGTTCTTTCAGCAATTGGTGCTGGGACAAATGGATATCAATATGCAGAAGACTAAAGTTGGATCCCTGCTTAGTTCACATGATATACAGAAATTAACTCAAAATGGATCAGCTTATTAATATCTAAACTAAATATAAACTTTTTAGAAGGAAACATGGGAATAAATTTTCATGACATTGAATTTTGCAGTAGATTCTTAGACACAACACTAAAACCATGAGCAAGAAAAGAAAAAATAAATTAGAAATTAAAATTAAAAACAGTGAACATCAAAAGATACTATCAGAAAGTGCAAAATAACCTATGAAATAGGAGAAAATATTTGAGGGTCATATGTCTGATAAGAAATCTCTAAAGAACATTTACAGCTCAACAACAAAAAGACAAAAAATCCAATTAAAAAATGATGAAAGCTTGACTAAACATTTGTCCAAAGAAGATATACAAATAGAAATAAAGAACAGAGCATGAAAAGATTCCCAACATCATTAATCATACAGAAAATGTAAATCACAACCACAATGAAATACAGCTTCCTTTTCATTATGATCATTATTATAATGCAAAAAAAAAATGGAAAATAACAAGTATTGGCAAAGATGTGGAGAGGTTGGAATACTTTTCTATTGTTGGTGAAAATGCAAAACAGCACAACTTTTGTGAAAAACCATTTTACACTCACTCAAAATTTAAACATAGAATGAACATATGGCCCTACAATTTCACTCTTAGGTACATGTCCGAAAGAATTAAAAACAGGTTCATCAAAAAATGCATGTACACACATTTTCATAGCAACACTATTCACAGTAGCCAAAAGGTCGGAACAGTACAAATGTCCATCGACGTATAAATAACTAAAAAAATGTGATGTAAGTATAGAATGGAATATTTTCCAGTGAGAAAAAGAAATGACCTACTGACACATGCTGCATTGGGGATGAATCTGGAAACATCATGTTAAGTGAAAGGATCCAAACACAAAAGGTCTCTGGTTATATGATTCCTTTTATGTGGCATACAGAGCAACTGAGAGACAGAAAGCAAATTGGTAGTTGCCAGAGGGTGGAGGGAGGAAGGATTGGAGAGTGATTGCTTAACAGGCAAAAGATTCTCTTGTACGGTGACGAAAATAATTTAGACTTGATTTAGGTGGTGGCTGCCGAACATGGTTGATGTGCCAAATGTTACTGAATTGTACACTTTAACATGGTTAAATTTCTGTCCTGTGAAGTTCACAAAATAGGAAAAGTTATTTGTTGTTTAAAATTCATTTTTACAGCACACCCTGTATTTTAACCCATATATATCATATTAATTGAATCATTTACCAAAACACTATAGAAATCAAAAAGCTATTAAACTGATCAAAACACTTATCCAAACACTATAGTGGACACTAATATTATCAAAACACTATAAAATTAATAATTTACTTTTTAAATCTGCAAATGATTTGTTGTCAGTCATTCTCTCAACCATTTAAAGGGACACAATTATTTCACTTGCATATAACAGCCATTTTTGTCTTTCAGGAAAACATATGTAGCTATACAGAACAGAATTTAAAGATGTTTGTGTTTATGAAAAAATGATAAAAATTCTAAGAGTCACTTCTCTCCTTTTGATTTTTCCTTTTTTAGAAATCACTATTCTTATTTACCTCTTTGTACTCCTATGCTTCGTGTCCTATTTTTATTACCAAGGCAGCATTAAATTAATAATATTTATACATTTGTTTTTTTCAACTTTGATTTTTCTTCCGCTTGATTTTCCCTAGCCACACCACCTGTGTTTATGTCTGCTGCCTTTTGGTGTTTATAACACAATGCTGTGAGACGACTCAAAGAGAAGGCGTCGAGGCAATTTAGATAAAAAATTGAAGGTTTTATTTTCTTGTTTTAATTTAATAGGCGTGACCTTAATAACAGTTTATTTCAACTGAATAAAAAAATACAGTAGTAGTGTGTTTTGCAATCTCTTTACGATAGAGCAAAACAATGCCCTGAAGAAATGGCTGTGCTAAGCTCGAAGCGCTGAGATGTTTATTAGATGGAGAGCTGGGGTTACATGACAAGCATCTTAAAACATGATTTAAAGTGCGGCTTAGTGACTTTTTCCTGCAAGATGATTTTACTAATAGGAGGGCAGCATGGATCAAGCGCTCTCTGCCGCTGTGGAAGCAGGGCCCACTGAGAGTGAGCCCGGCTTAGGGGAAACCATGGTATTCAAAGAGTGCCAGTCGGACTTAAAGTGAGAAAGAGATGAGCTCAGCAAGTCAGAGGGAACAAATCCTTCTGTGTCTTTTAGCTCTAGGAAGATTTTTTCTTTTTTAATATTCTAAAAACAGTCAAATGTGAAATTCTATAGCCCCTTTAAAATGAACTTAATTTCAGTAAGGTAACATTTATTTTGTGTTTACATTTCTCATAATTTCGGTAGCTTTGGTTGAAATGTTAGAAAAGTGGCCAAATGCCTGTCCTATACTTGAATATAAAAGTCATGTGTCTTTAAAATATAAATCAATGTTTATTTTTATCTCTTGTACAATATAATTTGCAAAAAAAACCCTGTATTTTTCCCTCAATAATGTTTTTAATCAAGAATTTAGTGTAAGATACAATATCAATCAAAGTGAAGTATTAAGCTTCTGATATTAGTCTATCTGAACCATCTGAACTTTGTCATAAAATGCTCCATATTTGAAAATCAGGCTTTGCTAAGTTTTTTAGTAATAGTAAGGACTGCATGTATCTTGGTTAAATTCAAATAGAGCTCATGCAACACAAGGCATTGGGGTTTTTTTATTTTTATTTTATATATTTTTTAATATATCTTTATTGATTTCTGAGAGAGGAAGGTAGAGGGAGAGAGAGACAGAAACACCAATGATGAGAGAGTCATTGATCGGCTGCCTCCTGCAGGCCCCCGACTGAGGATCAACCCCCAACCCGGGCATGTGCCCTGACCGGGAATCGAACCACAATCTCCTGGACCCTAGGTGGATGCTCAACTTCTGAGCCACACTGGGCTGGGCAAGGCATTGACTTTTTAAACAGTGATGGCCGTTAGCTGTTGTTTCTTGGAAAGGTACATTGGAAATACCATGACAATACAAAACCAAGAACATAATCCAACCTACACTCTGATCAGAAAGTAACAACTTCTTTCAGAGGGAGCTTAAAGGTCCCCTCTCATTCCTATAACAGCAGAAGGAATTATTTAGCAAACCAGGCATGAAAGAAAAAATATGAGCAAAAATTACCTCACTATAGAACCAGAAGGATACATTAATGGCTCTTAACAGTAAAACAAAATAAAAACCACCATTTTGCACAATGCAAGGTAGAAAATAAAAGTTTTGAGTAGAAAAAAAACAAACACATTTGACTCAGTAATTATAGTTAACCGTTTCTTTTACCATAAAGCATATTTTTATCCAAAACCTGCATCTGGGTTTGGTGTTAAGGTCAGACAATCAGATAAAGCTGCCATCCAGAGACTTAAACCACATTAAAGAGAGATATAATAAAATAAAATAAAAATTAACAAGTGCGGAAGATACCACCATAGGCTTCAAAACCCTGGGACGGAAGTCTAGTCGATGTTAGACTGAAAGGTTTAGGGTTGAGAAAGGAAATGATGAGTGCTGGAGACAAAAGCTGCTCTGCATGGCTACAGTACAGGGTATAAGGAGTGGGAAAGGGGAAAAAGTGATGTAAAACAGACATACCTTGAAATTCCTTGTATGCTGTGTATAGTAAAGGGAAAGAATAATGTAGAAATTTCAAATTAGAAAATTGACCTGAATAAACTTTTGCTACAGGAGACTATTCTTCCAACAGTTTGGAGAAAATGTTGTATCAAAAACAAACACAACCATAACTACAACAACAACAACAAATGGCAAAAGTTGTGTAATGTCAGTGAACATAAAGGGAAATGAAAAGATTAGTATCATAGAATTTAGCGAGTGATATAAGAGTAGGTAAAAAGAAGTTAAATGATATCTTGGTTCTAAATTGGGCAACTAACTGAATGGTGGTACAATTCACTGAAACGGGGCAAACAGGAGAGAAGCAGGTTTAGTTTGGGACACGTAGCATTTGTGAGGCTTGTGGTTCATGCAAAAATGAATTGTGCCAGAGGATCAATGCTATGACTAAAATGTCCATGGATTAAAGAGACAAAGATTTGCCCCAGCTGGTTGGGGTTTGGCTCAGTGATTAGAGTTTCAGGCCTCACACTGAAGGGTCTTGGGTTTGATTCTGGTCAAGGGCACATACCTGGGTTGCAGGTACGATCCCCAGCCCCAGTCGGGGCGCATGCAGGAGGCAGTGAGTCAATGTGTCTCACATCTCTCCATCTCTCTCTCTCTCTCTCTCTCTCTCTCTCTCTCTCTCTCTCTCTCCCTTCCACTCTCTCTGAAAAGCAATGGAAAAAGTAACCTCAGGTGAGGATTTTAAAAAAATGAAGACAAAGATTTAGTTCTCATTTGTGTTACATTCTCATTATGGATAAGTGCTGTTCTCTGAATTCCAGATGCTTATTTATTCCAGGAGGATCCATTCTGAATTAAAATATTTTGTGGAAAGAGAACCAGAGGCTTTAATTCATCCTGTAAGAGGCATGCTTTTAGGAACACCATGATTACTGTGTTGGTGCATTGTGTTTCAGAAAAAATCTGACCTGGGATCACCTATTGTATTCTTTTAAACTTCTATTCTAGTCTCATTGTCATTATACATTCCTGTATAAACCACAACCATTCTTAAAAGAAGGAAATTCGGCTCAATTAATGTCAAGATCAGTCAAATATGCTTCATAACACTAAAAGTCTATAATTTGCAATCACAACAGCCATTGTCTAAAAGTAAAAGCTTTGAATTTTCATTGAATTACTATGGGCATCCAGTCCTCACCTCAACATTTTATTGAGAATTATAGTTAGACCAATGCATTTAAGCCCTAGAATTTATGTAGACTTATCAGACAAGACTTCCATACCAATCAAGGCAAATTTTTCTTTAGAGTGTTCTATTCCAGCATACTTGACTTGAGACAAACTCAGTATAGAAGTGCTATTATTAATGTTGAACATTCAAATGGAAGCATTCAAATTTTGGATAGTTTTGCTTCCATGACTCTTCTAGATTGCTATACAGAATTTCTCACCTCTTCTCCATAAGTCTGCTGTGCATTTTTTTAAGCAGAGTACCATGTACCAGTTACTAAAGCCAAAGGGGAGCAGAACACCCTGTGCCGATTATTAACCCCAGGTAGGACTTCAAAAACTTCTTCTCATTGTATCTTAGTATTAATGCTGCCAAGAAAAACACACACAGTTAAGGCCTGAATGGACCAGCACTTAACTCACTTAAAGAAGAGACAGAGCAAGATGAGCTTCAATAGTGGGTGTTGGTCCCCATCACTTGCAGACCGCCCCTGGCAGCTGACATAAGATAATTTGCCTATCTGCCTACACACACCCCTCATGTTCCACACTGGAAAAATGTCAACCTTTCCCCTGTGGAGTATAAAATACTGAAAGCTGAAGGCATGAATGAGGACCATTGACATATACCCTTAAGCAGAACAAAAGAATGCACAGTGAGCTTGAAACACGAAAAGACATTCCCACACAAAACAGTAAGTTCAACACAGTCTGTGTGGTCTCTTTCTCTCTTGATAAGAAAGTGTTCCAGGTCCAAGGCCAATTTTTATGTGGCTCAGCAGGGATTGAATGACTGCACATGAAACTGTATTTTCCAACACATTTCAAGTGAGTACTAAAACAGGCAGTTTTTTTATGATGCATAGAAGACCTCCAGTAGCGTAAGATTGCCTGTGGGTGAATCAGGTTCTGTCTGATCTGACAAGTTAACTATATTCTATACCTCAGTTTTTTGTTCATTTTTTAAAAAGGAATAATATCAAACTCAAAGAGTTGTGAAGACTAGGTATGCTAATCCATGGTTAATGCTTAGGATTATGATTGGCCACAGTAAATGCTAAATAAAAGTTATCACTATTATCATAACTCTTATTAATATTAAATGTGTGGTCATTTGTTTTTCATGTAAAAACTACAAGACCTCAAAAAGATTTTTTCCTGGACCAAATAACATCTGCTAAAGGATGATTTTCTATACATCAATAGAAGTGTGTAATTGCCAATTTTGTACCGTAGTATTATTATTAGTCATGAACTTTTTAGTATTATATTATTTACTTTAAATTTTTTAAATTTATTTTCTACTATATTCTTTTATTCATGGTACAGCATCCTCCATGCTATCATATCACCACCCACAAACCTACTCCAAATATTGAGTCTCTGGAGCTAAGAAACAAATCAAAGAAAGAAATGTTAAATGTCCTCTCTAAAATTAGTTATTGATAAAGAGTTCTCCAGGTAAAATTTGTAAACTCATTTTGGAAATGAATTTGGTTGTCCACATACTTTAACGTTACTCTGTTTTCTTCTGTCAAAATAAGAAAATCATTTATAGAAAACTCCAATGTATGGTTATGATTTATAAATTTGCCTAAATTACTTAATTTTGAAATATTAAGTGATTTGATTTTTAAAAAGATAGATAAAACATAATTATGATGAATTATTGGCCCTCAAAAGTATAATTTAGTAAATATAGAATAATATTTCATGTAAAATTTGTAATTAGAAGATAATACAATATTGCTATTTAAAATAATTTTTAAAAACAACTTACAGGGATTTTAAATAGTATTATTCAGTCAAAGTGCAAGATATTTTAAAATGTATATAACTTCAGAAATGTTCAAAGCCAGTAAAATGTATTTTATTAGATAGAGAAAAATAGATATAAAAATATAAAAACATGTCTTTCAGATAAGAAACTTGGAAAAAATTATCAATAAAGCTTATTTATTAATGGAAAAAGCAAGAAGAAATATGAGCCAGAAAAAAGCAGAGAGTGAAGAATATTTCATTGCGAAGTAAAATGTGATTTTTGAATGGGTGAGCTGCAATGGAGAAGATGGTAAGATGCAGTCACTCATCATCCTATTCTATATTGAAGCAAAAGTGAGTCCTATAATAATCATTTTCATGTACTTATTGATAGATTAGTTATCATCTGAGGAGATCCTGAACTGTCAGAAGAAATTCAGCATTAAGAAAAAAAACAATTTAACCTTTCAAACACAGACACAGGTCTTTCAGTGTGACGTGCTTATATGGCAATCAAGAAAAGAACAGGAGATCCTCAAGGAATAGCTTCTGGGAAACTCACTCCCTCAGAATTTATGAGTTATTTAGAAGCGTGGTGAAATTTAAACTCAAACAATAAATTACAGTTACAGCAATAAAAGGAGATACGTCAGGTAGACATCATAAACTACCCACTCACATTTCTAATGACATTGATGGTCAGTATCAGGGGAAACAGCCAAGGTCATTTGACTTCAATCTGGGAAAACCACTGGTCAATCAAGGCAGTACATAAATGTTCATCCATCATCCTGAGTCAGTAAATCTAGCCACTAAGAGGGAAATATTTCATATCTAGTAACTACTCAAACACGAATATTTGTTGTGGTAGGTAAAAGCTTTAATCTCAAAGACACAAAGATTTTACTTAGAAAAAATAGTTATCAGGTAATAAATATTTCTTAATGTGGGTATAATATTTAGAAAAATAAGATTTCAACTCTAAGAAAGAATGGTTTATTTTGTGACCATTAATGGGTTCTTAAAGTTTGCTATTTTCTGTTTTGTATAATTTTAGAAAATATTTAAACCTTTTGTCCCAGGGAACTAAGCTTGTCTAAAGACTGTGAGGAGAGAAAAAAAAAAAATAGTATATGCTGTTGGCATGAGGGTGTTGCAAAGTGAGGTTTGAGAAAAGGATTGTTGTGTAAAAAGTTGAAGCTTATTTTAAGAGCAATGACATATAACATAACCTTCTCTTTCTAAAAGTTCACTCATTATATTGAGAAGACTTGGAATGGAAGGGAGAACAATAGGAGACTGTCTCAGTAAGCAAGAAATTACGGGTGTGGAACAGTAACTATGAAAGGGAGAGTTATTGACACAAGAAAAAAGACATTTCCCCTGATGCTTGTGGATATGGATGTTACATGGAAAAGGGAACTTTGAAAATTTAAACTTGTAAATCTTTAAATATAAAGATAACAGAGTTATATGCCAATGTTTCTGTTGAAAAATCAGCTGACAGTCTTACGGGTACTTCCTTGTAGGTAACGGTTTTTCTCTTGCTGCTTTTAAGATTCTTTGTCTTTAACCTTTGCCATTTTAATTATGATGTATCTTAGTGTGGGCCTATTTGGTTTCATCTTGATTGAGGCTCTGTGTGCTTCAGACATGTGTGTCTACTTACTTCACCAGTTTAGGAAAATTTTCAACAATTATTTCTTTAAATCAGTTCTCAATCTCTTGCTTTCTCTCTTCTCCTATGATGCAAATGCCGTTACTCTTCATGTTGTTCCAAAGGTCCTTTATACTACCTTAATTTTTTTTAATTCTATTTTCTTTTTGTTGCTCTGATTGGGTATTTTCTGGTACCTTGTCTTTCAAATCGCTGATTCGATCCTCTGTTTCATCTAACCAACTCTTTATTACTTCTAGTCTCCTATTCTTCATGTCAGTTATTCTACGCTTCATTTCTGACTGGTTCTTTTTTATGGTTTCTATGTCATTTTTCATGCTGTTGAAGTTCTCACAAAGTTCCTTGAGTATCCTTATAACCATTATTTTGCACTGTATATCTAATAGATTGCTTGCCTCCACTTCATTCAGTTTTGGGGGGGTTTCCTGGAGATTTCTCCTATTCTTTTATTTGGGGCATGTTTCTTTTATCCCCCATTTGGCTGCCTCTCTGTGTTTGTTTCTGTGTATTAGATTGATCTGCTATGTCTCCCATTCTTGGTAGGGTGGCCTTATGTAGTATGTGTCTTGTGGGACCCAATGGCACAGTCTCCCTGATCACCTGAGCTTCTGTGAGGGATATTCCTTGTCCCTTGTGTGAGTTATGTGAGCTTTCCAGTTGTAGTTGAGTCTTGTTTGCCCATCAGTGAGCAGAGTCAACCCTCATGCTGACTGACTGTGAAGACTGATCCCAACCACAGTGTATAAGCTGTTGTGCAGGTCCTGACCACATAAAGAAGAATCTGCCTCAGCAGGGTCTGGTGCTTGCTAAGATCTCCCTCTGGACTTGCCACTTGTGAAACCAAGTAGATCCTTCTTTGATGTTGTCTGAAGCCTGCCACTAGATAAGTCTGTTCTGGGACCTCTTGGAAGGGACTCCAATGAATGTCAATGTCAGATGCTGCCTGTGACTGGCATTGGGCAACTTCTTTGGAGCTACAAGTTGATTCACATCTTTTGGTTGCCTCTGCTGGGCTTAGGTTTGAGTGGGAAGAGCCGAGTTATATACCAAAGTGGCCTTCCACCAGCACCGAGCCTGGGGGCAGATCAGCAAAAACCCCAAGGCACCCCAATATCCAACTCCACCTGCCTTTACCGTTGGCTACCTGTTACACTCAGCCATGAAAGAGCCTCTGACAATGCATAAGTTGTGTGAGGTACGTTCTCAGTGAGACACTATGTAGTGGTGTTCACCAGATTGACAGGTTCAAACGTGGTGCCAATGCTGGGTCTGGGGCCACTCAGCAGAAGTACCATGGTACACCAAGGCCAGCTGCCACCCACTGGGTGTCTACAGATTTTTGTGTTGGTGTTTGTCTCACAGAGTCTTCACGGGGAGGCCAGCAGAGTTTATCAGGCCAAAACAAACCAAAATTTCACCATGTAAGCTGAAGAGATCTGGCATGTAAGGAAAAAATGGCCCCCATCCTAGAGCCACACAATTCAGTCTGACCTGGAATCTACCCAGACATCTTGAGAGTCTGAGCTCAGCAGGGCAGAGCAGCCAGGAGTCGGGAGAATGGGGCTAGTGGATCTCCCATTGTAGGCAGTGGTGGTGAAGTTTAACAAGGTAGAGAAAATGGTCCCTGCCCTAAAGCCACACAACTCAGTTTCTGCCACCCCTTTAGTCTGTCCAGATGTCTACCCCCTCAGCCCAAGCAGCTGACTTCTGCACAGGACATGAGCTCTCAAGTGTGGTGTGACAGGAAGTCATGAGGGTAGGGCTCTTGTGTACCTCATGGCTCATGCCATATGTAGGGGAGTGTTCCATTAAGAAACATGGCATTTGTGAGCTGTGTGGGAGAGGGACTCAGTACAGGGACACTGACAGCTGTCCCTTCAGCTTTCTCCCTGGAGCCACACAACCCAGTCTCTCCTCACATGACTCTAGTCTGCTCTGAGTCATCTTCCCTCTGCAGAAGACTAGGGTAAGTGACTGCAAATGAGATTTTTTGCACTGATACTTTAAGAAGGTGCCTGGGTGTTTAGAAGACTTCCCTCTCTCTCTGGCAGATACCATCCCCACTGATTTTCACAGCCAGATGTTTGTGGGCCCCTCTTCCTCGCTTTGGTGCTCTTGGCTAGGGCACCCACTGTGGGGTTTAGACCCCACGCTCCTCAGGGGGCCCTTTGCAGCTGAAATATCCCTCAGGATGGATGCAGGGTCAGGCTTTTTTGGTTCTCCACCCTTCCTTCTAGTTTCAATGTGTCTTTTTTTGTAAATCCTTGGTAAAAAAACTTCTAGTTCAGCTAGACTTCAGTTGATTATCCAGGTTGATTGTTCTATAATTTAGTAATAATTCCAGTTTGTTCCTGTGAGAAGGTGACTAATTTCCACTTACTCTGCCATAACCTTGGATTTCCCTAATTATTTTTTTCAAATTCCCCACTCTCCAATATAGAATTAATTAAAACAAAGCTAAACCAAAAACATCTCCAACTGTAATAATAAATCCCTTCCACTTTAAGATTAACTAATAAAAATGGCTGTAAAATATATGCAGTTTTGTCATTTGTTGTTGTAATGCTCAAATTATTATGTAGCATCATTTTAATAGAAAACTTATCAATCTTTTGGTTCATATTCATATAAAATCTTTTTGTTTTTCAATGAAACAACAGTAGGAATTAATTATTAATCTCAAGTAATTTCTCACCAAGAGAATGTGGAATTGGAAAGTGGTAAAATTAACCTAATTATTTTAAAGACCATGACTACAATCTCAATGCCTTAAATACTGGGTTAAGCAGAATATGTGCCAATGTTATAACAATGTAACTTTTAGAAATATTTTTTAAATTTTTAGAAAGAAAAGGAAAAAAACAGCCTAATTTTTTATCTGACATATTTTATTTTGCTCTTAAGGTTTTTTTAATTAGCTGTCTTAACGCAGTTTATACATTACATTTCTACATACAGTTATATTGTCAGGTGTCCAGGATATCTTATTTATATAGATACTAAGTTTCATTAACCTCCACCTTCAAGTGTAAGGTATTCATGCATTAGGTAAGAGTAATATTCCCTGAAGACTCTGAAAGATTATGCAGACAATGATAATGACTAAAATGTTCTTTTGATGAGGAAATGTCATATCATAAATGTGTCATTTAGAATTCTACATGAATAAGGTCATCACTGAAGGGAGAATTTTTGTTTCCCTTTTTAGAAAATGACCTCATAAATGTCTTCAAGTTTCCATGTTCTGAAATAAATGGCACGTCTTACTAAAACATGAACTTTTAGTAGGTCATTCGAAGTAAGTCCTGAAAGTAAGGGCTGTGGAGACCATGGCCATAAAAAGTCAACACTTTCTTAGGAGAAAACAATCAGAAGGGCAAAATTGTCAATCAAGAAAGGCTTAAGAGTGTGCATATATTATAGCATCAATTTATTGTTCTAAAACTGTTCATTGAGTCCTTAGTGTGAGCCAAGAATTATTTTGGTACGAGAGATTTTTTAAAAAGCTAGTAATAAAAAATAATAATTTTCATCAGAATAAGTGATACAAAGTGGAGTATCCTCTGAGAACTTACCAAGGATAGTCTAGAGGGAGATGCAACAAATTTGTAAAGAAAACTTTCTACTGTAAAATACTATATAACCCACATCCTACATAATGGACATAAATTACGTAAGTGGGGATGAGAGATGGAATGGATGCAATTGTATGTGAAAGTCATTAAGCAGAGCCTTAAAAAAATCAAAGAAGTATTGGCAGCACCAAATTTAAATTCAATAAATGAATTATTGGGGCCTTCTATTTTTAGGCATATTGTATGTGCACTTTTATTAACAATTACTTAAGCTAATGCCATGCACATTTGCACTGGTGATACCTGGAATCTGTTCTGAACTCCCAGTTGAAAACTTTTACTAAATATAATTCTGAAGCTCATGACTAGATGGTTTTTAAATATAACTGTGAAGGTATAATTTGCATATAATGAAATGCATCCATTTTAAGAGTACTATTTCATAATTTTTAACAAGTATACATGCTCAGGTAACCAGTACCACACTCACAGTATCACATTTTCATCATCAGTGCTCTGTTGATATTTATATGAGTGAGTCCATGGGAAAGAATTTTCTATGGGATATTTACATTTCTTCAAATCATATGAGTGAGGCACTGACTGACTACACTTCGCTCCAGATTAAATTTTCAAAGATGTCTTTAGAGAAAAGAGCCTTGGAGAAAAGAGAGAGTAAATGACAGGCATGTTTACTGCCCAGTATGATAAAGGTAATGTGTCCCACCAGAAGAAAAGACTGACATGTGCATTGCACATTGTAAAAGATTCAAGTTCCCTAAGCTCAGGCTCCCTCTCCTGTAACATAACTGATTATTTGCAGGTATCATCTAACCTACCTCTCATAGCCATGTGGGAGTTTGAGCTAAGGAAACTGCAGGCTAAAATAAAAATACTCTGCCTACTACTATTTGAGCATGGTGAATAATAAACTGAATTTCATCTTTGACCCTAGCTCAATTGTTAACTTGCAAGCAGGTAAAATTTCACAGTTTTGGTGCCAATGATTGAATGCTGAAAGAAACATGACTTTTTGGAAAGGCAAGTCTGAGGGTCTTACAGACCAATTACTGGAATTTGAGAGAAGTCCATAGAAATAGATAGTGAACTTGCTGATCAAATTGTGTGCTCAACCAGGAAATAAATTGCCCTTGAATTTATTGTCTTCCATTGAAAAAGAATTGGGGAGGTGAATGTGGCAAATTACTCAAGGGAAGGTTCAACACAGATGCTGCAAAGCTGTTACTCTGACTGTGTTAACTCAAGTCCACCTCATTTTAACAAATAGGACAAAAATTTATCCTAAGTGTGAGATAGTTTCTGACTCATTTGCAGATTAAATTACAGACTCACTCCTACACTGCATGCAAAAGGAGGAAAGTTCATAACTGCTATGGGCAGAAACCAGGCCAATTATTAGAACTATGGATGGTTTGTTTGGGAAATGGAGGAGGAGAGTGTATAATGTGTGTTTAAGAAAAATGCAACAACTGGGATGTCTTACTGCTTAATCTCTCCTGCAGCCTAATACATCTACAGTACATCAACTGAAAGGCAAGAGTGAATATCCAAAAGCAGTTCCTTTTTTTTATTTTCTTTGGGTGTTTTTCTGTGCGTTTTTTATTGTTTGTATGTTTGTTTTTCCCAGTGAGACCTAGTTGCTACAAGGGAAATTTTGTCTTCTCTGGGAGGATTTTCTGAGATAAACTGTGAGGAAATGGAGATGAGGCATTGACTAGTAACTGTGTTTTTATTGCCCCAGATTGGGTTAACTATGCTGATTAAGTTGACCCACTGAGTAATGAGAAACTGACACAAAGAAATCTAGATAAAATCTTAGTCCCCCTGCCCTGAAACACCACCCCAACACACACACATATGCACACACTCACACACACACACACACACAAAGCCTTTATTTTGTCACCAGTCAAGAACTTAAGAGAAATAATTTTAGTAATGGAACTGCAAATGTCCTTGATGTAGCAGTCTTTGAGAAAGTTTCTGCAGTGTGAGCCAATTTCATGTAAATTCCAATGCGCTACTTTTGGCTCCACCCAGAGAGCGATGTGCTTATGGATGCTGTTTCTCAAGTTTCCCAAAGGTAAAATAGATGGTTATAGTCACAAACATCTTACCACTTGATAAAAGGTAAATAGAAGGTCAAAAACATTTGGAAGTTTGTTCGGTTAAGCGATGAACCTGCATCACAGTACTTACAACCTAAAGTATATCTAAAGCCTCAAGGTCACGGTGCTACTCTCTTCCTTGGTACCTCCTGATTTTTTTTCCCTTCTATCCTGATTTGAGCCACTGGAAGAGCAAAGATAATTAGAAGTGTGGCTGAGGTCTCTCTGTGCTCAAGGAAGATTGATGACCATATAGATTTATCTAAGTATGTCGAGGAATTTCAAGGAAAGACAGAATAAGCATATGGCTCCAATGGATATGTATACAAAAATCTGGATTATAGAAAGAAGAGGTAACTAAATTAAGCTCATGTGGTTTGTGCAGGTTTCACAGTGGGAAGGTGACATTAAGGAAACTTGAGGGTGAAGCTCTTTGAATCAATTCCATGTACTTTTTTTTGTTTTTTTCCTACATCTTAATGTATTATTGGAATTGATGTGTTATATGTGTGAACTTCCCAGTCCCATAATTGCCAAAGGGAATTTTCCTTTGACAATGAAATTGTCAAATTTCATGGAAAGAGTTCTATGTAAACAAATGTTGGTTAAATACATGAATTGCATTTGTCAACTAATGGTCATTGGCACCAATTCAAAGCCAATAGGATTCTCCAATTAGGGGTACAGTGAAGAAAGAAACTTTAATCAGTGCAAAAAAAATCAGCTCAATTGTGATACAGCAGGGCTGTGAGGCAGCCGGGGCAGGCACTTCTCTGCTGGGTGCTGCACCTGTCTTCTCCACTGTGCCATTCGTTCTGTGCCAGTCTGCTCTGGCCTGTGCTGGTCCGCTCCACTCTATTCCTGCAAGATATCGTCCATGTTTCAGCTCAGCCATGGAAATGCACTCTTTCGTTTTCAGTGGAAAGAGAAAGTGCACTCCTGCAGTCAGAGTGTATCTGGTTCATATAGACAGAAGTGCCTGCACTGGGTCCTCGATTGGTCTTTCCTCATGCAGCTGAGGACTCCAAATCCTCACAGTTTGAGGGATCCAAAAGGCACTTTCCTGTTTGTTTGGAATGGAGTTGCTCTGATTGGCCTAGGAAGATGCTGATGGGGATATATCCACACAACTCCAATTGGATGGGGAGAGCCTCAGTCCTATTGGTTAAAATAGGATTCCAGGAACTGCTTATAGGGCTGGCTCAGATGCAGAAATAAAATGCAGGCGGGTAGCTCGGTGCAGAGGTAGGCTTCTCCGTAAAGTGCAGTTTGTGTGAGAGGCCCTTGTGTAGAAATGGCTGCTAGGTCTGTTTTTGTTTTTTTATAATTTAGCCCAGTTAGCCACCAGGAGCCCTTTTTAGTAGGCATCTTCTTTCTCAGGGTTCACACTCCCCAAATTCCTCCTTGTCCACAACCAGCTGGTTAAACAAAATTAGGTTAGAATCTCATAAGGAGAAATGGAAATCACAGGCTTAACTCAGGACTTAAAACATACAGGGTTATAAGAGATGTAATGTTAATGTAGCGGTCTTCTATGGCTAGTGAGGTTAGTAGGAACTGGGGGTTTACAGTGGGTTGTCTCCTACTGAATTCTATTAGAATTGATTGTTTCATTCCCTGCAACTATAACTGAACCATTACAAAAATTGAAGGTACTTGGGTAGTTGTTGTTTTTTGTGCGTTTTTTTTTGGGGGGGGGTGGTATTGTCAACATCTTGTCACATCACTGGATGAAGATTACTTTGCATTTACTTGATAAGATCTCCATTTAATATGCTGGGTGGATTGGGAATTAAGATAAGTGACAATATACACTACTGTCCAAGGTACTTAAATTTAACTGATAGGGCTCACCTTTGAAGAAGGAGGTTAATGTGACCTTTGGGTTGTTTCTTTTCAGCTAATTGAATGTGATTTTTGTTGTTGCTTCTACACCTAAATGTGTCTCAGACACTTCACTGTTCTTGACAGTTTTCCTATCCACCTTTCTAGGTAGGAGGTAGATTAAAAAGAAGTATGACTTGGTCATCAAAATTTTTTTATTAATTTCATATACTATTGCCACTCTGTTCTTATTAGCTAACTTTTAAATTGTTATCACAATGTAAAAATTTACCTAATTTCTTTCTATATTTTAATAAGTAGGAATACTTTAGAGAGGCATGAAACAAAGCCATATAGGTATGGAGGGGGTATTGAGATTACTAATTTCATATTTTCATATTTTGAGGTTTGTGGGTTTTAACTATAGGTCCTATGATAGGCAGAGTAATGATCTCCCAAATATGTCCACTTGCTTATCCTTGGAACCTGTGAATATGTTAATTAAATGGCAAAGGAGATTTAAGCTAGCAGATGGAATTAAAGCTGCTGCCAACCAACATTAAAATAAATAGAATATTCTGGATTATCCCAGTGGATCAAATGGAATAAAAAGGGTTCTTAAATGTGGAAGAAGGTGACAGAAAAATGCAAGAGAAAGACTTGATTGGCTGACCATTGCTGACTTTGAAGATTAAAGGGGACATGGATGTGGGCTGCCTGTAAAAATTAGGAAAAGCAAGAAAATGGATTCATGCCTAAAGCCTTTGGACAGGTGTGCAACACCGCCAGTGCTTTGATTATTGCCCAGTGAGGCCCATTTCAGAAATTTGACTTTCAGAACTGTAAAAGAATATTTTATATTCTTTTAAGACACCAAGTTTGTAGTAATTTATTGTGGAAGTAATAGGAAAACAATACATATTACTACATGACAGTAATAACCTTCTAATCCAATATGTGCAGCTCAATGCCTACAAAGTTACAATCATATAAAACCTGCACTTAAACATTTTAATTAAGCTAGTGTGTGTGTGTGTGTGTGTGTGTGTGTGTGTTCATGTACAGGTATTATATAGATCATTTGGGTTACGTATATAATCTAATTTATTTTGAGGCTATTTCAGTAATCAGTTAATAATTTTTGCTAAGGTACTAGCTGTGGAAATGGAGAGAAGTATACATAAGTTTTACATATTTATCCATTTATTTTATATTTTTATTGAATTTATTGGGGTTGCATTGGTTAATAAAATTATATAGGTTTCAAGTGTACAGTTCTACAATAATCACCTGTACATTGTATTGTGTGCACACAGAGTTAGATGTCGAGTTTCTGTAATTAAGCAAACTTTAGGTAGTCTTCCCAAGTCCTGCTATCCAACAATAATAGTTGAAGGAAAGTGTTGTGGGGGGAGAAGTATCAAGAGTGGTTCCTGTGGAACTAACTTGAACACTTGCATTGATGGAGATGCAATATAGAGACAGACAAAAGACTAACAATTTAATCAAAATAGCTTAAGAACTGGATAATTTGGACTAATAGTAATTCAACATCTTATTAGTCAATGGCATGCATTCAGTGCACAAAACATCTTAAACCCGTATCAGGTGGCCTGGGGGTATTCTGCAGTGCGTTGGCTTACCTTGATGGAAAACAAAAACTTCACCAAACTCATCATAGGTGAAGATAGCAAAAGAGATGAAATTTATAAAGGACATAGAATCCTGCTTAAATCATGACTATAAGGGGATCTCTGTCCTTATTAAGTAGGGTAAATATACCGAAAGAAAAAAATATGCCAGAACACGTGAGCACAAATTTATTATGCCCTCTAATCACTATAGTCATGATTACATTATACTTATTCATGAAAATATCCAAGATGTAGGGGAACAAGTACTAGGAAGACTGAAAAAGTACCAGTTATGTAACTTAGTGCATAAGTGAATATAAGAAAGATTCTAAATATTGATTTTCTAATCTATAAATGCAAGGAATAGACTAAACTACCTGTAATGTCCTTTAAATCTGCCATGCTTTAAAACAGTAGCTGTTTCATTTAGATCAATTTTTAATGAAACCATGACCTGAAATTAGGAAAATCACTTCTAAAATGTCTTACATAGATGTGTAGCAAAGAAAGAGCTAATACTTCAGGTTTTCTAAAATTGCTCTAATTTTATTTTAATTAGTAATTTTATTTTAATTAGTGAAAACAGATAAGCAAAAATTCATTTGCACAATATCTACTTATTTCAGTTTTTATTTTTTTTTTCTTTAAGTGTTTTTTAAAGTACAAAATTACGAAAGCATTTATCTTTACTTCACATTGCCTTCATCTGAGGATGTAAGAGCATTTCATATCTTTTCATGATTTGCCAGAGGCTCACAACGAATCCAATTTCTACTCACTTCTGTGACACAATCTGTCCCTTTTTGAATGGACATCATTAGCTTTACTACTGTGGGGCAAAATTCCTGACCTGTAATGCTAAAAACAAAGCATTCTTTTGCTCAGTAGCTATTATCCAACAGTTTTTACTGTCCCAGCTTTAGATATGTTAGGGACATATCTAAATAAATAAAATAAAAAATATGTATTTTTAAAATATATATATAATACATATTCATCTTTATAACTTGATTTCTAAAATCTTCAATCAAGCACACAGTAAAATAAAAGACTGTGATCACTTAATTTTTTTTTTCTTTAGGGATCTTTTTAAAATTTCTAATAGTTGGTCCTTTCTCATAATTATTTTTATTTAAATGATATTTTTAATACAATTTTCAAATGTCTTTGGAGCCATTTTTACTGTTTGTTGGTCTGAGATGTTTATTAATACCATTTCATCTTTTCAATATGTAAAAGCAATGCCTTGAGACAGGAAAAAGATATTTAACTTTCCTCTCACTTCTCCGATTGGACCCCAAGAAAGCACAGAAGGAATATACTTTGTACTTTTTGTCTGATTGCTCAGTCTTTCTGTTTTGCTTGTTTGTTTGTTTTAATTTAACATGTTTTTTGAAGTCTAGCTAGCTAGGAAACCATAGCAATTAGAATCCCTGGCATATATTAAGTACTTGAGTCAGTAATTATTTATTGTTACTAATGATATATAGAGTTTAAGATGTGATGGGGTATGATATGATCTACTAAGAATATTCATATGAATAAGATACATTTCCTATTCATAAGCAGTTGATATTATGAGGTTAGAAATCATGGCATAGTGTTCTGTCGTGTATAACCACTATCCAAGAAGTTGTTTGTATTTTACAAGAATAGAAAAAATATTAATAGTAATGATAATGAATACATATAATCTAAGTCAAACAATAAATTTAATTTAAAAAATAATAATTTTATGTTTTAGGAGCCATGACACTGCTGAGCATGAATTTGCCTATTAATTATACCTACAATTAAGAAATTTAATTAGGAGTTAGAATTGTAGATTTTTTTATATCTGTTACTGAGAACTCAGGTAATCCAGTGAATCTGAGTCTTAATGTGGCCTAATTTATAAAACTGGATATAAACAATCCCTGTCCTTACAAACTCAGGTGTATTTCACTAAAAATAGGTGTTTTGTGTGAAGGTAGTTCACACACTGCGAGGTGATATAAAAAATTTTAAAAGCATTAGTAGAGTTATTAACAATAATTTATGGAACCTCCTGTTAGACGCAAATAGAATTGATTATTTATTGAAGTTATGTCATGGAAAAATTCCTTGTAAGTGTTTACACATACTACATGTCTTGTTAAATTTTATATGAAAGATGTCTTGAAAATGCATTTCTGTTAAAAGTCAGGAAAGTCACAATGTAAAACATGTAGAAGAGAGAATGGGCTGGGAAGCTGAAGCTGAAGAGACATCAAGGGCTGAACTGAAGAGACATTTATGTGGCTAATGTGAGACAAGTTCTTCATGTCCAGCTTGGAACTTCGGGTTTTCTGGAGCAGTTAACAGGTCTCAGGATGACAGCCTGGGGCTAAGGCAGTGAGTGAATGGTAGCCTGTGGAAATCATTTGTAGTCACTGTGTGCCAGACATCAGCCAGAGACATAGTTGCATAGTTATCTTCAACTAGATCACTTAATGTTGTGAGGTCTTTGTTGAATACTGTTTTAAAAATACTTTTAAAAGATAGCTAATATCTATAATAGTATTAAAAGAACATATACGTATGTGCATCCACTCCCTGACATTTACTATGTGTCAGATGTGTTTTATTTAGATTATCTTATTAAATCCTAATAACACACTAAGTAAATTATTATTATTGCTTTCATTTTAAAGACCTGGGGATTAAAAATAAAAACTTTGAGTGATATGCCCAATTTCAGGCAGCTAGTAAATGTTTAAAACCAGAATTTAAAACAAGATAATTTGGAACTCATACTACTCAGCAAGAGGAAGACAGACAATCCAATTAAAAAATCGGCAAAGGACCTGAATAGACACTTCTCCAAAGAGGACATATAGATGGCCAAGAGAAAATGCTCAACATCACTAATCATCAGAGAGATGCAAATTAAAACCACAGTGAGGTATCACTTCACAGCTGTCAGAATGGCTGCCATCAACAAATCAACAAACAACATGTGCTGGCGAGGGTGTGGAGAAAGGGGAGCCTAGTACACTGCTGGTGGGAATGCAGACTGGGGCAGCCACTATGGGAAGCAGTATGGAGGTTCCTCAAAAAATTAGAAATGGAACCGCCTTTTGACCCAGTGATCCCCCTTCTAAGAATATATCCTAAGAATCCTGAAATGGTAGTCAGAAAGGATATATGCACCCCTATGTTCATAGCAGCACAGTTTACAATAGCTAAGATCTGGAAATAGCCCAAGTGCCCATCAGTAGACAAGTGGATAAAAAAGCTGTGGGACATTCACACCATGGAATACTATGCAGCTGTAAAGAAGAAGGTTCTTGTACCCTTTGGGACAGTATGGATGGACCTGGAGAAAATTATGCTAAGTGAAATAAGCCAGGCAGTGAAAGACAAACATCACATGATCTCACTTACATGTGGAACCTAAAGAACTTAATAAACTGATGAACAGAATAGATTCAATGACATGGAAGCATAGATCAGACTGAGGAATGTCAGAGGAATGGAGGAGGGTGGGTGGGTGGAGGGGGAGAGTAACCAAAGAATTTATATGCATATATGCACAACCCAAGGACGCGGACAATGGTGTGGAGAGGGACTGAGGAGGGGGGTGGGACAGGGTGGAATGGGTCATTGGGGAGATAAAGGGACATTTGCAATATTTTAAATAAAAAAATTAAATTAAATTAAAATAAATAAAACCAGGTAATTTGATTTCAGAAAGTGTTCTTGAGAATCATGACATGCTGCTTCTCTAGATAGTGTAGTTTTACTAACTCTGAATACTGTTTACTAATACACCTATATTATGATGTTGGGTTGTTTACCTCACTACCTCATCCAGTGAGGTTATACACACTCACATACATACACATGCATATGTGTATTGGCAATAAGATGAATCCCAAATAGTTGCAAGGAGAAAGTTGTTTAAAAGAGTGTGGCAGGAATTATGTAATATTTGAATCAATAATTTATATGTAGGGGACTAGAATTCAGGAGTGTTTTCCCTGCATTGAACTAAAAATTATTATTTTCCCAGAAAATGTCAGTATGTATTGTACAATTCTTAACATTCAATGGAAATGCCAGAGAAGAAAAAAAATGGCAGCTTTCAGATATGGTACAGAAATGAATTAAAAACAGATACATTTCTTGGATTCCAACATTTTATTTGACTCTAAAGTAAGTATAATAACCAGAAAAAGGAAATGACTCTTGAAATGTGAACACTGAGCAATTACTAATGAGTAATTGTGGATTCAGTGTAATTGCTATTTACCCTTTGGTAAAGTGGAGAAAGCTTTCCCTACGGTAACAAACGTGAATTGTAAGGACTACTTAGTTTGCAGTGCCTGATGTGAACAGGACAGGAATTGTACTAGGACAAAAACTTTTCCTTTAATAACATGTGGATTAGGATATCTCCAACTCTGTAAATTTAAGAGATTAAAATACAATAAAATAAATGTAGTGTGAACAAAAGTTGCTACCATGGAGTTATTTATGTTAAGGGAACTAAACTGGAGACGTTTGTCTTACACACTGAGCCCATTCTGTTTCTTCATTAACTTCTGAACTTTTCAGCTGCGACTGAACTTTGCCTTCCTCACCACGACAGCCAGACCGTCTGTGTTCCTTACTTTATGGAACCTACCCATTGGACACTTAGCATATATGAAGTCAGATAAATGTTAAAAGCATTAAATATATATTCCATAACGAAGCACCTAATTTCTTTTCCCCAAAGATAATAGAACTACATCTCTTAGATATATACTTTCTTCTTCATTTACTTTAATGAATGCAACTTAGCAAAGAAAGATCTGTTTAAAAAAAAAAAAAAAGTTCAAGTCACTTATTCACTTTGAATGATTTCATTAAATGATTAAATTAAAATAAGGTCATGATGCTTTTTACGTAATGGTTAAAAACTAATTTTGAAATATTTGAAACCTTGGATGTGAATGTGTATATTTTTATTTATAACCATTTATTTATATATAAATCTACACATTTAAAATTGAATTTTTAGAGCACCCATTCGTCAAATGTATATTAGAGAGCAAAATTATTTTTATATCGGTAGGTAATAATTACAATTAAGTTTACTAAAAATCATTAAATATTTACATATGTATTACGCACATATATATTACTCAAAGGTATACATTATTCAGACACACATGGACACATGCACATGTAGAATAATTTGGATATTCTCTCTCATGGGTTAAATTCTCTTAAATTTGAGCACTAAGGTTATTTTCTGCTACTAGAATACAAATGTTATCTTATCCCTTGACAAATGCACCAGAATAAAAACTAACTGCTTCTAGGGAAAAAAGTAAAACAGAATAAAAATAAAAACAATAAAAAAATAATAATACAGTGTACAGATGATGTATTGTATAATTTTGTTAACTAATGTCACCCCAATAAATTCAATGAAAAGGGAAAAAATAGAAATTTTACTAATATATATCTAGTACCTTTGTTATCAGGGGAAGTGGTATGCTTGGGGTGCCACAAGGAACATAACTCCCTGAGGCCCACACAGGAGGATGAGGTTTCGTGGAAAGCTTTATTGATGATCTAAAACTAAGGGGGTTTCCCTCCAAGGGTCTATCCCATCAGTCTTGCCATGGAAGAGGTCGAATCTTATCTTCAGCAGGGCCAGAATTAAGACCACTGACTATAGTTTCTGCTCCATATTAAAGTCCAGTCCAGTCCAGCATCCTGCTAATGTCACATGGCTCTGGAGAACAGGCAAGTGCATGGGTTAGTGTAGGTCACAGAGCAAACGAGAACAAGAGCACAGGAGAGCGAGGGAATTCCTTATCTGGGGATCTTAACCTTCTAAGATTGTGCATGCTTCTGGGGGTCCACCTCCCCTAGCCAATCCATTGTGCCCCTGCCTAGACTGATAGGAAAGCATCTCCCCTGCGCCACCCTGACTTTACTGCACATGTGCCCATCTCCCTCTTTGTTTGATCCCTTCCCCCAGTGATCTGCAGGAAATGGAGCTGTGGTTCCCTGGGGAACATGAAGCTGTAGCTTCCTGGTAAAGCTTCCCAGATGACCATGCATAAAATGTCTGGTATTCCCTTTGCTTTCTTCTTATTACTAATATTAACTAGCTAATTATACTGATAACACCATTTTATTAGATCTATCACTAACTTAACAAAAAGCATGCTAATACTGAGATAAAATCTGGGTTACTGGGGAGTGTTCTTTTATTTTTCTAGAAAAAGTATAAGATCATGTCCAAAGACGACTTCAAGAACAATAAGATCTTCTAAAATTTTATTTTATTTTTAAGCTGTTTTAATCAGCTAATTATGCTTGCAAACTTGATTATGTAACTTTAAAAAAATCAGACTATTAATTTGGAAAACTATTAATTTTGTCATCGCCAACACTGGGAGATTTTATGCCTCCCCTCTTGTTTCTCTACACTAAATGTCCATGGACAGACATGAAACAATATAAGAAAGTATGGTTAGATGAAAAGCCATAAATATTATCTCCAGTGAGAATATAAATTGATAATTTCCCAAAGAACATGCAAGTCCTTAAAGAGGCAAAAATGTTTATTGGGACACTCTCACTTTATTATATTTTATATAATTAATATAGTTATAGTATAATTTACTATATATTCATTTAACTTGTTTAAACTTGTTTTTTTATTTTTTGAAAAATAGTACTTCAAAAAAAAGAAAGAAAACTGTATGCTCAAGGTTTAAAATATCTGCTCAAGGCCTGGCCAGTTTGGCTCAGTTGGTTCAGTTTCCTGTCAGGGCACATGCTTGGGTTGCAAGCTTGATCCCCAGTAGGTGAGGTGTAAGAGGCAGCTGATTGATGTTTCTTTCTCATGGATGTTTCTTTCTCTCCCTCTCCCAATGTCTCTAAAAAAAAAAAAAAAAATCAATAAAAATATATTTATAAAAAAAAAGAACCATTAGCTACTTCATCTGAGATACTTAACTCCTTTTTTACAACCTCATCACCCTCATTCTTGCATACTCATTAAAGAAAGTAGATCTCCGCCTAACACAGAGAATTAATGATCAAGAAAAACTCAAAACTAAAACTCTTATGCTCCAAAAACTTCAGCATTTTCATAATCCCCATTAACAAACCTAGATCAGGGAATTAAATTTAGATTATTCACAATTTAGAAATATGTGTACTTTTACAGTCCATTTTCAAAATGTTAGCTTAAGCAGAACTGCATCCAAATCTTTGCTCCTGTGAAAGAAACACCATATCCCTGAAGATACTGCCAGTATAAGCATTACTATTAAAAACATGAAGGATTCCGAAACGGCAATTTCTATCCCTTACCCAATTACTTTGCCCCCATTTGTCCTGTCCTGATAGCAGATGGTCTTTAGATTCTGGCTATGAATTATTATAATCTTATTCAGATGGTGCATCCAATGTAGTAGCTGCCATTCAAGTTATGTTCTCTTTGTTGGAGAAAATCAAAACAGTTCCCTCGATTATGCTTTGCAGCTATTGAGTGCCAAGTGCTTTTTCAGTTAACAATAAAATAAGTTTAATTTTACCTAATGGTGTAGGAAATATAACTTAATTGTTTTGTCTCAGTGCCAAAATAGCTCTCCTGATATATACTATAATTTAGTCACAGAGACTTTAAGGAGTCATGCTGGTCCACTAAGTGATGAAATAATGTTTATAGGAACAGTTAGGCAGGAAGTATAAGCAACAGAGGGTGGCTCTGTAAAACATCTTTGTCCTAGAGGGTGGACTATAACCCCATTAAAATTAAGGTCTTACCATGTCCCTTACCCATCTCTGTGGAGGGTTTAATTGTTCAGAGTATATCAGAATGATTTCTGAAAAAGTAAGTCAACTAAACATGTCTTCCGTCCCCAAGACAGTGCTTGATGTCCTCTGAGCTTTGTTGGCAGCATAACTAGATTCAATTTTGTGATTCCCTGCTCCATTTTACTTATTCTTTGATATAGGACTTGTTTGTAAAGACTAATTTTTAGTTCATAGATTACAAGTTAGATTGTAATGTTTTTGTTATTGATTCTAGAGTGAGGAAGAAAGAGAAAGAGAGAGAACCATCAATGTGACAAACATCGATTGGTGGCCTCCCACATGCACCCCAACTGGGGATCGAACCCACAACCTCAGTATGTGCCCTGACCAGCAGTCTAACCCACCACCTTTTGGTGTAGGGGATGATGCTCCAACCAACTGAGCCACAACAGCCAGGGCTAGATTTCAATTGTTAATGGATATGATGTAGACATTACCTAAAGTTGGATATGGTGACTGATACTTGAATTTTCACTCTTAAGGGGTTAATATGCTTATGATTACTTGAAAGAATACAATGTTATACTATGTGGGATCATGCTGTTGGTTGCTAGTGGAAAACTATAAGTAGAAAGAAGTCTGTCTCTGGAGATTTCAGAGGCAAATATTTGGCCTGTTGTTGATTAGTGCAGATTGGCTCACTTAGTATTGGTTCCAACTGTCTATAGTCAATAAATCCCTTGCAGCTTGAATGTGTAAGACTTAGGTTTGCCAAGCAGAAATGCAAGAGAATGAAGAGAAGAATGTGAATAAATAATATGAATTGGGGACCACACGTGGGGAGATGGATATTTTCAGCATTGGTATTTGATGGCTTTGGATCACCTATGGTAATTGCTGCCTGGTCCCTAGCATCACATCAGAAAGAAAGAGGTAACAGTGGGAATTCTACTACAGAGAACAATGGGGTAGGTAAGTGTCCCCCATCCCCTGCATTATTACTTGATAACAAGCACACAGTTTGGTTTTCTTGCCCTCCCATAAATTTCAACTGAATAATACATTAGGTTCACTACTACTCAAATTAAATGACAGAGCTGTATGTTATTAGATTTCTGATTAATAAATTTGAAAGTAGGCTATATTCCAGAAATGCAAGGACAGATTAGTGATATAGATTGTCATGTGGTATCTCCTTTATTTAAGCACATAAGAGAGATACAAGCAAAGCTTAGTTACCTAACAGTTACCTCAGAACAGTAAATAAATATCTTCATCCACCCATGAAAAAAAAAAAAGTGTAAATAAGAATAAATTCCACATTTGTCTAAAATGTATATTCTAGATATTTATTGCCAATATATATTGCAGATTAAATACTAATAATATCAATAAAGTCAGAAAAAAAGATAAGAATCACAGCTAATATTCAACTTCTTTTGTAAGTTCTATTTTATTGCAATAAGATCACTAAAAACTTCTAAATATACCAGTATTTAAAAAATCACAATATTGCAATGTATAAAGTTTTCTAAAATATCTAGGAAGACCAACTGAAACAACTATAAAACTAGAAATAATGCTTAGGAAATTGGTAAGATAAATGTTAAACACAACAGAAGCAACAAACTCTCCTTTAATCTCAATAATAAGCAATAGAAAATGTAATGGGAAAATATTTCATAGAGCCAAGAAGCATTTTAAATTAGTTATACGTAGGCTGGGAGTTGAGTTTTGATTAGAGAGTGTGGCAGGAACTCAGAAGCAGATCACTGCATGTGCTCCCTACAGTTTCGGGACCCTAGCCTCACATCACCAACCACACACTCCTTTCAGGTGGGAGAGTGAAGAAGTCCATGTCTGGGAGCTAGGAAGGCTAGAAAACTCTGTGACTAAACACCAGGGGATATAATGCATGCATCTCGTTATATCAGTAGGACTCTAAGAATATTAATAGCCTTTATCATAATTAGCAAGATTTAATTTTTTGCCACATTTATCTACCTATTAACCTCTGCCTGTGTGTTTGTATTCCTTGAAGGAGAAATAGTGCATATATATTTTCCATTACTAAAAATTCAGATTCACTACTTTTCAGCATTTCTTGGTATATATATATATATATATGTATATGTGTGTGTGTGTGTGTGTGTGTGTGTGTGTATGCTATGCTGGGCAGGTGTCTCACATTATAGTAGCTCTATGATATTTTAACTTTTACTTATTGATTAATTTTTAATAAATTTTTAAAATATGTCTTTTATTAATTTTTTAGAGAGAGAGGAAGGGAGAGAGATAGAGAGTTAGAAACATCGATGAGAGAGAAACATCAATTGGCTGCCTTCTGCACGCCCTCCCCCCCAACCCACTGGGGATCTAGCCTGAAACCCAGGCTTTTCCCCTGACCAGAAGTTGACCTCTCAGCTCCTGAGTTGGTGCTCAACCACTGAGCAACAGTGGCCAGGCTTTATTGATTGATTTTTAGAGAGAGAGAGAAACATTGATTTGTTGTTCTACTTATTTATGCATTCACTGGTTCATTCTTGTATGTGTCCAGACACGAGACCAAACCGGCAGCCTCGTCATGTCAGGATGACACTAATCAACTGAGCTTCCTGGACAGAGCAGCCCTATGACATTTTAAAATGAACATTTTTATTAAACATTTGAAAGTCTATGTTTTCCAGATAATTCCCTTGATTTCCCACTTCACTTGCTCAGTAAAAGCATTCACAATTACCCAATGTTTTATCTCTATTAAAGCTTACCCTCTGTGTTTGACATTTAGTTTTTTTCAACCCATATCATTTACCCTAGTTGAAAACTCTTTTATTTGGGACCTATCTAAAAGCTATTAAGATATTATTCTTTTGAAGCATAATATAACTAAAAATAAAGTGAACTCTATTCTTGTGCCAACTACGAAAGGGAATTTTAGAAGGAATGACATTTTGTAAATTTTGTTCACTTTGTTTTAAATCACATTTCACATTGCTTCAGATAATCCTTTAAAATCTGCCAAGAGATCTGAAAAGATAATGAGGCCTTTGCTGAAAGATGTAAGACAAGAAGATTCATTCAATTACCCTGTAATATAAACTGGCAAGGCCAAACTTCTCTTATTTCATTCCTGTGCCCAATTTGCCTACTCACTCCCTCACTGCGCACACATGAACATGCACATACACATACACATACACTCATTCACATTGCCACAAAGCATATTATTAAAAAGCAAAAAAAGCATGTTTCTTTCTAAATGTACAATTTATTTTAATTCTTTTAACAACACATTAAGCACTGAATATATGCCATTGACATACTAGGAACCTGAAAGCAATCAAGCAGTCTCTGTTCCTATTTCCCTAATGTGTATAGTGTTATAACAGAGAGAATATTTTAACTATGCTGCTATAGTCATTGCGTAAATTAATTCATCCTAAAAATATACACAAAACACACATACTACTATAACTTTGCTTGGAAAATATGCACTAAAATTGCAGTCTATGTGGTAGGATACTTAACTACTCTGAGTGAACAAGGGATTTGGAGTGCTTAATATTTTATGCAGTTTTTACTCCAGTTAGTTTTTTCTTGCTTCCTATTTTTCTAAGCTGACATCAAGAGTGAGCTTCTCACTGTTGTAGCCATAGTTGTCAGCAGTTGTTCACTATAGCTGCACAACCCCCTCAATCAGCAGTCTAACTATCCTATCATTACTGTGGGCAGGGAGGGGGTGCCCGTCACTTTCCTGTGCCGGATGGCATCATGGACCCTCACGTGTTCAGATAAAGGTTCAATTCTCAGCAGGTGAGGTACTGAAAGATATTCCTTCTTCTCTCCTTCAAATTTTGGAGAGATAGATTTATTTCTTTTTAACTTTATATCTACTTTTTATGGTAATTCAATAAAGGAAAGATACCTTTTCTACCAAATGTTTCTGGAACAATTGGACATCAATTGGGGGGGGGGAGGATGAACCTGTCTCATAACTTATAAACAAAGTAGTTTAAAATGGATCACATGCATAAAAATTGAAACTAATTAGAAAAATTAGGACAAAAATTTAGATCTCAGGCTAGGAATAGAGTTCTTAGACTTGACATCAAAAATATGATTTATAAAAGGAAATTTTGATAAATTGGACACTATTTAAAATTTTTAATGAAAAATCCTATTATGAAAAAAGAAAACTATTGACCAGGAAAAAACATTTACAAAACACATATAGAGAAAAGGATTCAAATCTATAATAGGTAAAGGACTTTCCATACTCATTAGTTAAGCAAAAAAACCAAAATATTTAATAAAATCTTGGGAAAGTAATAAGCAGACATGTCACCAAAGAGAGCACTGAGCTGCCCAGAGCCTCAGTGACAAATTAAAGCAACAAGCGTAAAATCAAACTGTGAAGTCTTCCATAACTCTCACTGTGATGGTAAAAATAAGAGACTAGACCCAGGGAAATCACTGAGGGTCCTTGATCTGCTTTCCTTCATGGACCCGCGCAGAGGCTGAGAGTCATTTGGTCAATGAAAACACGGGAATCTTCTCACAGCTGAGGGAGCCCAGAACCAAAGGCAGTTTTAGGGACCGTGGGTTTGCAAGGAGGGCGAAGGGGAAGGACTGGGAGTGGAAAGTGCTGGGTACTGAGTCAGAGTCTGCAAAAGGGTCTTCAGGGTTCCCCCGCCTCCCTTCCGAGGAGGACTCGGTGGAAGAGCCTGAAGAAGACTCTGCCTGAGGCTGCAGATGAACAGACAGACCTGCCAGCGACGCCGCCCGGGCTCAGGAGGCCACCGCGTGGGAGTGGGGCTCCCAGGGAGGCCGAGCGCTTGGCTGAGGCTCCCTCCAGGGGGCCCTGCCCCGGCTGCGCGCCCACCGGGAGGCCAGCTCTCCCCTCCCACGGGGACCGTCGGGGAAGCCACTGCAAGGTCAGCGACCAGACCTGAGGCATCACAGGTGTTAAACCAAGAGCCGAATTCCCCGATTCTCAGGACGATGGATGAAGGTCGTGTGGGGATAAGGCTGGTGAGGAGCTGGGGTATTCCAACCGCATTCCAGAGAGAGAAAATACCCTTCAGTCGGTGAGCCAAAATGACAGGAGGAGGAAGAGGAGAAGAGGAAGAAAAAGAAGGGGAACAACAACAGGAGACGGGAAAATGGCCTACTGAGTGAAAAAGGCCAGCACCCCGCAGTGAGGGAGGGAGCGCGCGCTGGGCGAGGGGAGCGCGGGACCGCGGGGTCGGGGGGGGCTGCTCGCTGGAAAGGTCAAGATGTGAGCGATGGAAACCTGTGAACGGCTTTTAAGCAGAGAAGTTACATAGTTACGTTTGCCATTTTAAAAGTTACTCCAACTGCTTGTGGAAAGTATAGTATAGTGACTGCAAAAAAAACAATTGGAAGTGAGGTGGCCAAGGAAATTTATTTTGCAGGACTTCAGGAGACATGTTGGTTTCATAGATGAAGCAGGTGGTAAATTAAATATTAAATTAAATTAAATTAAATTAAATTAAATTAAATTAAATTAAATTAAATTAAATTAAATTAAATTAAATTAAATTAAATTAAATTAAAAAATTAAAATTAATTAAATTAAATAATTAAAAATTGGAAAGAGATTAGCTGAGTCAAGAGCTGTACTTTGAATTAGAATTGATATTCTTAATATTTTTGGTGTGTGATAGTAAAGGACAAGAAAAGAATGACCCTGTATTCTGGCGTGATCAACTGAGTATATGGAATTTTTTTCGTTTGGTTTGTTTTTTTATGGATTTTGGAAAAATGGGAGAAAAAAATTTGGAGGAAAACAAATACTATATTTTGGTCTATTAGGAGATTGATATAATAATCAAAGATAAGAAAAATAGGCAATAGTAGAAAACATATCTGTAGTAGATATTGAAATGTAAAGAAATGCTTAAACATATATAAAAATATTTATTAGTTTAGATACATCCTAATTGACAAGACTGACAAATACCTCATCTATTTCTATTTAGAATTTAAGAAATTTTAGAGCATGGTTACAGCAATGAATTAAAAATAAAAAGTGAGGCTAATACCTGATCTTCATTTATCAACTATTAACTTTTTATTTATCAGGACTGGCTATTGAATTTCTGTTAGATTTAAAATTCCCAGAATGACTGTTTTAAAAATTAGTGCCAAATAGTAAATGCTTTTTGTTCTGAGGCATGAACAAGGGCAAAGACAAGGTGCAATTTAGTAATTTTTTTTCTAAGATTTCCTTGTAGCATAGACCATGATACTATGTGAAAAAAAATATACTAAATCATTTGTTGACTACTCTTTTTCAAGTATCATGAAAATATATACTTATAACAAGACGTTCATCTTTGAGATATGTGTCAAAATAGTTTTATGGGGAAAATGTTAGGTGAAAAATGAAGATTATTTTCTTCTAAGCGTATGTGACTACTGATTTTTATTGTTTATAAGTACTATTTTTTAATGGGCACTCTCTCTTACTCTGGAAAAAATACACAATAATTCAATGATGTGTCTCAGAAAATGTAAAAACATATATCATTAAATTTTTGTAACAACCTTGAATGGTGTATGGTTTAATACCTTTTGACTGATGAAGTTTTTAAATCTCAGAGAGAGCAGACATGTTCAGTACCATAGAAAAAAATCCATGACAGGATAGGGATTCAGGCCTAACTCTCAGATTCTGAATCTCACATTCTTTTCATTACTCAATTACGTTTCATAATTAAAATAGTAATGGTAATAATAATATCAATAATAAAACATATTTCAAAGCTTTTTGAGATTTGGTAGATTTTAAATTTCTTAGTGGAAAATATTCTTGTACTGAATTTTATTGTTGAATTTTTTTTCTAAAGATTGACTGAAGAAAATTAGCATTTTTTAATGCACAGAGACTCCGTATATATTGTGCTATTTTCCTGACCTTAATTTATTTTTAACTTAATATTTTTCTGCTTTTTTTTTCACCAAATATTTTTGGAATGTTTTTTACATTCCAATCACTGTGCCACATACTAGATTTTAATAACTTACCTTTATTAAATCCATTTGTTAAAGGTTTATCACAACTTGACCTTGGCCAGATACGTCAGTTGATTAAAGCATCATCCATATAGGCCAAGATCGTGGGTTTGATCCATGGTCAAGGCACATACAAAAATTAACCAATGAGTGCATACATAATTGGAATAACAAGTTGATGTCTGTCTGTCTGTCTCTCTCCCCTTTCTTCTCTCTCTCTAAAATCAACAAATTAAGGAAAAAACTCAAATTACTCACTTATCAGTTAGTTATCTGACATGTTCTAGTTTTTGTAATTATGTTATGCCATATACTGGTTATTCATTTTTGAAAACATATTAATGCAATAATGATAAAATAATACATGTTTTAAAATAATTTAACAAGCTAACATGGTATTAAACATGATACACAATGACAAGGATTCAAAATAGCCCTAGAACATAGAAATTACTAAAATAATTCACTGGGGTTATATTGCATGAAATTTACATTCAAGTCAATAGAAATCTGGGTGACAGATTTTATTGGATTATTTCTAATAGTTTATTAGTGTTTTTCTTTTAATGATAAAAACTTCCAAAGCTGAAAAATAAAGTTATATGATAATACAATTTCCTTAACACTGTAATGCATATTGTTTTAAACTACACAAGATTCCTGTTAGGAATAATAAATATGGATAGTTTACTTATAAGCAATAAAAATATAAATATAAATTTTAAAAATTATTTTAAAAATGCAACCAGATATAGGTACTCTTGAATCTTAAACATATTTTAAGGAATTGATTCTATTGATCAATACATAGATTCCAGCTGGTTTTGGTTACAGAACTCAGACCTTTGGACTTTCATATTATACATTTGAAGTAGTTAATAGTTAGGTTTGGCTTCATAGGTGTGGGATTATTCCAGTGCCACAGAACTTGACCCAAAGGGCCTTCTCATGAGATCAGTAAAATGGTATTCACTAGGAGATTATTGTGCATATAAGAACAGTTCGCAAACTACAAGCTCTCAAATCCACTGTGGAATGAGCTCAGCATATACTGTTATAAGACAGTTTACATAGTGAAAATTCAGAGGCTGCTTATCACTTACAGTAATTGGTTATATCATTAAAGTTTTTATAGGGATAAAGGATTAGTTAAGGTGGTTACCTCATGACAATTTGGGGAATAGATTACGTTTCTTTTATGATTTTCAGAGGCATTTATAAGAAGCAGCCCAAGTTAAGCTTCCCTTATTTGCAGAATAAGCTAAATTAGGTTTTGCTTATGTGTTTTAAATGGTTTTGTCTGCTCAGGGAATTTTCAAATTTATCTTCATTTTGTTTTTTACTCTGACAATACAGAAAACCAAATTCCAAACAGTATAATTAATTGATTAATTCATTAATTCAATCTTCTCTTTAACAAATATTGCATTACAATTTAGGTAAGCACAAGAGGGTCAAAATGAAAGATTAGAAAGAAAATATATCCATGATTCTAACTTATTCTCAATTTTCTTATATATCATGTTGCCCCAAGTATTAAAAATATATTTGTTATCTTTACTGTAGCAGTATATGGATATTTCTAACTTGTTTTAGACTTTTACCATTGAATTAGTAGTACTTATAAGGAGAGTAAACATTTTGTCCTCATTGGGATAATTGAAATGTGCTGTGAAAAAAATGCAAATTTTACAAACAAATATTTATGCAGTAAAAATAGATAATTTCAGGGAAAAAAGTATTTGATCCTTTGTCATTTTATTGCCCCTTTTGATGTTTCAAATGAAAGAGATAGCATTAAAAGTGAGAGGACTAACATTTACAAGTATTTTCTATTCCTGGATGCAGTTTTACTAGGATCTCAAGTTGCATATAAAACCAGGAACTTAAAAGTTAAATTCAATTTTGAATACATTTTTAGAAATGCTCTGGCATTGCTAAACATTTATGTGCCAACATATCAATATTTGTATTATAATCTATTTAATTTAATTATTATCATAGATTTTTTAAAGTTTTCTTTTATCAATATAATTATAAATTAAACTGCTATGTTGTTAGTAGTATAGCTATTACTGTTTAAGAGAAATTCCACATGATATGCAATCATTTTCCAATAATTGCACACACAAACTCACACACCTGTCAAAACCCAATTTGTGATTTCTGGATTATTTTCTAGAAGGACCTTGTTGTAAGGGATTAATGTTCATAAATTCTTCATTCTATATATCAGTCTTAACAGGATAATCCAATTCTACAGATGAGAAAACTGAGACATTAAAAGACTAAATAACTTCTCCAAGCACATAAGGATAAGAAATTTTGAAGCCTGAATTTGAAACCAAATTACAGTCTCAAAAGACCATCTCTTTACCAATATTAGTGCCAATAACTGAAATACCAATGTATAAAATGATATATAGGCACAGAAAGGAAGTTTACAAATAAAAACAAATAAGGTTCTGCACTGAAGCTTAAGATAGCAAAATATTTTAATTTGCATTATATTAAAATAATCCTTTACTAATAAGTTAACTTTAGCCTCACTTGTACTTTCATAATCTCATGAAGAATATGGAATATTAATATTGGAAAGCAGCTTCAAGAACAAGAATAAAATCTTTTATTGTCACACACGCTGCATTTAGAACACATATGTTAAAATATTATGCTACATATTTTTCATGTTTTTGTGACAAATTTTGGTATATTAGGATACTGTGTTATATTTATAAAGTTTATAACTTTTTCAAAGGTCTTCAGGTATGTACTGAGATCATGTAGCCTAGTCTATATTGATGAATTTTGGGGGTATGCTATATCATCTCTGACTATGCCAGCACATCATTTTATTATGCATCATTTTACCTTATGCATTGGATTGTTATGATGCATTTTCATGGCTTAAGCATATTTTTTATCCCTAGATGCCACTGACAAGATTTATTCCTTAAAAAATATATATGTGAATCCAATCATTTTATATGTTTGTATCATTTAATTACTTTTTTAAAGATATTTTTATTGCTCCTCCTCTAGCAGCTTTCTACTTAATAGATGGAAATAAATATTGTTTTCAGGTAATGATAGTAGTAAAGAGTGACAGCAACGACATAAGAGAGATGGAAATACATGTAAACATGTCCATATATGGATTTCAGTCTTTAAACCTTACATCACTTTAGGCTTCAGGTCCCAGGGGTTGACAGTCATTTTCTGTATAGAGCCAAATAGTAAATATATCAGGCATGTAGACCTAGAGGAAAAATTGAAAATATTATATGTGTTTATATAGCCATTTAAAATGGTCTATTTAAAAATGTTAAAATAAAACAAAATATTCTTAGCTTACAAAACTAGTGGCATATTGGATTCGGCCAGCAGCACACCGTTTGCCTACCCCTGGTCAGGAGATTAGGTCAAAGAGACTTTGCTTGGAGGAATGGGAACACAGTGCAGTATGCAGATGATGTTTTATGGAGTTGTACACTTCAAACCTGTATGGTTTGCGAACCAATGCCATCCCAATAAATTAAACTAAAAATAAAATAATTCAAACAAACACCTGTGAATTTTTGCAATGAACAGGGAGAAGATCTTAGTGAGTGAGGGTGCTGCTCAATCAGAACTTCACTGAGGAGGCCGCTTCAGGCCAGAAACGCAAAAGAGCCCTTTGTTGGCTTCAGGAAATTACATATTTTAACAGTCCACAAGACTTTGTATCAAACTTTTTTTTAGTCAAATATGTGCCTAGAAAATGGGTTCCTGTATTAAGTTATGTTCATTGTAAGAGTGAATGCTCTTAGTACTTTGGTATGTGAATGGCAAATACTTCTTTATGTATGTGAAAATTATTTCATTTTGGATCACAGGAAATTATAACTTTAAAAAAATAACTAGAATGCCTTCAGGAAAATAAGATAAAGATGTTGCAATAAACTCATTGGAAGCAAGGGAGTGTTGGATACATGCACTAGAGATTTAATTTGCAATGGGTACTCTGGTGATCAGTAAACTTGATTCCTCTCCCACCTCTTGTAGCTTGACATATCTATCATATCTTATACTTCTGGAATAATTGAACTTTGTTGGAAGGGTGAAATTTCTCAACCAAGATTTGGGGACCTAGGAGCCATGGAGTTTGCTGGGACTCCTCAAAGTATAGTTCATGATATAGAAACAGTGCCTCAACATGATAGCTGATCAGTGTTGCAACTCTAAGCACTCGTCTGTACCATTAATTTATTCTGGTGATAGCTGGGGAAAGTCTCATCTCGCATGTTTCCTTTTTTTTAAGAAAAAACTTTTGAGGTATTTCCTTTAATTGACCAAACTAAATGTGTGTAGATTTATTTTTGCAGATGTGCTTATTCCTGGGAGCCTTCCTGCATGGTTTCAGCATAAATACTATGCTTTATTACATACTACTAACTATAGGAATTGCTAGAATTTTTAGAAAATAAATGTAGCAGATGGAGTTAGCACTCTGTAATCCATTGTCCCTATACCAGTGACCACATTGTACATGGACTGCCTTCATCACTGTATTCAAATCACTTTAGAGCAAGGACCATGTCTTAAGTTTTTATTTCTAGTTTCTCATATAGTGCACAGTAGATGTTCAAGAATGCTTATTAAATGAATAAACAATTTATGCTTTTTCCAAAAAAAAGTAAATTAACAGCCTCCTTCATTGACATACATAAAGAAAAAAATCTCTCTGCATTGCCTCTGTGATAAATTTTTATCTTTGTCCTTATGGTATTTTAAAAACTTCCCAAGTTATTTCAAAGTACAAAAAATGTAGGTCTCAAAACAGAACCAGTAAATATTATTTTAATACCCAGTTAATATAATCTTTAAATATATTAAAATTTGTGGAAAAATTTATATAACATTTATTCCAAGTGAGAATGGAATTAAAAGGATGTTTCAGATACATATAATTATTCAGTAATGTAAGTTAGACAACTAACATATAACGAAAACAAAGAAAACACATAAATGTTCTTATTTCTCATGTACCAGTTTAGCTCAATATTGGAATAACTAAACTTGATAAGATATATAATAGTAATTGTGTAAGACCGAAGAAGTGAAAAAAAGTTGCTGCTAATTTGACAATAGAGGATGACTAAGTGGATATGTTCAATCAGATTTCTATACGGACAGTAAAAGCTGGAATTTACATATTTACATTTACTACTTATTTTTATTTAGTAGTTTTTCTCAAGTGGGTATCTATATTATTATGTATTTATTTTCTTCTTAGAATAAATTTATCTTTTTATAAAGAAAAACAATTAGAACTTTAAAAAGAAATGTTGTTATATAATAAAAGTATTTATAAAATTTATATATTAATAAATTAGACATACAAACAAGGTCTCAAAATCATACTACAGAAATAATTTACTTAAAACTAGCCATATAATTTAAATATAATTCAAATTAAATAGTTCTTAAATAAATAAGTCAGGGAGTAGTATGTTCCACAGTAAACGAGTGAAGTGCCTTGAACTGTTGAAACTGCCATTCACAAAATAGCCATACTAGCTGTTCATGCGATAACATACAATTCATTATTTCCCTGCACTCCCATGACCCGTATTCTGATTTCTCATGTTAAATGTGCAATGTCTTTTCAGCCATTATATGAAATGTATAATTGATTGATTGGCTGAAGATACAATTGACCTGCCACTCAGATGATCTCCATTTAGGAAAAAAAAAGTTTGCAAAATTGAAAAATGAGCTTCAAAACATACGCAAACCCAATAAAATTAGCACTTCTTAGAAAAGAATTAAAATGCAACATAGATATTCCGCATAGGTATTCTTTATTTTTGCAATAACCTCATATATTCATAATGTGTTGTTTATAAAGTGACTTAATTATTTTCTTCCAGAATATAATTTATTTAAAAAGTGAAAGATATATATCAGGAGCACATTTTTGATGATGTTACAAATTTCAACTTATATGTGAAGTATCCTCTGTGATTTTAATTTTAAATTTATTGTTATTTGAATATTTTTTATTTGTAAAATTCCATGTTGTATAAGAGAGGAAAGAACCAGACTATATATTTTGGATTAAGTATATTTGATATGACTTTAGAGCCAAAATATTGATTACTTTACAAATGAAAATATAAATATTTAATTTTATATTGATAATATTCTGCAATATCATAACTGTAAAATGCCAGTCTCAGTTTACCCAGGGCATTTTACAGAACAGATGAGGTTTAGTGCATTAGAGGGGTCTTCTTGAGTTATAAAAGAGAACCTTTAGAAAATCTCCAGTGTGAGGCAAGGATTCAGCTTTAGTAAATTCAGTAAAAATATGACTGCCAACAGCAACAGAAAGGACAACTGCAATAACTAGTAAAGGTTCATTAAAATGATGGAATTGAGAGATTAGGAATCTTCAAAAAACTCAACTGCCTTTTTAAAATAAAGGAACTTATTATACAACTGTATAAAATTTATGAAAATGAGGTACCATAAGACTTGGGGGATTGAACAGAAATAAAAATTTTCTTAGCTCAGGCTGCTATAATAAAATACCACAAACCAGATGGCTTAAACAACAGACATTTATTTCTCACATTTCTGGTATCTGGGAAGTGCAAGATCAAGGTATGGGCAAATTTGGTTCCTGGTGAGAAGCCTCTTCATGGCTTTCAGCCATCTTATCACTGTGCCTGCACATGACGGAGACAAAGGGAGAGGTGGGGAGAGAGAGAGGTTGAGAGAGAGAGAGAACTCTGGTCTTTCTTTTCCTCTTCTTATAAGGATAATAATCCCATAATGAGATCCCTTACTCCCGTCATCCTGTGTAAACATATTTACTTCCTAAAGGCCACACTTCCAAACATCATCACACTGGGAGTTAGGACTTCAACATATGAATTGGAGAGGGAGACACAGACATTTAGCCCATGTGAAAAAGTAGAATAGTGTGCAACACACAACACACTTTCAGATGGAAGTTCTCACAGCAGAGTAAAGCCTTGTCCAGGTTCAAAGACATACCTGAAGCGTGAAGGGGCTTTACCCTTATTGCAGGCTTTCAACGTGGAGAATGGGAGCTATGAGCCAAGAGTTGCCCTGGACTCTACAAGGTGAAAACAGCCCACAACTGACATTCAGAAAGAAGGTGGGTATATTGGTCCTGTAACCACAAGGAACTAAAATCTGCCAACAACCTTAATGATTAAGAAAATAAATTCTTCCTTAGAAACTCCAGAAAGGAGACTGCCAGCACCTTGATTTTAGCCCAATCAAACCCTGATAACAACATCTAGAAAACTCTAGAGAATGGTGAGATAATAAACATGCTGATTTCAACCACTAATTTTATGGTAAATTTTTATGGTAGTCATAGAAAATAATGCATGTACTCACAGAAGAAATAAAATGTGATAATCTACACAAGAAGCTTAGTAATAAAATATGCTGGTATTCTTAGAGATGTTTAAGAAAAATTTATTCACAAAATAAATGCAGGCTCTTATGGAGAAAACAAGTATAAGAAAGTACTTAAGAAAATATATATAAACGAGAATTTTTATTAGACATTTTTATAGTTTTATGCACTTTATCCTGATATATTTCTAAGTATAATATACATTAACAAATAATGTATGAATGGTTATATATAAGCTATCCTGCTTTGCTTTATCTTAAATATTGTAATATATCCTTTCTTATAATTTAAGGGAGAAAGTTTTCCAGATATATTTGAAGCCTTCAAGCTAATCTTCCTCCTATTTTCCCTACATATATTGTATCCTGAATATGCTGTTTGCTATTTTCATGAATAGTTAACATTTAACTAAATAGTTAAAATTTAAATAATATTGAATTTTAGCAAAACTTTCTTCATTGATTACTACATCATTTGATAGCATACATATTCATAGATATGCTTTCATTTATGTTGATCCATGGTTAATACTATGGCCATGCCATCTTCTACCAATAAACATTTAGGTGGTCTCAATTTGGGGGGGTATTGAAAACAATGCTGCAATACACATTCACATACTTGGTTGTCCTCTTTTGACACATATGGAAGGTTGTCTCTATGTTTAAATAAACATAAATAAATTGCAAAGCAGGTTATATGTGTATCTTCACATTTACTAGATGTTAGCACATTGTTTGTCCAAGAGATTTTATTATTTACACATCCACCAGTAATTATGAAAACATTATTTCTCAATATGTCATCATTTTAAATAATCATTAGATTATTTATTTTTATTTATTTTAATTATGATTTATTTTTATTGTTGACGTTACAGATGTCCCCCATTTACCCCCCTCAACCCCCTCCACCCAGACCCCACCCTCCCTTCCCTCTGGTCCTCACCACATTGTTGTCTGTGTCCATGGACTATGCTATTCTCTTCACCTTCTTTCATTCAGTCCACCATACCCCTCCCCTCTGACATCTGTCAGTCTCTACCATGTATCTATGGCTCTGGTTCTATTTTGTTCATCAGATTCCACATGTAAGTGGCATTGTATTTGTTTTTCTCTGACTGGCTTATTTCTCTTAGCATAATAATTTCCAGGTGCATCCATGCCATCACAAAAGGTAAGAGTTCCTTCCTTTTTATAGTCACGTAATATTCCATTATGTAAATGTACAACAGGCTTTTTCATTCTTTGAATTTTACCAATATGTCATCATTTGATTTTTTCCATTTATTTTAAAATTTTGTGTGTTTGAAATTATATATTAGTAAAAGTTTCATTTTTTAAAAATGAAGTGAGGTACATTATATTTATTGCTTTATTTATCTTCTACACATTGTAAATTCATAACTTACCCATTATTTTTAGCCATAAACCACTTTATTGATAGAGATGGTTATCAGATGGATATAAAGACATAGAGACTCTGGATATCTATGCATTGCTGTTTAGATGACTTGCAGTTATCTCTAAAGATCTTTTTCTTTGACTTTGTGATATATTTGTTGAATAGATGTTTTTAGTAAAGGAAAGTCAATGCATATGTTCAATAAGTTTTTTTAAATTGTTTCGTTTTGTTCTGTGACATTATTTATGAAGGAGAAATTCAGGATATTAAAATGAAAGTGAACTATTAGCCTCCTAACCATCCCAGAGAGGACAGATGATTGTATTGAGAAAAGCAATTGCTTCTAGATTGCAACAGAGCAAAGATATGTTTCCTGTGGGACATATGAGAAACTGAGGCAAGAAACTGCAGAACATGCTTCTTAAAAAACGTATCCCATTTGTGAGAGTTATTGCCTACATCAAAGAAATTATAAGTGAGAAGTCACACTCTTGGAGGTTCTCTGAAATACATAAAGAAAACACTCCACACAAGGAAAAAATTCAGTATTTGAAATTTGCCATAACTAGAAATCTCCAGTGAAGAGTTAACTATCTCTGTCAATTTTATCCCCTACCTCTCTCCTTCTTGTTACAAATGTGCTGAAACCCCAAAGGATGAGTTCAAGTAATTAAAGAAAAAAACACCAAGCACATTCCTCCTCCCATTGCGATTATGCTAGCTAAACATAGCCTTGATCTTCACTTAAATTTAATATGTTCCGTTTTTGTCTTAGGCTGTATTTTATTAGTTGAACAATAGATTAGTGTCTTCTGACTGGTGAAGCAGGTATTTCATCCTGGATGAGGAAAACAAGTTGAAAGAGTAAATAGAAGACAATTTTGGAAAAAAATAAAGTTGCTTTATTCTGGACCCCCATGTTGTCAGTTCATTCAATAAACTGATTTATATGCATGGGCCAGGAAGGCCACATAGAGTGTAACAGTCTTTCTGTTCCAAGCAGAAGGTTACCAGCATGTGTAATGGAGTTCTTTTAACTCTCTCAAGTAGGAATTTCCATTGGGAATGAAGGGGTAATTTGAAGACACTTTGTTTCCTGCTACTTAAAACATTTGTTTTAAAATAGACTTTCAAAACATTTCTATTCCTCATTATTGAACTTAGCATGAAATACATGAAAATGAGCTTTTCACATGAACTATAATTATTTTGGATGTTCTCTGGTCAGTTGGTTCTGGGTGTAATGAGTAAAATAAGTAGTTATTAAGAGAATTATGTTTGTATTGTCACGTTCTATTGAAAACATATAAAGGTTACTACTTCTAGGTTTTGCTGTGCTGAATTAATTTAAAATAGAACAATATGATGAGGAATGATTTTGTATCACTTTTTTCCTGAGTGTCCACAGGTATCTTGGATAATTAAAGAACATAGTTGGTCCTCAAATGTCCTAAAATCACATTCAGATCCTGTAAAAAGTATTTGTGAGGCAAACGGCTACATCAACTTACTTATGAGATACTATACAAGACCCTATAATGTTATCCCATTAGTTGGTGATTATTTCTACCATTTCTGAAAATCTCACATACCTTTGGAGAAAGCTCACATCTATAACTAAAAGACTTGTTTTTGCTAATATTATTGTTATTTCTGATATTGCTATTTTTACTTATTTCTTCGATATTGTATTCTCTAATTATGTAACTCTGAATGTTTCCCATGATATGGGTGATACAATTTCATAGATAACTGGATAATAACAACATGTTAAATTTTCATGGCAACATCTGCTACGGTTACAGCCACCAAGTAAAGAGCTGACATGTTACCCTCAGATGGGCTTTTCACATGATATACAGACATTGTGGATGTGAGACATTGGCCATTCAGTTAGACACAAAGTCCAAATGTTGCAAAACATTCCTTGAATTTTTCTACTGACTAATTTTTTTTAAATCCTCACCCAAGAATATGTTTTTGTTGTTTTGTTTTTTAGTTTTGTATTGGTTTTAGAGAGAGAGGAAGGGAGAGCGAGAGAGAGAAACATTGATGTGAGAGAGAAACTTGGATTGGTTGGCTCCCATAGGAGTCCTGACCAGGGATGGAACCTGCAACCTGGGTATCCACTGTCTATTATAGGGAGTAGTAAAATGTAGATATTCAAATACTGACTGAAAGACTGAAAGAGTAAATTCAGGAATTCACAAAACCACTTTCAATTTGCCTTTTTAATCAAGCTATTTCAAGTTCATTTTCTATTATATTAAAATAAAATAAGCCTAATAGAGTACTCAAATTATTTAATGAAATTTTTATTAATATTCTTTTTATTTGGGCTAGTATGCTTCTTGAAATTAGAAAATTTTTGTACCACTTTACATGCATGATAGCTGATAGCTTTTCAAAGAGGGTTGCTTGAAAAAACAACTCATACAACTCAACACAAGGAAGGCAAACAATCCAATTAAGAAATGGGCAAAGAACCTGAATAGACACTTCTCCAAAGAGGACATACGGATGGCCAAGAGATATATGGGAAAATGCTCAACATCACTAATCATCAGAGAGATGCAAATTAAAACTACAATGAGGTATCACCTCACACCTGCCAGAATGGCTGCCATCATCAAATCAACAAACAACATGCTGGCGAGGATGTGGAAAAAGGGGAACCCTACACTGCTGGTGGAAATGCAGACTGGTGCAACCACTGTGAAAAACAGTGTGGAATTTCCTCAAAAAGTGATAAATGGAGCTGCCTTTTGACCCAGCAATCCCACTTCTGGGAATATACCCTAAGAATCCTGAAACACCAATCAGAAATAATACATGCACCCCTGTGTTCATAGCACTATTATTTACAATAGCTAAGATCTGGAAACAGCCCAAGTGCCCATCAGTAGATGAGTGGATAAAAAAAGCTGTGGGACATTTACACAATGGAACACTATGGGGCTGTAAAAGTGAAGGAGCCCTTACCCTTTGTGACAGCTTGGAGGGACCTGGAGACTATTATGTTAAGTGAAATAAGTCAGTTAGAGAAAGACAAATATCACATGATCTCATTTATATGTGGAATCAATGAACAAAATAAATGAATGAATAAAGTAAGTTCACAAATATGGATGCATGAAACAGAATAACAGATCTCAGAGTGGGGGGCTGGGGTGGGGGGACTGAAAGAGATTAGCCAAAGAACACATAGGCCGACAATGCTAAGGGGAAGGCGTGGGGTGGAGTGGGGGTTGGGTGGAGGGGGGCAAAAGGGAGAAAATGGGAGACATCTGTAATACTGTCAACCATTAAAGAAGAGTTAAAACGAGTTGCTTGAGTTAGTGATTGTAGTCTTCTATGAATACTGAGTTAATTTATGCACGGAGATTCACAATTACATAACGGGTAAGATGGGCCTAGAAATATGGGAGCCTACTTTTTAAATTTCATTTGTCATTAAAATCTTAATGGAGAATGTAATTTTAAGTAATGTAATTTTAAATCTTAGAACATTGTACTTTTGTTTTGTTGTCTTATTTGATAGATGTTTATGTTATTACTCGTGAAACTTTTTTGAAACTCAAACAACATAATGCATATTGAATGCGCATAAACAATTATAAATATGAACAAGCTTACTTTTCTCTGCTTTCAAAGAACTAAGAATAAATGTACTTTACATCTAAATGGATCTTTCATCTATAATGTTTAGAAATGCCAGCCACATGTTCAGTCAATTGAAACAAAAGCGTCCTAAATGGTATCAAGTTATCTTACATATTTCTCAATATATATATAAGAAGAAATTTCTTGAATATGTTCTTATTTTTAATATTGATAATTAATTTTTGGATCTACAAAAGACTTTCAAAAGAAGAACAAATATACAATAAGACAGATTTTTTTCATAATTGTCCTAATTACATATATAAAACTTAATTCCTTCTATTAGAAATGCAAATCTATAACTAAAATTATTAACTCTATTGTAAAGTCTCTACCATATTGCCTTTAATTATACAAGAAAATTATATGTACCACCTCCAATCAATAAATGACACACACACTCACTGTCTCCTCAACTGTCCATCATTTCCTTTTAATTCAAATCTACATAACAAGGTATATTGACTGAGTTTGATTCTAGGATTTCACTGTGCAGGTAGTGTGACAACTGGACCATTATAAGCATTCATAAATGGTATTGTAATATCTAGTTATAGGCACTGGGTAAAGCAAAGACTCCCCCAAATGAAGACTCCACCAGGGGGATAAAAGAAAGAATGAACGGTGTATTCCAGGGAGACATCCATAGGAGCAAATGCTATGATCTTAGTGCTATCATCTGGGCAGGACAATGACTAATGCTGATGGAAGAAGTATTATTGATTTAGGTGAAAAGCAATTGTTTCTTTATACTAAAAGGCTATAATAAAGTCACACTAGTAATTTTGCACTACCCACTATAATTGCCTACTAGATATTTAATATTTTATTTATTAGTTAACAGTTAACTCTTTCTATTAACATATAGAAATATATCACTTTCTGATTAGAGACCATGTTCTGCATTTTGGAACCTTTAATATTCTACAATAAAATTGTACTAATTTTCTATTACTTATAAGGGCATTTTATACATAATCTTATATAATTCCTATAACAAACTAATGAGATAACTATTCACAAAAAAGAGAAACTTCTAGTATAATATGAGAATTTCTTTTCCAAATCACAGAGCTCTTTTATTGTAAGTGAGTTTAATCCCTTAGGCAAGGAGAATTAGTACACAGTTATAGCAGCATGACTTACATTGTTTAGCGGTAGAAACACCATATTCAGGCATGGTGCATACAGATTATAAAGGAGAAAACAATACCCAGCGTGGGTTTCAGTTTCCTCCATCTCTGTTCATGGCTCACTCTGGACTTTTATTCAATTCTGGGCTTCAAGATTCCCAACTGTCTAGGGAAATTTTCCTGTGTGGAGCTACTCAGAGGGGTTCTTTTCTGCCCTTCATGAATAAATATAAGCCAACCAGTTATATTTACTTGTGAAACAGTTCAATCTAAGACATCAATGTGAAAAACAAACATGATGAAACAGATACATACATTTTAGAGGCACGATTTCATTTTTCTATCACATTTTTATTTTTTTTATTTTAAATAAATCTGGAGTCCTTTTTCTATGTTAACAGAAAGACTCTCTAAAGAATACAATTACTTTTCATGACTGGATGATGGTTTTTAATATAACAGCAGTGCTTTACTAGAGAAGCAAATGGCTCAAAGAGAATTCCAGGCCACCTGCTTAAATGGCACCTTTTAATGTATAAACTTGATTTCTGAGTTTAGAGCCTTAAAATCTTCCTGCAAATTGAAACTATAATGCCTATTGCCTTCTCAAAACAGTTTGACATTTCTAAATTATATTCAATTATCACCAATGCCTAGGAAAAAATACAGTTAAGGTTTTATTTTAAGAAATTTGATTTTTTTTTTCTTTCTTGAAAAGAACTCAATTTGGAAAAAATCACCCCATTTCATTAAAAAAACACTACATTTGAAACAGTTTAGAGATTACATTTTTTACTTTTCATTTTATGCTAACATAGAATATATTTCTATGGGTAATGGTGGATAATGGATATAAAGATGATGAGATGAAGGGTTGTGAGATTGATCATTTCAGGGAGTAAACGAAAATTTAAGATACTGGATTTAGAGCACATTTTAGGTCTTGCTAATTATTTTAGCTCGATTGGAAGTTATATTTTCCTTGATTTTATTACATTAACATCATAATAGATTTTAGCATATCTGTTATGAGTACTGCCTCTGAAAACACCTAGCTGAGTACAAATTCCAGCTACCCTCACAAGAACATGAATGTTGGGACATTGATTAAGGCAAATGTGACTAAAATGCATTGTTCTCACTTGAAAATAGGAATGAATGGAAACTCAAGTGAGGACTAAAAGAGCAATGCACATAAGCAACATAGGTAAAGGATAGTTAGATGGTGAACAGGCTTTGGAAGTTAAATACAGAAATCTCATGAGAGACTGGCAAATTTATCTCCCATGGAGCCAATGATTTACATTCCAAAATGTAATGAACTTAGAGGTCTTCTCTTATGGCCAGCAGGCGTAAATGATTAATGCATCTTAATTGTGAACTTACAAATACTGATTAACAATTTTGGGGGAGATTTACCCTATAAAATTAGGCTTACAAGTGTGTGTATGTGTGGTATTTTATGCATGTTTATCTGTTTCTGTGTTTATGTATATATATACATATATATGGATATAACTGACACTTTAAAAAAAAAAAAACAACAGCCTTTATGAAACCAAATCAGTGGTTTCTTATTCCCTGTGCTTTTCCATGATAATGGAGAGTCGCAGCAGGAAATTAGAAGATAGTGAAAGAATAAAGGCAGGATTTTTTTTTTTAATATATCTTTATTGATTTCAGAGAGAGGAAGGGAGAGGGAGAGAGAGAGAAACATCAGTGATGAGAGAGTCATTTACCAGCTGCCTCCTGCATGCCCCCGACTGGGATCGAGCCCACAACCCAGGCATGTGCCCTGACCTGGAATAGAAAGAACCCCGATCGCCTGGATCCTAGGTCAACGCTCAACGGCTGAGCCACGCCCTGCTGGGCTAAAGGCAGGATTTTTAATCTTTCAGGTGCCTCTCAGAAAGGGCACAGGAGAAGTTTGTAACTATTGGGTGAGTTATGGCTCTCCTAAATGTTCCCAAATAATTTCCTCTGGATTATTCATAAAATGTTCCTACCCTCGCCCTAGCCAGTTTTGCTCAGCGGTTAGCACGTCAGACTGGGGACTAAAGGGTTCTGGGTTGGATCCTGGCCAAGGGCACACACCTCTGTTGCACGCTCCATCCCTCACCCCAATTGGGGCTTGTGCAGGAGGCAACCAATCAATGTGTCTCTCTCACATCGATGTTTCTATCTCTCTCTCTCCCACTCTCTGAAAAGTAACGGAAAACATATCCTCTGGTGAGGATTTAAAAAAAAATTCCTGCCCTTGTCATTTTAGGGCCCAGAGGTCAGTCATAACAGCTCTCCTGCCACCAACCTCTGGGGTTACAGCCCTGTCTTGGAACTACCCATGCCCACACTTTTGTAAGTTTCCTGTTTTAAATAAACTCTGCTCAACTGCCCTCCTTTCAAGAATCCAACTTACTTTTTTATTGGGACCCTAAGCAATGTAGCTACTGGTACTAGAAATGACCTGAAACATAGAGTAAGATTCTGGGCTTGTCTCCTTAAGAAAACAAATAAATTGTTTATAAATAACCAATACCTTATGATTTATAATTTATTTTCATATTTAATAAGGTTAAAAATCTATCATCAGTCTATCAAAATAATGTTTAGCCCTGGCCAGGTGGCTTAGTTAGTTAGAGCATCATCCATACACCAAAAGATTGTAGGTTCCTTTACCAGTCAGGGCACTTCCTCGGTTGCAGGTTCCATCTTCAGTCAGGGAGACAACTGATTGATGTTTCTCTCTCGCATCTCTCTCCCCACCCCTACACTTCCCCTCTCTCTAAAATAAATTAAACAAAAGCATATTTTGGGGTTGAGGATTAAAAATTTAATAATAGTAATGTTTATACTATGAAGCAACGAGCATTGGTTTGTGATTGATTGGCTTTTAAAAAGAGATAGTAACCCAGCCGTGTGGGCTCAGCGATAGAGCTTCGACCTAGGATCCAGGAGATCGGGGTTCCATCCGCAGTCAGGGCACATGCCTGGGTTGTGGGCTGCAGCCGATCAATGACTCTCTCATCATTGATGTTCCTCTCCCTCTCCCTTCCTCTCTCTGAAATCAATAAATACATATTTAAAAATAAATAAACAAGTAAAATAAAAATAAAAAGAGATGATCTCAGTTAAGAAACTACTTTTAAAAAATTAATTACTCACAAATCCCATCTCATTATGTTTGTCACCTAATGCATATTACTCTAAACAATATTTTTAAAATTCCTTAAGCCCTTGTTCCAACAAGGAAAACTATTAATAATGATTTAGTTTGCTTCTTTGTTCTCTATTAGCTTTATTTTTTTTCAAACTATTTCTGAATATAGATATGAGTAGTCTTTGAAAGGGGCTACCTTTATGGATTTTTCTCGGAATAATCTACTATAGACAGAGATCCTTAGAAATATAATGTAAAGCCACTGTTAGAAACTTATTTTCGGAATAGGGAGATGATTTTGAAGTAGTAGTTTTTTTGTTGTTTTTTTTCTGAGCTATATATATGTTATTTATTGACATTTAGAGAGAGAGAGGGGGGAAAGTGGGGGGGAGAGAAAGAAAGAAAAGCACAGACTTCTTGTTCCACCTATTCATGCACTCCTTCATTGGTTCATTCTCAGTGCCTTGACCCGTATCCAGGCAACCCTGGCATATCAGGACGATGCTCCAACCCACTGAGCTACCCGCCAGGGCAGAAGTAGTAGTTCTTAAAAGAAGAGATGATTCTGCTCTTAGAAAAATGGAAAATTGTTAGCCAGAGTCAACAGAGACATTCCACAAAGAATAAAAGGTGGAGAAATATGATCAGCATATATTTCTTGCAAAATAAAATATTTTAAATCTAGGAAAATTGCTCTCCAAGTATGATATACTACCGAGCATTTTGGTATTTTGCACATGTACACACGTAGAGCACTGCTTGGGTTATTATCTCTAAGTGCCTTGGCAGAATAAAGGGTTTTATGTTTGATGTGGAAAAAATAGTAAAGAGTGAAGGTGGATGCAATGATCTTGGGTGCAATTCATAAATACACTAGAAAAAGTGTTGTATCAAAAATAAATAGATTGAAAATAAAACACTTTATCTTAGAAAGGCATGTTTTCCCTTTGCTTTACCAGTATTGTTATAATATATTCAAAGAGAAAATGTTTTGTTCTGAAATCTTCCTCTGATACATTTGTAGATTCTGCTGATGCTAAGCAGAGGTTTTACCTTTCTCTTAGTGGAATTGGACTTGATGAAAACCTACCTCACTTATCTATAATTATACTTTAGAATAGCTGTCAACATTTCAAGGGAGAAAGAGAGAATAATTTTTTATGATGCCATCATTAGTAAGGTTGAATGATTCCACTGATTTATGGTTTTGATTAGGTTTATTTTGTAAACTGCTCTGTTTGCAACAAAATGCTCAGTAAAGAGATGATCTACTCTTTTCATTAAAATCCATATCTTTTAAAAAACTGTGATTTTATGCACTCACTGTTCCTTAACTTTGCCTTTAGGTTGCTGGTAACAGCTTACATGTGGGATAAACTGTGACACCAAAAATATGCCATGGTGTTGCTCTATTTTTTTTTAATAATCAGAAAAGTTATGCTCTTTTTATAATCACTGAGTTCCCATGCATTGTGGCTTTTACAAAGTAAAGTATTAATCACATATATAGAATATTAAGAATTTCATAAAAATTCAGTTTCTTTTAAAAAATGTATCTTTATTGATTTCAGAGAAAGGAAAGGAGAGGGAGAGAGAGAAAGAGAAACATCAATGATGAGAGAGTCATTGATCGGCTGCAGCCCGCAACCCTGGCATGTGCCCTGACTGGGAATCGAACCATGATCGCCTGGATTCTAGGTTGATGCTTAACCACTGAGCCACGCCCGGCCGGGCTAAAAGTTCAGTTTCTAAGTAGCTTATAAAAAGTTAATTATACTTGACAGGCATATGATAAATAACATTGGAATACTATATATATATGTACAGTGTATGTGTGTGTATATATATAAAGCACCTAAACAGGTACTTAAGATCACATCTTTACATTTACCATGAAATTTACTACTTAAGAAAAATAATTTTCAATAGATGATAATTAGATCAATATAAATATACATGTGTTGTAAGAAACTACAAGGATATGTAAAAATTTTAGGAAGATTTCTGGCTCTTTTACATGACTTTATAACTTTTTGTCACATGTATTTATATCACTTTTAACAACAGTAGTGGGATGAATTGTGATGCATTGTCAAAGCAAAGAACACCAAAGTTTGCTAGCAACAATGAGAAGCCTAAAAGAGGCAAAAACACAGTGTCCCCTAGAGCATTCGGAGGGAGCATGACCTTGCTGACAATTTGATTTCTGAATTCTTGCTTCCAGAAATGTAAGACAACAAATTTCTGCCATTTTAAGGCACCATATTTGTTATAATTTGTTATGGCTGTCCCAGAAAACTAATAATCATCACTATGAAGCTTGAAAATAAACATAGATAAATAATTACTTTTTGGAGAAAAACACCACATGCTATGTTAAGCAATGATTAATTTTACTCTGATAATTGAAATACAGAGGAAATTGTCACTAAAAGAACATATATATAGTATATATACTGTGTGTGCACATGTTTGTATATTAGAAAAGAGACATGATGAGTGAAATAATTCATGTACTTCATTTTTTTTTTTTTTGAACAACTGTTTGACTTGCAAAATAAAAAGCAGCATATAGGCATACATACAATTTTTTTTTTCATTTTTAACTTCTATTTAAATGTATTGATATTTACGGGCCAGTTATTAAAATTTTAAGCTTTGATTTTTCAATGCATACCCAATGATGCAAGGGTAGGTCCTGGTAAATACCTTTGGATGTGTTCGTACAGAAGCTATTAAACTAAGTAAATTCCTTGGAGTATTCAAATGAAATAGTGTAATAAAGGCTGTTGTAGAAAATTCCTCTTGTACAAATTGTATTATTTTTTTTAATCCTCACCTGAGTGTATGTTTTACTGATTTTAGAGAGAGGGTTAGAAAGGGGGGGGGGGGGGGAGAGAGAAAGAGAGAGGGATGCAGGGAGAGAGGGAGGGAGGGAGGGAGGGAGGGAGGGAGGGAGGGAGGGAGGGAGGTTGGCTGACTCCGCATGCGCCCTCCCTGGGGATCACGATCACACCCGACCGGAGGCAGGCGCCCTGCCCAGGAATCAAACCGACAGCATTTTGGTGGATGGGACGACGCTGCAGCCAACTGAGCCACACTGGCCAGGGCTCTCTTACACAATTTTTTTTTTTTTAAAAGCAAAGCTACTTACTCCACCGAAGTTCAGGTAAAGCCAAGTTTATTAGGCTGCCTCTTCATTTTCTGGAAGAATATAAGTCCTCTTTCATCTACCTCGCAATAGCAGGATTACACTTATTCTGGTGGGAACCATTCTTGTTCATTTTTATTTGCACGTCACATATTCAACTATTTAGATCATATTTGCCACTGTAATTTAACATCATAAAAACAGTTCACATCTTCATCAACATTAAATTCACACAAGCATATTATGTATAGTCTGTGCTTATTGTATGCTGCTGATTGAGTAAATAATAACGTTTACTTCTCCCTCCAGAATGAATACATATTCCCGATATTTCTTGTGACCAATGCTATATACACTTTATAACTGAACAAAAGTGATTAATAATGTGCACTAGGCATTAGAAAGGTTACTTTAACAAGTCATGTCTAAGTTTACTTAAGAAATACATGTGAATGTCTATATCATAATATTCATTTAGAATTTTCTAATTTGTTATTGGTTAGAATTGGGCCATGTTTCAAAAGTTATACATTTTTCAAGTCATATGTTTTCTTTCTCAAATTAATAATTAGGAAGACTACTTTTATTGAGGTTTGCAACATACAGAATGTTGTATAAATATACCTTGCTATTTATAAATATATCCCCTGTATAGTCATTACTTACCTCATAAACTGGTTGGCTTTTTCTAGCATTATGTATTTGGGGCAGGTTGTGTCAATTTGAGTGTTTTTAGTCTTTTAAGTAGTATTCAAAGAATATAGTTAACATTAATGTGAGCCAACAACATGACTTCATGTTTTGTTTTTTGTTTTGTTTTTAACTGGAATGCCAAAACCACAGTGGAATCTAAATAATAAAGAATACTGATTTCACTTTTTATGTTTTTCCTAGAACTGATGTGAAATAATTTATATTTCAGAATTCTGAACCTACAGATGCCAAACATGAATTATAAGTATATTTAATATTCAAAATAATTTGAATGAACTTGGCATTGCAAGGATGATTTGCCTCTACCTCTTATTGCCTTTTACTATGTGCATTTTAATGTCAATAGGAGTTTTGTAGAATTATAAGATGTTATAGTAGAAAAATATTATAAGTGCCTTTGCAGAAGTTTTTGTTTTTCTGTCTGGTTTGGACCAGCAAATTCCCTTACTTCAATAGCATTGTGAAAGTAGTGTGGCTAATTAGAGTTATCACCAAAGAAAAGTTCAATGTTTGTACATTTTATCTTGGGAAACTATGAGCAAAAATGAGGAAGGGAAGATCTAGTGGGATGATTCTAGTACCAGTAACATAATAAATTTATTGAATGGATTAAATAATGATAAATTATATGTTAAAGAAAATTCTGTGTTAAGCATCATACAAGTCAAGATATGTACGATGCTTATTGATAATGTAGAAATTTGATGGGGGAAAAAAACCAAGATTAATTCTTCTAATTCAGCAATTTATGCATTGATTTATAACATTTTAATACTTTTACTATTATTAGATGTAATTTGTTTGCAAAGCTTTGGAAGGTAAAATGAGATAGGATTTCTTCTGTTGGTTAGGATGTACTTTCTTTAATCCAAATCGGTACAGTTGTATGTAATTATCTTTATATTCATGTAATTCAATTACTGTGAATAGAAAAATCTGTGTCAAGTAGTTTTTCAAGTCAATATGCAGAAATATATTGAAACATATTTTGCATATGTGATTGTTAAACTCCTACCCAAGGAATTATTAATACATCCTGAGCAGCTGCTACTTCTTTTTTGAGGAAAGTATGAGAATAAAATTTGACATGTTGCAAGCTACATGATTCAATCTAATAAGGTTGATTAAGGCCTCAAAATGAGTCACTAATACCCAAATTAAGTAGATTATTAAAAGAGATATGAATATGTATGTTGAAATGTTAAATATATTTTCAAGATTTCAAAGACTTAAAATATCCTGAAAGCTGTCAATTTAAAAAATCCTACAGTATTGAAAATTCACTTAATAAAATATTTTATAATGTTGACAATTTATTTCCACTAAGCCTTTTACTGCAATTTCAAAACTATGATGTTACAACATTATTCAAACACTAGAGAAAACTAAATAAACATCAAAACAATCAATGTTCATTATTTTAAATTTAACTTTTAAAATTTAAGAATACAGAAAAATGTACCTTAGTTTTATTTCTAATGTCTATATATTTGACTTGAAGTTATATTATTCTTTAATTATTAGTAAAATATTGTGATTTCTAATTTTCTTTTCAAATTGAGTGTTAGAAATATGTAAGACATGTGTTATTTGTAAGATTAGCCATAAAATGTGTATATCGCCTGCATATTTTTAAAAATTTGAGCAATTCATTTAACATGAAAAATATCAGTATTTGCATTGCATAATTTTTAAATTACCTAGCTTTATTTTCAGTTCATAATTATTTTATATATTTCAAATATTTTTATGATTCATGTACTTTTCAATTGCCTGTCACACTGAGGAACAAAATTATGATTTTCACTGAAAAATTTTAGTATATTTGCCATTTTTTAAATTACTTTTGAAACTTTTTTTCTTAGTATTTTTCCTTTTGCATGAAGAGCGTTTCTTAATTTCTGCTTGCTTTGTCCCTGGTTAGTGATTACTAAAGAAAATCACAAATATTTGCTGACATATTTCACTGTTAATTATAGTTTCCTAATTGCAGACTTCCCTTCATAGATTGTTCTGGTGTCTAACGTGTCATGTAACAAAACTGCCACAGAACATAGTGGCTTAAATGGTTGGCTACTCACAGCCGGATATTTCTTTCTGAGATCCCTCATACACTTGCAGTGTGTTGTCAGCTGCACCTCAAGTCACCTGAAGGTACAGTTCAGCCTGATAGGCAAGATGCCTCTTCATTCACATGAGCTTGGCTGGCTGTAACTGTGACAGCTGGCCAGGGACCAGCCTCTGTCTGTCTGTCTCTTTCTCTTCTTCCTCCCCCTTCTCTCCCCCTCCCTCTTTCCTCAGTCTCCCTTCCTTTCCTCCCTCTGCTCTCTTCACCCTCCTTCTTTTATCCCCCCACCTCTCTATGCACAACTCACCCAAGCTGCTAGTATACATCCAGAGAAATGTTTGTTTCTTTTGCTGGTATTTTTGATGGTGACAAATAAAGAAGTACTAACACTTATTTTTGGCAGTCATCTGGCCAACAGTGGTTAGAAGATCTCATGGAAGATATAATTGTTCTAAACACATACTTTGTTTAAATTAAAATGCAAATATTCATTAACCATAGCTATATTTTTAAAATGGGATGTCATTCGGTGTTGCATATATCTATCCGTCCTTCCATCTTATTCTTCCTTCTACCATTCTGTTCTTTTCTACCTTCCAATCTATGTCATATCATTATTAAATTCTTTTTTTCTATTTGTAATATCTACATATGAAATTCTTGAAATAATGTTTTGCAATTTAACATAAGTATTCAGTTATTGATTCATAATCAAATGCAATAATCTTCAAATGCTTCTTTACATGTCAAATTATTTCAAATAATTTGCAATATCCCACCACTTCAAATAACAGCGATATGACTCAATTCTTACTTTCAGAAAGAAATTATCTGTTGCTCCCTTATGATCTTTACTTTTGTTGGCCTAAAGTATCACTGTTCTTCAATCTCACCACAAGTTCAGTTAGTGTTCCAGTTGAAAGCGACACCCTAGGCTGACTGGCAGAAATATTTATATTTGATATTTCTATTTATGACAAAGACCCTCAAATTTTTTCTTTATGTGGTTTAAAATCGGACTCAAAGCTCCATGAGGAAAGAAGATGGCTTTATAATTCTGCAAGGTTGCATACAACCAATATAATACTTTTAACAACATGCTGAATTTGAAGTTTTATTAATTCTTATCTGATAAAGCGCTTTTCTAATATTTCAATTATATTTACCTTAGTATAAAATTATAGGTTGATAGCATGCTTTGTTTTTCTTAGCATTTCAAGAAATAATTCAATTGTGTTTGACTTCTATTATTGCTACTAATATATCAGTTATCAGTCTAAATTTTGTTCTTAGGAACTCAGACTTTTTTCTCTCAGTACAGTTGTTTTTATGTTTTATTTTCCTTTGCTTTTTGTGTTTGAAGTCTCTCTATGACATATCTATGTATATATTTTTTAAATTATTCTCTCTTAAAATTCTTTGTGAAACATGATATTGTGATATTTATGCATAAATTCTGCCTAATTTATTTACTTATTATAATTTAATTTTAACATTCATTTAGGGCTTCTTATATCACATATCACACACTTCAAAATTTGTATTATCTTGTATTATTTCAACTCCCATTTAGCTGTTTTTGTCTAATATTTGTTCTTCATGCATTATTATTTTGTATAATTTTAATTGAACAAAATAATCCATTTTATTTGACTTAGTTTTTACTAAAGTTAGCTTTTTATATATTCAAAAAAGACCTTTAAAAAATCTTGAGCCAATAATTTTACTAGTAAATTCTTTTATGCTAAATTTAAAACTAAGTAGCCCTAGCCTGTTTTGCTCAGTGGTTAGAGCTTCGGCCCACAGACTGAAAGGTTGCCTGTTTGGTTCCCATCAAAGGAGTGTGCAGGAGGCAACCAATTGATGTCTCTCTCTCACATCGATGTCTCTCTCTTCTCTTCCACTCTCTCAAAGAAAAAAAAAGCAATGAAAAAATATCCTCAGGTGAAGATTAATAAAACAAAAATTATTTTGAAATTTAGTTGTAAAATACCTCTTTATTTAAAAAGAAAAGCATGGAGCCCAGGCGGGCGTGGCTCAGCGGTTGAGCGTTGACCTAGGATCCAGGCGATCGGGGTTCGATTCCCGGTCAGGGCACATGCCTGGGTTGTGGGCTCGATCAATGACTCTCTCATCATTGATGTTTCTATCCCCCTCTCTCCCTCTCCCTTCCTCTCTCTGAAATCAATAAAGATGTATTTAAAAAAATAAATTAAATAAAATAATAAAAAGAAAAGTATGGATATAAACATTAATTCTACTCAAAATATATATTCCAAAGAATCTAAGATTTCCAAAGAATCTAACATTTTCTTTCAGTAAAAGTCCAATTATTCAAAAATTTATCTGCCCTATAAGTTTGCAGGCCCCTGTACTAAGTTTAAACAAAATGCAATTCTACATGTTGCATTACTGTGATAATTTAATTAGAATCAAATAATTAAATATAATAAAATGTATATTTTCAAATTCATACAACTTCTAAAGGGTTCTTTAAAAAAGAAATGAGAAAAGGTTTTTAAACTAAATAATTTATTTTCACAGGATGAATTATTGCATTTTAGGTATTCAAAAGTGATAATTACCTCTTATAGTTTAAGGCATTAGAGTATATTTGTTTTGTGATGATTGATTTCATGAGTTTTTATATACTAATTATTTGCTTTAATATTCAGTTGAAAACACTAAGTAATAATGAAGTGACCCTAAAAAATAAATAAAATAAAGTGATCCTATATATAATGTAGTTTTCTTATAGTAGAAAGAAAATTTTAGAATTACAATGTGATTAAAAACAGACAGAACCCCAAAATTGTAGCAGTTAGTTCTTTTAACAGTGAAGAGGTCATTCTTGGAGAGCAAATAAAGAGGCACAGCAGGAGATAACTACAAAGACATAATATCTTGAAATCAGATTGATGTAAGCAACTCTTGATCACCCACAGGCACCCCAATTATCTAGAATTACTATACCAATTAAGCACCTGTCTTTACAGTTGAGTGTTATTGTGCTCAATTTGATAAGATGGAAAAGTCCCAATTAAGAGAACTCCCTAATTAAGCATGCTTTGTGCAGAACAGTCTGATTACTCCAAAAATATTATGATCCATTACTTATCTTTTTTTTTCAGTTAAGTAGCCATGTAATAATTTATCATAAATATTTTTAACAGTAAAGAAAAAATAACACTTGCAGAAATGGTCCATGTATAGCTAAATCCATTTCTATTACCACTAATCTACAAGTTGTTTTTATAACATTACATTCTCTGATAATTTTTGTTGTATTCATTTTGGACATTCCATACAACACTTTAATTTGCATTTATATTTTTAACCCCTTAAAAATCATAGGTAGCCATTATATTTTGTGTGACTTCTGTGGCGTTAATGCAATATTGTTCCTTTAGTACAGATTTCACTTCTGCCATATTTTACAACTTAATTAAAACTGGTTAGATAAATTGGTTAAAACTGAGATTTTAAATGGAAATCCATAGGGTTCTAATTATTTGGAAGAATACATGCATTGTTAACTGGAGTGAGATGTGTCTTTAGAAAGGAATGAAATTGTGTAAAGACTTGTTTCCAAGCTTCTTACCCCTATTGTATCCATAGAAACATACCTATTATATAATTATTTTTAAATTTAATGAGCTCTGGAAGAAAGGTTCAGAAGAGTATATTGCATAACACATCTCATCAAAACATGCTGGTTTAAAACACCAAAAACTCCCCTTTCTGCCTCTGTTGCCACCATGGCACCTGTGAAAAATCTTGTGGAGAATGAAAGGGGGAAAAAAGAAGCAGGTTCTGAAGTTTACCCTTGACTGCACCCCTCCTGCAGAAGATAGAATCGTGACTGCTGCCAATGTTGAGCAGTTTCTTTGCGAGAGAATCAAAGTTAAAGGGAAAGCTGGGGGTCTCCGTGAAGGCGTTGTAACAATTGAAAGGAGCAAGATTACTGGAACTTCTGAGGTGCCTTTTACCAAAAGGTATATAAAATATCTCACCAAAAAAGATTTGAAAAAGAATAATCTATGTGATTGATTGCAAGTAGTTGCTCACAGCAGAGATCTGAATTGCATTACATCCAGATTAACCAGGATTAAAGAAGAGAAAGATGAGGTTTAAAACTCATGTATCTGGAATATTTTTATGAATTTCTGAATAAAACTTGGGAGCCCCCAAAAAACCCAAAAACAAAAACAACACCAATAATTATTTATTGTCTTATACAGTTCCTGTGGGCTGGGAATTTTAGTGGTGGTTACGGGAGGTTCTGGACAGGGTTCTCCGTGAGACTGCAATAGGTGTCAGCGGGACCCCAGTCTCCTTAAGGCGTATGTGCACCTGGAGAATTCATTTCCACAGAAGTCACACAAGAATAACTTCTCACCTTGGTGCTGGTAGTTAGCTCAAAGCCTTATTTTTCCTATGTGTGGACTTTTTTATGAGGCTGAGCGTCATCTCAGCGTGGAAGCTAGTAATCACTAGAGCAAGAGATCCAAGTAACCAAACTGGACGTTTCAATGCTTCAATGACCTAGCCTCCTATTACATTGATCACATGGGGACAGCCAGCCCAGATGCAGTGTAGAAGACCCCACAGTGGCTTCACTGGGTAAGGCAAACATTATTTAAACTGTCTTGGAGGCTGGCTATCTCAGTAGTTTAATGTTGTCGGCCTAAATTCTTTTGTCAGATTTTCAAGGTTCAGTTTTCAATTCTGTCATTGATTGCATGACTTTCAACAACATACTTAACCTCCTTACCCCGATTTTTAAATATTTTAAATAAATAATATGAAGTAAGTTATATTGTATTTTTATGAGGATTTAATGAGATAATATTGAAAAAGTATTTTTTAAAGACCCTGAAATACAGTAAGTTTTCTATATATGCTTGTTATTGTTATTTTTGTGTTTACAATAATATCAAAAGTAAGGAATCTTTATGTGATTTTTTTTAGTGGTAAAAGCATAAAACTTGCCTGGACATCTCACATTCATATACTGTAGGACATCAACATAATTGTTGATTGAGTGTAAAAAAAAGCTATGAAATAAATTGTCTGTGATGAATAAGAGAAAAATACAGCAAAATGAATGATGTAATAAAGGGACACATTTTTATAAATAGAGAATCAAACCATAAAAGAAAGTTAAAGCTCATGATATTATTCCTGACTTAACAACCTTGTAGATTTAGCAAAACAAAAACAAAAAGATCTTCAAACTATATTTAGCAAAGCAAATATGTTATACAACCAATGTTATCATTTTCATCACCAACATATGCTTTGCCACCTTTGGAGTTCAACATGCATTATATATCATGAAAGAGATTTATGAATCAAAATATTAAAAGAGGTCTGAGCATGACGGAAAACATAAAATCGACGATTAATAAAACGAAACAAACCAAAGCAAAAGTTGGTGGTTAAATTTGTGGTTAAATTTAACACTCAGTTTTGAATGTCAAGTGAGGAGAGAAGGAATAGCAGAATTTGAAGTAATTTCTTGTTCATGCCTGAGATCATTTCCTGACAAAATGAAAATAGGCTATAAACCAAAAATACTCTCTATAGTTTATGCTAAATGTAGATGCCTGCCAACAATAACAATGTTAAATGAAATACTTCTTGAAATAGAACTCACTGTCATCACTTTCCTTTGCTATTCATCTTAATTCACTGGTGAACTGGCTGAGCAAGTATCATATATTTTCATAACTATCCTTACCAATGGGGAAAAATTAGAAAAAATACAACAAGCCAATGTAAAAGTATAACTCATAAAAATGTATGGGGGTATTTAAAACAGAAATAGTGAATGAAAGTAAAATTTGCCTCTATTTGCAATTCATAAGTTAGTAGCACCAATGACACCAGTAAAGTTGAATTCCTTGTACCAACCATAATTAGCTATATTTTACATCAACAAATTTTGTATCTCAATATCTATCACAGAATGAGGGAACTCATTTTTCTGAATTATACTCACCCTCTGTAAATCATACAATGTATAGGTAAAATCATTGCAAATGTACCAAGAATTTTTTTAATGATTGACAACAAAAGTTACAACAATAACACTCATATAAACACATACACACAATCCACCAACGTGTACTTCCTCTTGGTTTATAGAGTAGCATATGCTTAAGACTTAGTCAAGCAATATAAAAAGTGTTTTAAGTAATTACCACGTTTTTCCCAAGACACTATGGCCACACTCACATCAATTTGCCTTTTTTCTGCTTCATCCAGCTCTAGCCCCTAACCACCGTTCTTCATTATTCATCTATGTTTCAAGTTATTGAAGGCTTATTGTTTTCTAATATATAAAACTTTAGCACAGATCTTCATTCATAGAAGTTAGTCAATAAGTACTTATAGAATGAATGTATGTTGGGCTCCATAAAAGAATGACTCCATTAACATAGCCATCTTAAATCATTAAAAAGTACAGTGTACCACCTGCACTTGATGAATAAATTAATGCATATGAAGTTTAACATATCCATTTAATAGTGCTTTATCTTATAAAAAAGATTTTATTTTAATAGAAAAAATGCCATACACTATTGGCTATAAAAATGTGTTTTTTTCCTGTCATTCATCCAACTGGTTTTCATTTAAATAAATCATAAAATATTAAAATTAAAATAGAAATTCTATGGAATTAAAGTAACTAAATATAAATAATTATTTCATGAAGAATGCTCTTTTTTCTAAAAGTATTAAATATTATGTGGACAAGAGGCAAGAAATTTCATAGAGCGTTATTTGCTATTTATTGTTTTAACTGCTATATTATTAGGATGCAACATGTTTTCTCAAATATAATGAAGTCATTTGAAAATACACTACTGTATTCGTTTTTTTTTAAAATCCTCACCCAAGAATATTTTTTCCATTGATTTTTAGAGAGAGTGAAAATAGGGACAGGGAGAGAGAGAGAAAGAGAGAGAGGGAGAGGGAGAGACATCAATGTGAGGGAGACACATGGATTGGTTTCGGGGATTGAACTTGCAACCAATGTAGGTGCCCTTGACTGGGAATCCAATCCTCGACCCTTTGGTGCCCAGGCAATGCTACAACCATTGAGCCAAACTGTCCAGGACATACTGTATTCTTATTTTAGCTAATAAGTAACATTTTATAAGACTCCATGAAACAAATAACCAAAATGTACCTAAAAATAATATTTTACTGTAATGATTGTTTATCAAAGAAGTAACAGAGGATATTTTTCTTTATACTACATGTATGTATATAGATGATATGTATATATACACATATATATAATATAAACTATTTTAAATTACATAGGTTACTTAATATTTCTCATGTTCCTGATACTGATAAAATGTAAGTGGATCATTTTTTTTTTTAATTTTAAAAAAAAATAATAATAGATTTGAAGATTTTCAAAGTCAGCAGAGTGTTTAGTAGTTATTTAGCCATTGTGATCTCATGGTCTGATTTATACCTCAAATATAAATAATGTTTGCAATTTACTGAATGTTGAATGCTGACTTTCTGGTCAAAGTTTCCAATGTATATGTCAATATGTTGGGTATAAATAATTGATTTTATTATATTTTAATATACACTATCTTAAAACTAGGTCTAATTTAAATATTATAAAGGTCAAAATTAAAATATGAAGAAACAAATTAATAATAACAGAATATCAACTGAGAGAACTAACTCATCACAGCAAATAATGCAGTATGTGAATTCAGACAACTGGATCAACTGTGTGTTGATTGTTTTTCTGAACACCAATAATAAACCCATGAAAAAACAAAACACATTCCAGCTTATCAATGGAAACATAACCAAGCTGAAATTATGCTTTCTTCTTTTACAGTAAAAGCAAGAAAATAGACTATTTTTAGAAGATTGTATCAAAAGTTCTTTTAACAAATAATAATAGGCTATCTGTAGTAGAAAAAAATCCCATATACCAGTCATCTTTCTTGAGTCAGCAAAACTAAAAGTTGCCACATGATAAAAACTTCAGAGATATAAAATATATTTAAGGAAAATACTTAATTGATTAATTCCATGGAAATTATATCAGAACCATATAATAATAATATAGTCAAGATTTATAATGTATATTTTACCAGGCACTGTTCTATGTCTTTAATAAATAAGATGTATTTCATTTATTACAAGAATTATATGAACAAAATGTTATTACTAGTTTTCAAATGAGGATAACTGCTTCAGAAATGAAATATTTTTCTATGACCCTGGACACATAGCTCATAAGAAAAGTAATCTAGTTATTAAACCATTCACTTTGCCTTTACAGGCAGCTTTACCACTGTTCAGTAAGGCCTGCCAACATTCAAATTTATGTGCCATTATAAAATACACTGAGAAAAAACAGGAGTGGTCAATGAATCTAGAAATATTTTTATTAATAATCTAATCATAAAAAATATAGTATTTTAGCCTATAAGAGAATAATTATTTTCTTATATATTAAAAAGTATAATAAGGGAAAGAAAAATACTAATTATACCCTGATATCAGAATTATTAAACAAAACTATTGAATTTCTTTGTAAATTAAGCATCAGTATTATAAAAATAAAACCATAAGAAAGATTGCACCTTAGTAGAGAAAGATGCACATTGCTAAATAAATATAGGTGATGTGTACGTAAACATTTAAAGGTAGGCATTAGTTAAATAACTATAATGGGTGCACAAATCAAATAATTGTCATTAAAATAAATCAATCAGTCATGGCAATTAAGACAAGTAAATTGAATTAGTAATAAAAATAGCATGTTGTGCCATTCATTGTTCTAAGAATTTTGCATTAAACCACTAGAGATCCATAATAAATTTAAAAGTAGATTTTTTTTCTTACACTGTTTTTGCAAGTTATTTAACTGAGGCCCAAAAAAGTTATATAATGTGCTAATTTTGAGAAAAAAATGAATCATAAATCAATCTGCTTCTTCAGTGAGCATTCCTAATGCCTACTGCTTCTCAATTAGAAAACAGAATTTAGCAATATTTTAAGCAACTGCACTCAAATATCTTCATACCTCACATGGGGAAAGGTTTATTGCATAAAACAAAAGTACTAACTGTAAAAATTATTCATAATTAGATTAAAGCAAAATTGAAAACTCTCAGTTATTAAAAAATACCATATCTCACCCTGTAAAGTAACATAAAAAATGGAGAAGCTGTATACTAACTAGAAGTCTGAAACTAAGAATACTCATTCCAAGGCCAGGCTTAAGGACAGGAGCCTGAAGTCAAATCAAAAAGAAGAAATTTACATAGCAAGTGGGATCCTGTTCTAAACAAAGAAACCAACTGCTTCAACCTACTTTGTATTCTGGGTAGGCTATTTTAGTTAACTTTTTTCTTTTTAAATAATGACAGCATTACAGATGTCCCCCATTTCCCCCGCACACACTTTGCCTCCTTCACCCAGCCCCTGCCCCATCCCAGGCCTTCACCGCATTATTGTCTTTGTCCATGGGCTATGCCTGTATGTGTATATGTTCTTCAGTTAGTCTCTCCCCCCACCCGAACGCTCCCCTCTGAAATCTGTCAGTCTGTTCCATGCCTCCATGCCTCTGGACCTATTTTGTCTGTCAGTTTATTTTGTTCACTAGATTCTACTTATAAGTGAGATCTTGTGTGTTTGTCTTTCTCTAATTGGCTTATTTCACTTAGCATAATAATCTCTAGGTCCAACCTTGCTGTTGCAAAGGGTAAGAGATCCTTCTTTTTTACAGCAACATAGTATTCCACTGTGAAAATGTAGCACCGTTTTTTATCCACTCATCCACTGGTGGGCACTTGGCCTGTTCCTAGTCTTAGCTATTGTAAATAGCGCTGCTATGAACATAGGGGTACATCTATCCTTTCTGATTGGCGAGGGTGTGGAGAGAAGGGCACCCTAGGACACTGCTGGTGGGAATGCAGACTGGTGCAGCCACTGTGGAAAACAGTATGGAGTTTCCTCAAAAAATTAAAAACGGAACTGCCATTTGACCCAGCAATTCCACTTCTGGGAATATCTTCTAGGAGGGGTATTTCTAAGTGAAGTAATACATAGCAGCTAAATCCAGGGTTGCTAAGTATACTTTTTCTTGGCTCTGGCACAAAGGTAGCAATCAGAAAGGTGGCTATTACCCTCCTATTAGATATGCCTCTGTATCTCGACCTAGATTTTGTAAAGAGGTCTAACACAATTTGAAATTCCTTCTTAATCCAAAAAGACCTTGATGGTATGAAAATTCCAAAAACCTTAAAAATGTGTCATTCAAGGGGGTGAAATGCTGCATACGGAGGAACACCAAAGCAGGCAATTTTTCTGCACAGAGAAAGAAGCAGCATAGACAAGTGAGAAATTCACAGATTCACCATTGTCAAAACTCAAAGCTTTTCCTTAGCTTCAGGAACATCTCTGTTCTGTATTCTGGACCAAAACTGGAGTCCATCATGACAAATGGATATTCTCCATTTCTTGTAAATGAGAACGCTGATTAAAATATCCAAAAGAGCTAACTGCTTCAGCTTGGGAGCTAGAAAGTCACAATGAAGATTACTTAATGATCCCGGATATTCTGGAGTGATGAAAAAGTTTTGAAATTACAGAGACGTGATGATCGAATAATACTGTGAATGTACTATATATAGGCCACTGAATTGTCCACTTTAAAATGGTTCATTGTATGTTATGTGAATTTCACCTCAGTTAAAAACAACCCAAGGTGGTTAAAAAAATAAGTAAAAAACCATCTCATTCCCCTTAAAATTTCAATGCTATGTTAACAAAAAATATGAATAGGTATGGTTTCATTTATGGATTATAAAATGTATCACTTTTACCTGAGAAATACACAATTATTACTTGAGTTCTAGATGTCAATGCAGTCATTTTGCCCTACACAGTATCTTTAAAAAGAGGTGTTATTCTTTCAAAAATCTAATCTATGAGGTAAAAGTAGAAAAGAAAATATCCTCTAATGAAAATCACATTTTTATTTCTGCTTCTCAGGCACTTTAATCATTCAGTGTGTATTGTTGCTGGACTTAAAAATCATTTGTGGGCAAAATAGCTCTAATTAGCTCCATATTAATTGCTGAACTGACAGGCAAATATTCTCAAAAGGGTTCTAAATTAGCACTAATTTAAATCACCTCTACTCTAAAAGGCTTTCTTCAGCAGATCTGGAAAGTTTATGTAAGATTTTCTACTGGACTATTTAAATGGCAATCTCATCTGGATAGGGTATTATATGACTAGCAGGCAAGAACAAATAACAAATTGAAGGTTTTGCAAAAGCATACTTATATGTGAAATTTTACACACACACACACACACACACTTGGGCAGAACAAATGATAATTTAAAGCTTTTAAATTCATATGCATATTCCAAATATGATGAAAAGCAAGTAAATCAATATGTACATTTTAATGTGTTTCAAAGGAACTAGAAATTTGTTCAATAACTCTCTGACTGTGATCCAAATATCTGAAACAGCTTTCTATCGTACAGTAAACACACCTATACAGAAAAAATTAACTACTCAATCACCATAAACTTTAGACAACGTTTGTATCAATGGCATTAATTGCTTTAAAAAGAGTTTTCTATAAAGAAACTAAAAAATAACATGTATATAGACATCTTGACATCATGTATACAGACAGCCATTTTGGATCAACGAACTCACATTATTAGAGTACAAAAGCATTAAAATATAATTTAAAATAACATTTAATAAGTCAACAGTAAAAATAAATGCATCTGGACAAGTAATTTGTAAGGTTCCCATTACATATAAACTAATACTAAAGAGATTAGATGGTGCCATTTATGCAATTCCAGCTTTTGATTCCAGCGATGTAAACATAAAGTACATATAATTTATCTTTAAGTATTGATTATGGTTATACTGATAATAACTTCTGTAAAAATTTGGAAAAATAAAGACATAGCACAATTATTTTGGCAACAATCCTCTTAAAATGCTATTGACAATATGTAATAATTAATGTAGAAGTTTAGAAGAGTAGTTGGAAAATATCTGAAAATATCTAAATAACACCCTTCACTTTCAACACCACCATGCTGCACCAACACAAAATCATTTTTATCCTGTAACTTTGTGATAATCCTCTTAGCATAGCTCTCCTTCTGTGTTGCTCCCCCTTTATTTCTTCTTAATGCTGCTGCTATCATAATCCTCTTAAAATTTAAGGCAGACCATATCTCTCCTGTGCTTGTAATTATATACTGCCTTCCCATCTCATTTCACGCTGTAGTTATTAGAGTGACCTACAAACTATACAACAAATTTGGTTCCATGCTATTTCCTATTTCAGTGACTTCATCTTCTATTTGGTTCTCCCTTACTCACTTTAATCCTAGCAAAGTGTAGTCAAGTTTGACAGAGAGATTTTTGCTAGAACAATAGAAAAGGTTGATTTGTCAACAGTTTGGAATGGAAGACTATAATGATGTAATTTTCATGAGCTATAAGGCCCTCAGTTTTTCATGTATTAAATTTAAGAAAACTAAATCTTTAAGTAGAAATACTGAGTTTGTATATAAACACCAAGTAATAAATGGTTTTGGACTGGGTTTATCACACAGGAGGATATCTAATGTGTCCTTGGACACTGTATGTTTATTTTCCAGTCCTCAATGATCTACTTAGGATAGATATACTTAGCACAGGGAAGAAGATTTACATTGCTTCCCACATTGTGCCTTTATGTTAGAAAGCCCTAGAAGGAAGCCCCTGAAATTACTGATCCTCTGGCCAAGACAGTATATCTAAAGCAAAACCACATTCTAGAAAGATTTACACAGAAAACATCAAAATCAAGGATCTTAAAGATGCAGAGAGACTTGTATTCATCATTGTTCCTTTTAATTCACTATCCGGACCTCTACAGAATACAGAAGAGTGCCATGGCATTAATCATTGGAGAGACAAAAACGCTGTTGTACCAGATGTGGTGCTTTATCTGCAGCAGATCAATACGGCCTCTGACCTTTCGTATGTAGCTTTTAGTTTGACAAATCTTTTTTTCTTGATGCCCTTTAAGAAGAAGGATTAAAAAATCATCTTTATGAGACACATTTAGTAGTGCATCTTCAGTGTCCTGTTGCAGGACTCCGCTTGCTCTTCTATTCTTGGACAAAATATGTTCTGTAGAGTCCTTAATCATACTGATATTCTGTGTTAATGACATTATGCTATTTTTGATCTGATGAGTAGAAATTGGCAAGAATCCTGAATTCTCTAACAAAACACCATGCTTGCCAGAGTGTCAAGATGATTTCTCAGATGTTTAAAAGGATTAAGTGTTAGTGAAGATTTTAATGGGTACATAAATTTGAATAACCTAGAACATTCTTTCTAATGTAAAGCTCCTTCTACTCCCTAAAAAACTGACTTTTACCACTGAGAAATAGATATTTGATGTACCTCTTTGGATTTTGGAGACAGTATATACCATACATGGGGCTATTATCCTGACCTTTTTATTAAGTGACTCAAAATTCTGCTAGTTCAGAATGTTCCCCAAAGCAAGAAGTTCTCTTCAGGAAGAACAAGGTGCAGAACACGCTGTCTCGCTTTAGGACCATGGACGCAACAGAACCAGGTCGAGATAGACGTGTGTTGTTGATATGCAAGTTGTGTGAAAGCCCATTAGGAGAGTAGTTTCTCAGGTTCCTAGTGAACTGAAACAAGGCCATGCCCTCTACAGCACAAAAAATTTCCTCTACAGAAACAGTTCATAGGATAACAATGGTATAGAAGGTGTGTTTGATCACAGGACACATAAAGACTATGTAAACATAGCTTTCCACTTTGCCACTGGCTGTTATTAAATCCACTGACTTGCCCGGCCGGGAGTGGCTCAGCGGTTGAGCATCTACCGAGAACCAGGCGATCGGGGTTCGATTCCCAGTCAGGGCACATTCCCAGGTTGCGGGCTCGATCCCCAGTCGGGGGCGTGCAGGAGGCAGCTGATCAATGACTCTCTCATCATTGATGTTTCTATCTCTCTAACCCTCTCCTTTCCTCTCTCTGAAATCAATAAAGATATATTTTAAAAAATTTTTTAAATCCACTGACTCATAATTTTAGGAAAGCATTGTGAAAATCCACTATACCACAGAGTCGTACATTTGAAACTAGCCTTAAGCAGATGTAGAAAAATAAGGTTCAGACTGCAAGGTCATTTATTTATTTTGTACCAAGACCTGTCCTTCAATTCTCATCTATGGTTTTAAGACATATTTCTTATGATCCACTAAGGTGGAGAAAATACCTGGAGCTTAGTTTACATATGATCATCAAATATAATAATAGTGGCCCAAAGTGGATTGCAGCTACATTGTATTTCATTTAAGCAATATATATATATATATATATAATTGGACAGAACAATACATTCATTGTTCCACTCAAACTGGACAGAGAAGTGGCCTAATGCATGCTTTAATATTGACATTATTTCACTAGATGGGAAATAATGACTTGGCCTGGATAACATAGCACTTGGATAGTATGACCCTGGAATATTGGGGGAAAGGGACTTGGGAAGAGGTGTGAATAGACCAATCAGAATGATGAAAAGCCTATGGCCTTTGTATCTCACATTAATGTCCACCAAAAACCATCACATAGGGAGTGCTATCATGTGAACAGTATGAGTGACCTAGTGAGGTTAGCCAGCCTCTTTGCTACTTGGAGAGATTGGCCATAATAGCAGAGGTGGTGACAATGTATTTTCTTAACATGGGCTCTATTTTACCCAGGCTTATTTAACAGTGCCACTACTAAGTACTAAATTTATCAGCAGTGCTGTTCCTGAGGCCTAAGCATGACATTAATTTACAGGGTAATAGCTCAGAAAGCCTTCATAAGCAACACAGTCTGAGAGTTTACCAAATGCCTTATTTAGATCAAAAGACCAATTTTATCATAAAGAAATGAACAATAGTGAGATCACAATTATGCAGTTCACTGATCTTACCACATATCACATTATTGAAGGACAGAAGGACTATTAAACCTAGGCCTGTATAATGGCCCATAAAGAGAATACACCTTGAAAATTCAGATGATGTCCTACAAATTCCAATGTATGTCTTAAACTATCAGTAAATATATAGTGTTTTGTTTCAAGTACCACAATATATATGAGGTCCAGAAATCAAGGGATTGAAGACAGTTTTTTTCCTTTGACCACTTTGCCCAGGGACCTACTTATGAAAAATTTGTTCCCCATCCTAGAAACATAAGACCTTGGCAGGTTATATTTCTTGGTCCCTGGAGGAATGCAGGGCATTTGTGTTTATGGAAAAGGACTTCTCTGATATGAAAGTTAAGCCGTGATGCTAAAATGGAAAGTTTGGATTTCTCATGCCATTGGGTATGTCAGTGTATGGGCACAAAAATGCAGTGTGATTTCCATGAAAAGCTAGAATAGCTACTAAATAATGGACAAGGAGAGATTTTATATGAAACTGAGGAGATTCAGTGGGGTGTGACTTGGTGCTTTTATGTTGTTCTAATTATGAATAATTAATTATAGCATTCATTGCCTGAGAACAGGATAGCTTCAAAGGTTCAGTGCCTACAGGCAAGCAAATGATACCATTTGAAATGCTACCTAAGCATAAGAAAAATCTAAATTTTTGGTTCAGTAGAGAAATTATGAATATCAATTACAAGTTTAGAATTACCTTCAGTTGCTGGCTATAGCTTGGATTGTCATCTAGCCTTAATTATTTTAAGATATTGGAATTGTACACCTCCTTGAAGGGGTGAATTTTTATTTATTCTATCATGAAATATGTGTGTACATGTTATTTTCATGTTAGAAGAGAGCCAGAACACATAGGAGAATGATAATTGATCTGAGTATTGCCAGGAATAGACTATATCCCAATCATAATACTCCCTGATTATTTTGGTGCCTCCAGTCTCTTCATCTTACTCATTGAAAATCATCCCCTTCTGCCAACATGATGTAATTTCTGATCCTTAGTAGCACTCAGAATACCTTGGAGTGAGGGAAGGCATCTCTGTTCTACTTTGCAAAACTTAGCCAGAGCTTCAGCAGTCATGATTTCCCAGTCCAGCTAGAGCCAAGAACCTCTACTTCTAGGATCAGAATACATGTCACATCTCAGGTGAGCAATAAGGTTACTCAAGGGAATGCTCAATAATCCTACAGACCTAACCTAGAAGTACAGGGTAGTTAGCACTTCTCAAACAAACATTGACCAAGTAAATTTTTTTAATAGCAAAAAAGGCAAAAGAAGCCAGGGAATAAAGTCCTTTCTCTCTCTTGCCATCAGATTATTCAGAATGGGTAAAGAAGTAGCTGTCACTCTAGTCTAGCTGAGAGGATGTCATCTGATAATCTTTGTGGTTTACACAGTGGTTTTGTTCTTGTCTCCATTCAGAAAGAATTATGGAGTCATGTTGTTTTAGTTTTACTTTATCACAGACATAGAGTTACCTGGTCTGATGTTGGTGACTTAGGAAAGTGTTTATGTTCAATGGTGACTATCAGTGCTTAGTTATGAGTGCCAGGACAGCTCCTTGCAACAAGGTCTATTAGGACCAGCCCAGCTCCCAATGCTCTCCTTCTTATAGTAATAGCAATTAGTTGTTATTATCCATGAGTCTCTGGGTTAGCAGAGCAATTCTATATACTCAGCATGATTCACACCTGTGTCTATAGTCAGGTGTGAATAGAGAGGCTACAGAAGTGTGTGGTCATTAATATGTGATCTGAATATATACAGCTCAGTTATCAGCCCATGTTTACATTACAATTGACTTGGTAAACATTTATTGCTTGCATAACTTTTGATTTGACTTCTATAAACTTCAGTTCCTCACTAGGGAAATTAGAGATCAAAGTGGTAATCACTCCATAATAGGCCTATTGTGATGAGGAAACAGGTTCAGAAATGTAAAAGCTTTTAACACAGTATCTGGCATATAATAACATTCCATAATATTAAGTATTATTATCTTTTATATAACTAAAATGTTTAGGTCTACTTGCCCAAGATTCAATTTGATTAGGGTCGCCAGATTTTAAACGTAAAATATAGGACACCCACTTAATATAAATTTCAGGTAAGTAATTAATAAATTTTTAGTATCTGTATGAAATATCCAATATTTGGGACATACTTATGCAAAAAAAGCATAGTTTATCAAACTTAACTAGATATCCTGTATTTTATTTGGCATAAATAAATAAAAACTCTTACATCATCCATGGTACATATTTATTTATTAGAATGATCATGGGATAAAACAATGCTGGGTAAAAGCTTGAATAAATATTATGAAAACATATCCAAATTATATTTTATAAATATACTTATGTTTTATTTGCATATAATTAACAAAGATACTTTACTATAAAATTTAAATAGCACAGTTCTTAATTCAGAATACCTTAAATTTTCAATCACATATCCAGTACCTATATACTTGTGGGATATTAATTTGGGCTTATTTGGTTCATTGATAAAATGGTAATTAAAAATGGTTTACCTTTTGTAGAGTTGGTAAGAATTAAATGATTTGTGATGTGTAAGTTTTCTTTAAGGTAATGCATGAAACAGAACAAGCACTCAATTAGTATTAGCTACCATATTAGAGATTTTAAAATATTTATCCTATTATTCATAATTCTAAACATGTAATTTTACTTAGTAGTTGTCTACTGATCTGAGTTCATATCTAGTAAAGATTATGTGTAGTGGGCAGTTTAACCTTTCCATGTCAAGTTATAAAAAATATCTTTCACTATAAAAAATAGTCTGTTTTATGTAGTTTATCAGTTATTTCAGGATTTAAACTCAGTCAATTCAAAGTTAATTTTCTTTTCTATAAAATGCAATTATCTTTTTTATACCTTTTTTCCTTCCCAGTGGGATGTATGAATGAGTAGAAGGAAAATTATGTTATCACCCGGAGGCAAAATAGTGGTGTTCTTAATTGATTCCAGGGAGAGGTTTCACCCAAATTGATCTTTGGGTGTTGTCCTTTGTACATCAGCACCATGTGTTGGTTTGACCACTCCCACATATCCTTTGGGTGTGAGCTAACATTTATTGCTTTTCTTTATAGTCCCACAAAAAACAATTTATAAACTACCTTTGTTCCCTTCCTAGAGCTGTTCATATCTATCAGCTATCACTGCCTTTCTTAGCCTTTTTTTATGATGTAGTCTTTTTTTTTAATCCTCACTTGAGGATATTTTTTCCCATTGCTTTTTCAGAGAATGAAAGAGAGAGAGAGAAATATCGATTGGTCCCCTCCCGCATGCATTGAGGATTGCAACCGAGGTACACTCCCTTGCCCGGAATCAAACCTGGGATCTTTTAGTCTATAGGCCGGGGCTCCAACCACTGAACCAAACCGGCTAGGGCTTTGTCCTAGCCTTTGCTTAGCAAGAAGAAACTGAAGACCACAGAAGTAATCATGTAAGGCTTACTTTTGCCTAAGTACACCGTACCTTTTTCTGTCTTCTAAAGTGGCCGCCTGATATTAATGCATGGCAATCTGATAAGTGCTTTGTCCTTAGAGTTCTAGAGGGTAAGGTCATTTGTTTACTTGTCCTCAAACCTACTAGGAGGATTCCTTTTCTATTAAATTAAACTTCCAAACCTTTTAGGTTTCAATACATGAAGAATAGGGACCAAAATTTCATTAAGTATACTCACATTTATAATTTTCTTTTTTTTAAATTCCTATCATTCCTGAAAAGATACCAATGCACTTCATATTGAAAGTATATGGCTATGTTGCCAAATCCTGTGCTTTTTCCTATTAATTATAATACTTAAATCAGAAAAATGTGAAGATTTCCCAAGTTATTTCTCTACATTCACCCATTTAATCCTCTGATTATTTTAGATTTTTACAACATGCCAAGATCTTGGCTAGTGGTTAGGAATACAAAATAACATGATATTATACCACCAGAGACTTCAAAATTTAGTGAGGTAAATGCAGTTTGGCTTTCTTTATAATCAATAATACTTAGAAATAAAAAACTACGCTTTTCCGTATGCAGGAGATGATATTGCTTTAAATTACCTTAAGTAACTGTCATACATTTCATATTGTTTCCCTTTAAAAAAAAAGATACATAAATATATCAGAGGCAAAATCTCAGCTTTGTGTTCATTCAAAATAAAAGAACAACCTGTTTAGGCAAGAATTTTAGACAAAGTTTCCAAGGAGAAATGTTAATGAATTCATTCAGTTATTTCCTAATAACAGCATATTTACCTAAATCAATGTGCAGATTATTTAAATAATAGAATTTCTCATTTTAGCCAATTTGTTAAATTTTCTTTGCTACTATATAAATGAATCATGTTTAAATTTTATATTCTATTTTTAACATAATGCAGTACCAATTTTGTATCACATAGAACATAAATAGAGCTTAGAGTTTATGTCTTAAACTTGATATATTTAATAAGCAGGAGAAATAGTCAATGTATCAAATAAGAGAAGGAAATAAACATTATTTCTATCATATAGTCTTGTTTGACTACTTTATCTTTTCTGTGCTGCTAGGATTTCTTATAGTTTGTCATATTTTATAAGCCTCAGACATGTAATTATACTTTCTCTTCTTTATCATCATTATCACTTATAGCTTTACTTACTGCTCTGTGAATCTCATCAACTTGCTATATTTGTGAGCATTAATTTAGAGTAACTTATTTCTGTTTTACAAAAAAATTGTTAAGCTTAGAAAAGCACACCAATTTAACAGATAAATAATTAATGCTAATTTTTATAGTCTGGATTATGTTTAAGTTTTTACTCTAAAATTTAAAAGAAAAAAATCCTAGGTACATATTAATATATGTATATTAATATTAATATGTGAATATTAATCTTTCTGTAATTTGAAGCTCAATACAAAAATCAGGATTTTCCTTTTCCCCTATAAACTGACATAAATTTAGATATGCTAATTTTTTTGAGCTGTCAATCCAGTTTCTTCCCAACTGGCCACAAACATTTTTAAAACTAGCTCACCATCCTTAATTTTTATATTTTACACATTTTAAAAGTTTCAGTACAATTTCTTTGTTTCTTAATACAAGATGAAATATATTTAATTTCTTAATACAAGATGAAATATATTTAATTTCTTTTAGGGCACAGTGAACAGGATTTAAAATATAGATATTTTGGCCCTGGCTAGGTAGTTCAGTTGGTTAGTGTTGTCCCTATGTGCCAAGGTTTCTGATTCGATCCCCAATCAGGGGTCAGGGCACATACAGGCATTAATGAATGAACACATGAATAGGTAAAGCAACACATCTACGTTTCTCTCTCTCTCCCTCCCCCCTCTATAATCAATAAATATAATTTTAAAAAACAATATAGAATTTGAACTATTTCAAAACTTGAAACATTTAATACCATTTCCTGTAGCATTCAGTAGAAGTAACTTTCCATTCTTCTATTCAGAAAATTTTTTATTGATCACTTGTAATTTATGTGTGTACTCTACTGGCACTAAAGTTATTTTCAGATTATTTTGGCACCAGTTCTTACTCTAAATTACCTGAGATATTTCATATGTGCCCATACAAATTTAATCTTTCCCATTAAATCAAATTTTATAAGTAAAGTTACAAAAATTTAAGGGAAATGAATAAGATATAACTCTTCATATAAGCAAATGCAGCGATTTTATTCACACTACTGCAACTCATTATTTTTTAAAAAATTGTTTTTCCAATATTAAGTCCATCACTTAGAACTAGACATCTAGCATATTAGAAGAAATACATGCAGTATTCTGGTGAAGATGGGTGGGTGGGTGGGGGGATAGATGATGGATGGATGGATGGATGGATGGATGGATGGATGGATGGATGGATGGATAGGTCAATAGACTGATGATGTCCTTAAACATGTGGAATCTGTGGACATACTAGTAATGGTGAAAGACTTTGCTTTAAGACATTTTTCTATTTATTTAGGTAGAACTGTATACCTTAATCAAATACACATATTTGTAAATAGTCACAAGATACCAAAGCTTTCATGAAACAGGATAAGCTATTGTTTCCAGATATAGCACATTCTGATTCATTGCTCTCATTTTCTTCCACTTCATCTATCAAATTACTTTCCAGAAATCATCAATCTGTTTTGCTCTTGCACCTTCCTGAATGGACTTTGAAAAACAAAATTACACTTTGCACCTTTTTGAATTATCATAATTTTTTAGTGTAAGATTAAATACTTGCAAATAATATTATTTTAAGCTATTTTTTATTTAGGATTTTTGTATAAAATTGTTGTTTACTAATATGAATGTATGTGGTGAATATCAAATAGTTATCATCATCACATATAATTTTTTAACATTAGTAATTTAATTTTTTTTCTTATTTTGATGAACTAAGGCTTCAATTCCACTTCCACACAAAATGTTATACTAGCATATTATATCTTCTATACATTAAAGTATTTTATTCATACTGTTTATAGGTATCTGGAAGAAAATTATCAAACATCAAATATTAAACACAAGTCAAAATAAAATAAAGTCCTTTTCCACATTTGTATACCTCTATATGTAGCTATATCAATATCTGTATGAGGCTATGCAATTATTGCCCCAAGCTGTCATCATCTATTTTTACTATGATAACTTCTCCTTGTCCTTCTGGGATCTCCCTTCAGAAAAGCTCTTGCATCCAGTTGTGAAGATGGTAGGTAGCTGACAGTCTCCAACTGCAGCGCCTTTAGGTTCTGTCTCAGCATTTGAGCTAAGACCACACATTTCCTGCACAGTCCTCAGCCAATGATAGGGTAGCAAGATTACAAAGGCTAGTCATTTTTGTCTAATGTAGAACTTCTGTATTGGGCTATATCCATTTCAAAGTTCCTCACTATGGTGATCAAAAATTTGTCAGATTTGCATAGTGGTTCCAGGTTCTACCTACCCATCCAGTTCCGTCTCATCTTTTGCTCAGATCCACATTTTATTCCAAGAATTTCCCCTGTGCAATCTGGCTTCCTCTTTCTTTTACTATCCCAGGCATTAACTAAAATAACTTTTCTGAATGTCTGAGTTTATCTTGGGATGTGTTACCAGAGGTACTGAACTCACACAAACTGCCCCAGATGTCAAGGTTTAATTTTAGTCATAATTTAATACCACCTTACAATGTAAAAGTCTTATAATAGTTTGTTTTGAATTTTGATGCATGTGAAAATATGAATATAAGCACATTTTTATTTTATTTTTGTGTGTTTTTTAATTTATTTTGAATAATTTTACATTTAGATTAGAGTTGCAATGATAGTGCAGAGAGTTCCTGTACATCTCTCAACACATTCCTCCTAATATTAACATTTATATAACCTGGTATATTTATCAAATTTAAGAAATAAACAGTGTGATATTAATAAAGCAAATACTTTATGGAGGGGTGGGATGAGGGCGGGGGTTTGGTGGAGGTGAACAAATGGGAGACATCTGTAACAGTGTCAACAATAAGTTAAAGAAAAATCAAAATGGTTGTTAAAAGTGTTTCTGTGTGGCATACTTTTTCAATTTTATCATTAATCTAGGATACCAAGTTTCATTTAGTCATCATGTCTCTTGAGTCTTCTCAAATATGCAACAGGTATTCAGTATATCTTTTTCTTTACTGACCTTAACATTTTTGGAAGAGTGCTGAACATGAATTTTGTAGGATCCTGGTTTGGGATTTTTCTGAGGATTTCTCATAATTATACTCAGCTTATGGATTTTGTGGAAGAATATCACAAAGTGCTCTTCTCATTGCATCATAGCGATAAATACATGACATCAACAGGGCATCAAAGTTTTATTACTGTTAACTTTAGTCACTAGGTTAAGGTCGTGTCTGCCACTTTTATCCACTGTAAAGTTTGGTGTGTTGTTTTCTTACACCTCTGTCTGGTTTTGGTGTTAAAGTAATGCTAATCTCATAAAATGAGTTGGACACTTTTCCCTCCTCTTGTGTTTTCTGGAGAAGATATTGTGGAATAGGTACTGTTTCTTCCTTAAATGTTTAGTAGATGAAGTCTTTTGTTTTAAAGGAGAGAGAGGATATTGAGGTTTGAACGGAGCTTCTACAGTGGCTGCTCTTCCCCTTTCCCAGCCAGCACCACAGCAAAGCTTTCTGAGATTTCTCCCAATTCTTCCTTGAATGTCTCATGGGGATCTTGAAGAAGAAACCTGTAATAATGTGCAACTCTCCTCTTATGACTCCAATATGGAAACTCTTCTCACTCTTACTGTTTCCAAGTTTGTCTTTAACTTTTTTTTTTTTTTTAACTTAGATTATCTTCTTTCTTGCTTAGGTAGCATTCAGCAGATTTTGTCCTAGGTCAGTAAATACAGGATCTTCATTCTCCTATCTATCTCTCTACACATTTTTTATTAGTTTGCTCTGATACCTCAGTTCTTTAATAAATTCAAAAAAGTAATTACTTTGATTTTTTTCCAACTTTGTTTTTGTTATAAGGTGGCAGAGAATCTCTTTGCAGTTCTTTATATCTCTTGCTCAACCTGAAGTTCTCCAGCCTCATTTTTTTTATACTACTATTCTATTTGTTTTACTCTATTGCTATTTCTTCATCATCTTCAATGGAAAGATGACCTAAATATGGAATAATTACTACATTTAAAACAGTGAAGCAATATGGAAAAGTTATATATCTGTATAATCAAAGAGCAACTTAAATATTTTTGTCAATATAGTTTTTTTACAGTGCCACTATATTTTTGAATAAAACTATTTATACAACAGTTGTACATGTAGGAAATTGATTTATTATTTTTTTAAAAATCATCATCCAATTTGAAAGAAAAAAATCCAATCTTAACAAATTTGTGCTTATATTTAAATTTGGATTACTTGCTAAGTGAATAAAACAAACTTCTGGACATAGGATCTTTTTGTTTTTTAAATTTTATTTAGAAAAAGACAATTTTAGGTTAAAAAATATTTCTTTTGCAAGATTTTCACTGTATCTTTTCTTTTAATTATGACTTTAATTCAAGGAAATATACAAAACAAAATATGGATATATTGTGTTCACATAGTACAGCATTATTGTTAATGGAGGAGAGAGGTCCTCGTCTCCGTCAGTTGCTAATAGGGGTGGAATTCTTGCTATATCCTGTGGAAGGGAATTTTCTGAGACTCATGGGGGAGGATGCAATATTGTATAAGGCTTTATTTCCATGAAATTAAATCCCTGAGTTTCCAAAGTCCCATTTCCCTTGTCCCACCAGAGAAGAAATGTAGCTTAGGCTTCAGCAGAGATAAAATCAGAGCCAGTGTCCAGAGTTTTCTTTCCATGTCTACACAGTCCAGTGCCACATCAGACTATCCTAGTTTGTATTTCCAGCTGCAGTCCACCAGTCCATTGCATGTGGTACCTGCAGGACCACATGGCTATGGAGAAAACACAGGTAAATGCAAGGAAGCCAAGATCAAGCAAAGAGCACAAGAGAGAAAACTCCTTTGTTTAGGAGATTATGTATTCCCAAATTTTCATACACTTGCAATGGCCACACCCATTCTGGCCAATGATTTCTGTTCCCAGGTTTGAATGAAAGGCAAGTACCTTCCCTATGTCATCCCAGCTGTACCATGCATGCATTTATCTCCCCTATGTTGGATCCCTTCCCCCAGTGTTTTACATTGAAAGTTGCAGCTTCCTGGTGAAGCTGCTCAAATTATATACTTGTAATGTCTGGCATTCCCCCCTTTGCTCCTTTCCTATTATTAATAACTAGCTAATTACAATGGTATCATCATATAGCTTACAAGTGCTAAAAGATTTAAGTTTTTATATTATAATAAAGCACTTGATGATTTACTATGATCATGTAATAGTTCCTACATAATCCATTAATCTAAATGATAAGTTTCAAGCCACATAAAAGGCTTAGAACTTTTATGTTCTAAAGCTGAGTTTAGGTTATATGATAAATGTTCTGTAGGTTTCTAAGTGTATTTGTTAAGCTATCAGTAGACATTTATAATTAATGTTCAGTTACATCATCATACCAAGAAGAAAATTGTATTTTAACTGGTAGCAGTTAATCATTTCAGAAATTGGCTCATTATATTGCTGTTTTGTTACTGAAATGAATTTAAAATGATGACAATTTTGGGAGTCTCTGTATTATGAAAGCTTCTGAGTACTAAGTAACTTGTTAGAGTGGCTTAAATAGAAAATTCTTTCCTTCCCTCCTTCCTTCCTTCTCTCCTTCCCTTTCCTCTGTTTGCTTAAACTAGAGAGGAATAATTGACTATATCAATGTTGCCATTAAATTTAAAATCCAATTAACATTATTTAAATAAATTGGTTCCTAAAATATATGCCAGGTGTATTTTTATGTTACTTTTCACTCCTTTATTTTCAGATAAATTCATTATTTAATATCTTTTGAAATTGACTTTTAATTACATAATTTACATGGGAATTTATTTTCTTTAATAATAAAGTATCACATACAAGGATGGACAGTTTCCTAATCCACCCCTGTTTGTAGACACTGTTAAGAATTGTTACGTTTTACTTTAGAACTTTAACAGTCCTGTGTGATAAGTGTGTATTTGTGGGTGAGACCATAGGATTGTATATCCATTGTTGTATTTAAAGTTTAGTTCTGTTCCCTGATAATTTTGTAGATCAACGTTTTACCATAGTAATTAGCTCTTCAGTTTTATTTCGTATTGAATTAACTTCACTTTCTGAACTTTTGTTTTTATTTTCATTTGTAATTTCAAAAATTTTAGTTTTAATTTCCAAAATCTCCAATAGCTTCTTATTGTATAACAATCTCTAATTACTGGACACACATTCTTCATTTATATCTCTGAGAAACAAACTAAACACACTTAGTTTAATGTTATTCCTAACTCTTCTCTTACTCCTCTTTTGCTTTGTGTAATTCACTCTGGTTGTATTTTTTTATATCTCATTTAAGACAGTTACCTTATTCAAATGTTTGTGTATTACTGAATATGCACTGACTTTCTAACTCAGTTCTTCTCTGTGTACTTTCTTTGCTGAGGCTGACCCCTGGTAGAGGGCTCTTTCTTTGCTTGCTTGTTTGTTTGTTTGTTTGTTTGTTTGTTTGAAGAGTTATGAGGTAAATTTTGTATAAGAAATCATTTAGTAGTAAATCAGGTCATACTCCATAATCCAATTTGTAGCAATAAATTCCACATTCATATTGTGAGCAGTTTAACACTAGACAAACACTATCCAATGCAGTAATTTGAATTGTGCTGGTTTATGATCATTATAAAACATGCTTTAAATTTAAAGTTGCACCAGAACAATAACTTTGTTTTATGTTTTATGACTGAGCATATTTAAAATGTATTTTAATAAAATAATTTAATACTGTTTCCATGAAATGATTTTTTCTTTATTTTAAAGGAAAGTTATTACTATAGTTTAAGAAATATTGAACTAAAGGGATAAAGCTAGTCTGAGAGATGACTGGCTAACGTAGAAGAGAGACACCTGGAAAAACTCACCAGACATTGTGTTAATGTGGTTAGATACTCCCAGTATTTGTCCTACATTGGGCTTTACTTTATTTGACACATTAATCATAAATCATAGTAATTGCCCACCTATTTTTTTTTCCATCCTAATTAAAATAACAGAACAAGTACCTATATTTATTGTTTGCTATTTTATCTTCAGAGCCTGGCACATGGTAGTTGCTCAAAAAATATTATTGAATGTGTGAATAAATTGCAGAAATATTTCATATTGTTTTTAACTATACAATAACTGTTAAGGATGTTTATAAAAGCTGAATATTAAATAAAAATATATTCTTTCTGCATTTAGAGAATTCTGAAAGATAACAAGTGCATATCAAATAACTTTTTCTTTTTTAAAGAGTGAATTAAAGATAGGTACTTTCTTTTATGGCACCCAATTGCACCCAATGTAAAAATGGTCTAGTAATTCAAATGGCCTAATGAATAAAACCGGTTTCCATAACATTGATTATATGTATAAACCATCTCAGGCTTAATGTCAGGCTGCCACTTGCATAATTTGTTGATCATACTTCTGTCTCTTTGGCTCCTAACACTACTTCGTCCTAACTTGGCTGCACAGGAATATGTTGGGCTTCACTGATATTGACAACTCTATCATATTGATTCAAATTGTGCTTCAACACGTCCTTGAAGGATCCCTTATCGCCATCTGTTGTACAACTGGTTTTCTTCAGTCCTTCATACACAGGAATCTTATTAGCATCAATTTTCCTCACATAAATAAGTTTGCAGATCAAAAGAAAATGAAAATAATTCAGATGTTCTAAATGTATGAGTACTCAGTCACTGTATTGTTTGAAACTTTATCAAGGTATATTCCTTCAGGAAAAACATTTTTTCCTGATCGAGTGCTCACTTAAGAACAGAGCCGATCCATTCCAGATCATGCAGATAGCACAGAAGGGAAACTACCGTCATATCATCATCGTCATCATCGTCATCGTCATCATCATCATCATCATCACAGCTATATTTGTGTAACATTTTATAAAATTATGATTTTTTAATTGACAATGAAACCACCTCTTAGATTAGGTTAGTTGCTTATTGTCAGTTATCTATGAAGGAGCTAATCTGGGACCAAACCCCAGATTTTTTAATGAAGATATTACAACTAAATGTTGCTGATTATGAAGTTTTAAAAGCCTGTAATATACACTATTATTACTAAGTTGTTCTAATTTGTAGTTGATTTTAAAATATTTTATATGATAGTGAATTACCTTAAACATATTTTTAAAAAATGAGAACCTTTTTTCCTTTATGATTTATTAATAATTCAGTAAATCTTTGTTGAAAGAATAAACAAAAAATGGATAAATAAATAATGAATTAACTTAGTGGAGTTAATAGAGAATATACCATATAAAAAGAATTAGTATATTCACTCAAAGTAGATATTTTAAACTTTCATAATTTTTAAATTAATGTATATTATTTTATCATTAAAACAATGAAGATAAATCTACACTTGATACTACCTCAAAATTGTTTTCAAGTATCATAAGGGAATTATTAATATAATGTTTTATCCCATAGAGTGGAAAATTCTTGCAGTTTTCAGGAACTGAAGATTTATAAAATACACGTGAACTGCTTAAGAAAGATATTCTTGCCTGGCTGGACGTGGCTTAGCGGTTGCGCATCAACCTAGGATCCAGGAGATTGCGGTTGGATTCCCACTCAGGGCACATGCCCGGGGTTGTGGGCACGATCCCCAGTCAAGGGCCTCCAGAAGGCAGCCGATTAATAACGGCTTTCTTATCAATGATGTTTCTAGCTCTCTCTCTCCCTCTCCCTTCCTCTCTCTGAATTCAATAAAGATACATTTTTTTATAAAAAAAAGAAAGATATTCTTAGTCATTACTCAAATTCAGGTGAGATCCAACAGATGCAAAAATTTCAGCAGCATTTTCTAATGGAAAAGGAGAGGAAGAAACATTTATGGGAACTGGTATCTCAATAGAGGCCAGCCAAGTGTAAAGAACAGTCTAATGCACACCGGTAGGAGACGGCGGGTAGCATCAGGCCTTTTTCCAGAAAGCATGTTACAGATATCACTGCAGTCTACTAGAACTATGGAGCATCGAAGAAAAGCTGTACATTACATTTTGACTCAGCTGTTTTATTTGTATTTATATTTTACCACATTGTTAAGTACTTGGATTAGAATAATGAGCAGCCCCCTGTCCACACTTTGTATATATACCGGCATTAACACAAGGCATATCAAGAGAAATACCCAAAGGTGTCATCTTATTTCTCCTCTCTTTCTTTTGGAGAAATTTTGGGTTTTCAGCAGCTTTCATCTTGGGAAAGGAGGAAACCTAAACATTAGTCATATATTCTTATTAAGGTATTTTCAGGAATATGTCATGTTCAAGTAGGGTATTGTAGACATTAACTAAACTTATTTTCCCCATAATTTTGAGCTATAAGATATGCTCTGCATTATTGTTCTATCAACACGAAAACTGGCAGAAAACTCTGAGTATATATTGTACTTTTCCTCTGTTCTTGGGCGTCGGGTCAGGTACACATGCTTTACACCTGCGATATTTGGTAGGCTCTGTTCTTAGAGTAGTCCCCAGTGCTCCTCGCCCTTACACAATATCCAGGGAGGTTCTTAGCTATATGACAAAAAGGAGACTATCTAGGTGTGCGGAATATAATCACACCAGTTCTTTAAAAGCAGTTTCCTGTTTTGTTTTGTTTTGTTTTTTTCTTTTCCCCTGGTTCCAGCAAGGAAAGAGAGATTTAAAGGCACTGGCATGAAGACAGAGGCTTTGAAGACAGAGGGGACCATGTGCCCAGAAATGCAGGCATCTTCCAGACTATGAAGAGCGAATGGGAGCCTCAGTGTTACAGTTCTAGTTACTAAATTTGGCAAACAAGATGAATGTTCTTAGAGGTGGACTTGTCCCCATAGCCCACAGAGAAAAGCCTATTCTGGATGACTTGTGAGGCAGAGAACTCAGTCGTGTCTGTCAGGACTTCTGACCTACAAGGAATGTGAGGTGATAAATGGGTATTGCTATAAGTTGCTAAATTTGTAGGAACATGTTAGACAGCATTAAGAAATTAATCCATGAGGTAATACTTTTCTTTAACTGTGATCTTGATGGTGAAAATGTCAGTTCACATGGATTTGTAATATAAAGTACATTAATACATTTCTTAATGTCATATGCAGTTTTCTTTTTCTTTTTTTTCTTTTTTGGACTAATGTTTGTTTATAATAAAAAAAACAATGGAACATTTTAATGGACAGAAAACTCATATGAGTCAGTGGTATGAGACTGCTGCCAGAGCCATTAAGCCTATTACCAGAGAAGTCTGTTGCACAGATCAGTGATGCTGCATAAAGAAAACATCGCTTTCTCACCTCTCCACCACCAGTGAGGGCCAGGATTTCAAGAACTACTGGAATTGAGAGAATGCATTGGACTTCTTTCAGTGGTATTAAGATTAATCAGCATTTTGTGTCACCTGTTATTCAGGTTAATCCAGACCTTGTATCTAACAGTCCTCAATAAATCTAGATACTATTCTTTCTCGGTGTACATCTTACTTTATTTTAAATCAGTTTAAACTCTGAGGCGGAGATTTGCATGTATGATGCATTTTGGACTTTCAGAAATATATCTCAAATGAGGTGAGAAAAGGGGAAATGAGAATGGAAAGAGGATTATTCCCTTATGGTGAACTTTGATGCAGTTGTAACAGAGTCTCAACTGATTCTAAGATAGCTTAGATGTGGGGATGGCCATTAAGATTGTTAAAATATAGGCAAGGGGCCTACAACCCACTGGGTATGAGCTGCTCCCAGAAAAGGCAGATAACTTTAAGAAATACAACTCTGGTGATCAAAATCAATTGAGAAGAATATCCAGGGAGGTTCTTAGCTATGAGCATTAGAATCTAATTCCTGGCATCTGAAGAAATAAGGAATTTGGTTCTAAAAGAGATATCTGGACAGCACACAAGAATCCACTATACCCTGCAGTGTGGTTTCAGGTCCATTTGGTGAAGGACTGGAAAATACTATATATACTTGTAGCAACAGTGTGAAGTGTTTCCTCAAGTATATACAGTTATACCTTTAGGTCTCTGGGCCTGGAAAGTGACTTAGATCTAGAAACAAAGTAATAGGTGAAAATTTTTAAATGCCCTCCTTCCCTTCCCCCCCCCCAAAATCCCCTGCTCTAATCCTCAGAATTTTTAAATATTATAAAATATTATTGCCATGATTATCTTGTGAGACCCTCACACAGAAAACCTATTTGAATCCACCTTTTGACCTACAGAGCTGTGACACAATAAATGGGTGTTGTTTTAAGTGACCCTATTTGTGGTGATTTGTGACAGCAGAAATTGAAAATAAATATGCTGAGTGGGGAATTTAATATTTTCATTGTGGCCAGCCTTCTGCTGGCCAACTTTTAGTTTTTTCTATTATAAATATAGAAATTAAGCAGGAGTTAATAGCATATCTATTTTGCCCAAGGCATACAATGAGCTCTTATCCATTCCCATAGATTCCTTTAGATTAAGGTGCTCTGATTCCAACTTTAGCATTGCAGCACATCACATTAATTAATTTCATGTTGTCTCTGCTTGTTGAATGCTTTAAATTAAAACTTTTAATATTTTGAGATTTTGTGTGTCTATAGTGTATATATATATACGTATATTTATAAACACACAGCTTTTATTTTGAAACCATATTTCTGCCTGCTATATAGGATCATTTTTATTTGTAAGTGGATCTTTCATTGAAAATATAACAGCATGTGAGTGTTACATACATTATTTTCAAATGTCTTATTAATGGACATTAAGAATTATTTGTATACTGAATAATTTAGTGCATACTTTCTCTGGGTCAACAAATCTGCTAAGAACTATCTCTAGTCAGATGATAGACCCTAGCCCCATTTCCAATAACAAAATACATCAATTTTTCTTATTTTTTTCATTTTAGTTAATGTAAGAATATATCTGTAAAGTCAAACAACATCTTATGTTCATGAGTGTTTGAACATATATTGAATCACTTTGTATAGGAGACCTGCTTCCTGTGTGCCAATAACCAAACAAATCAGAAACTGTGTGAATTATTGTACCTAATTTAGTCTTATTTGTAACAGAATCACAAACTTCCATGAGAAAATAACCCTGAAAAAAACAAAACAAACCTTAGGCCATCTAAATTTTGAAGAACATAAGAAAAATGCTTGCAAAATAGCATTCTGTCTCTTTATTGTCTTGTACAAAATTTGGCAAGAAATGCACATATATGATTATGTATATGATATATATGCATTCTTACATATTTATATGTGTGTATATGCTCAGTGTCTAGCTATATCTCCTATTTTGAGACTTATTTTATGCCCTATTTTTGCATAAGTGGAAATATTTATAGCTCTTTATATACATAGATTAAAATGTGAATGGGTTTTAAAACCTAAATTAAAAACATAGCATACAAATCTCCACATGGTCCAAAAAAATATGTTATCACTTGGTATTTATAAAGTAAGACATCTCATCAAATAGATAGTTACTTCAATGGTTAAATAAATACAGATATAGATCCTGATGATTGCTATTAATCTGTCAGGAAAACATCACTGGCCAAAAAATGATGGGTAGATTCTAAAAACTTTTTTCCTGAAATAGATCTCTTTTTGCAATTTTTATTGTCTTCCAACCATATATTTTGTGGAAATAATGTATTATAATATATATTTTGAACAAAGAAAAGTATATCATTTCAAAAATAACGTCAGTAGTCAAGGAAAAGAACAAGATCGGCTGTGGACATCCCTGAGTAACTTAGCGTAAACATAAACATTATTTCTCCTGGAAATAATGGGCCTGGATTAGCATAACATAAAAATAAGCCTTTTTATTAAAAATTACACATAGGCAGATAAATTAGGAGTGTAAGTAAAATACATGCTGACATTTTATTTTTAAAATGTGACTGGCTAATAAGCTAAAGGAAACATTTACGTACTTCCCTGGAGCAGCAGAATAGAATCTCAATACAGAAATCCTTTAACCAGCAAGTAGCATCAAATGCTTCTGATTCGCTGGAAACAGTGGGGAGCAAAACTTCCATGAGACAAACCACAGCTTTGCTAACAGTGCCCCAGGGTGCACTGGCAAATACATCTGAAATATTGACTTTTATAAAATAGGCAAACTTACTTTGTTTGAAGAACACACATTTCCTTTCACAACTATAGCAAAGAATCTCTCCAAAGACAAAAGGTAATAGAGTTTCCTCTTTGTCTTTGGTACACTGTGAAACATGACAGTGAATTGGAAAGCGAGAGACACCTAAAATATAAGGAAAGAACATCACAATCTGAAACCTCAGAGGCTTTCGGAATACTCAAATATGACTTTTAAACCTAATCTTACTTTAACTTTTAATGGAAACAGATAAGTTACTTTTCTGATGACTAAATTAATAAACTTTTCCTTGACTACTTACTTCACAGATAAGTCAGAATGGGAACAGAGGTGCATACTTTCCACTGAAAAATCATTTGTGAAAATGATGAGTTTGAATAAAGACTATTCTATTTTGTGGTAAAAATAGTTGTATGAAAATGCAAATAAAATATCCACATCTTCTTACTGTAATTATTCCATTCTATCAAAAAAATATAGGTATCCTAATTCCCCCATTTTCTATAAAACATATATTCAGTGGGATTAATTTTTTTGCAATACTTCTTAAATTTATAATATGCAAATGGACCACCCAAACTCATTAAAACACAACCTGGTTGAGCAGGATGGGGTGGGATTTAAATTTCCAAATTTCTAACTAATCCTGGGGTGATTTCAAAGCTAGTCTTTATCCAGACCACTTTGAATAGTAAAACTAGCATAGTTTTCCAATGGATATACCAGAGCACACTGGAGTGCCCCCTACTGAAGACAGGTGTGCCTAAAGCTACTGATCCATTTGTTCCCAGTGTTTCTGCCTGAAGCAGCCAGAGCCAGGATTGATTTCTTCCAGCTACATAGAACTTTATCCATATATTGCATTAACACTGAATTTATGGGTGTTCTGGCATGAAAAAAATTTAGGCACCCTGCTTTACCTATTGTACGATTAAATACAGAAAATTGCATATAACAATATTGACATGATATTTTAAGAGAGAGAACCCTTCTCCAATTAGTAATTATGCAGATGAACATTTTTTAATTAAAATATGTAAAAAATATCTTTGATGTTGATTTGGCATTCTTGAAAAAATAATTTGGAATTATCACTGGCACACTTAAACTATTTGGGGGTCTTTAGACTGGCATTAATCTAATGCATAGAAAAATTTGAGTACCTTTTGAGGACTAAATTAACAAACACTATTCTTAAAAAATCCTTAAAACTAAAATGAATAGTTTTCTAAAAGTCCAGCTGTCTTGAATATATTGAAGTCACTAAAAACATATGTGAACACTCTTTTCTTGATTACAAAATGTATTATAAGAGATTATAACTTTGAAATTCATATGGTATTTTAAACATCCTATGTGGTTCCAATTATACCTTATAAACCCATTTGCACGTATAAAATTTGTATAATTATTTAGTTTAGGGTTTGGATATTAAAATAAAGACATCTTTCTTTTATTAAATGGTTGTCTTCTAAATCATAAAATTAATATCCCTTAAATCAGAAAGTAGCAACAGAGATGAAACATAGAGCCTTCCAAATCACCAGTATATAATTAAAGCTTTATGAAGACAGTAACAGGAGTACTTTTAAAGATTTTTACTTAAATAAAAAACAAAAAGAGGAAAATAATTCATCATGTTAGAAGTCAGGAAGTAATTTTCCTAGGGACACGGTGACTGAAAGGGAGCACTAAGAGACTTCTACAGTGCTAGTAATTTTTTTTTGTACAATCTGGGGTGGAGGAGGACAGTCAGGCTGTAAAAAATCAGTATAACATGATCTTATGTGTACCTTCTGTATTAATAATAACATTTTAAACATACAAGTGATCATATTTTTTCAAAATTTATTTTTGGACTTTTTCAGAGGTAGAGTGTTTTTTATTTAAAACCTTTTAATTACCATTTATTTGCATGATCCTGTATCATGTGTGGTTTCTGCTCCTTCATCAGCTTTCATACATGTTATTTTCAATAATAAATGTATAGAAATTTTCTGGATAATATTTAATGGTAAACAATCACTCAAAAGTTGGAGGAATAATTGTGGGTTTGTATTGGAATATATATGGGTATGTGGTTGTGTGTGCTCAGCGAAGGACAGAATATAAACACTTTAAAAAATTCTAATTGTAACCTTTAAATCTGCTGACAGGGTAGGTTGCCACTGTAGATTTAGTGGTATGTTTTTGACAAATTTGGAATGCTTTCCTAAATCTTTCTTTCCACAAACAGGTTTGATTCAAGATAGAGAACTGCACAACTGAGAAGTGTCTGGCTGATGAAATGGCTGGTTCATCATGCATAACTTCCTGATAATCAGAATTATAAATCACTAAAAGATAGCTTGGATTTGAGTCATTGAAACTCTACTGCAAAATATACTCTTTAGTCAAGATAATGAGATCCACTGCACACTATAGGCTTTTTATGAACATACACTTAAAACCACTTTTTTCTGACATTTACTATGGTAATCAGACACAGAAATGAAGTATATTTTTGGCAGCTAAGAATGCTTTCCCGTGATTGAGAAAAATAGCTTTTCCAAAATTTGCCAATAATCATTTTCGCCTTTATTCCAAGGGGGAGAGAGGTATAGCAAATAAATAAAATTGGCATTCATTTTAGTAAAACTGAAACATTTTACTTTAAGTAAATAGGGAAATATGTAAGTGACCCTAAATAGTTGTTCAGTAACAATACAAAATAAATTAATTTTTGGAGTGTTTGTTAAAAAATATTCAGCCTAACTCTTTATGCCCAAACAGACTGAATGACACAAAGAAGCTGGTTTTCCCAGAGAAAATCATTCATAGGATCTGGAGTAATTCATCCATATTTGCTCCTCATTTATGTTTTTTGAGATGTTTTAACTTCATGGAAAATTTGCCTGAAGAAGAACCTTTAGAAGTAGGTAGAAATACATATAAGTTTCATAAAACACCAGAGTATATACTAGTAGCTAGATTTTACTCATTCATTTTATGCTAAATTCTGAATTTATATTTTTTGCTTCAAGATTTATCTGGTGTTGTATACAGGAAAATGGCATCCCAAAGATGTTCATATTCTCATCCCAGGAATTTGTGAATATGTTTTTTTATGTGGAAAAGGGGACTTTTCAGACATAAATAAATCAATAATCTTAAAATAGAATGATTACCCTGATTTATCCAGATGAGCCTAATATAATCACAAGGGAAACAGTAAAATTAGGGTCAGAGAAATAAAATAGAAGAATGGAAGGGAAGTCAGAGGAAAGATGCTACAGTGGCTTTGACGATGGAGAGGAGAGGGAGTGATGGGGGGAATGAGCTAAGGAATCTAGAAGCTGCAAAAGGCAAGGAAAAGATTCTCACCTAGAGCCTCCAGAACAAACCTTAACCCAGTGACACCAATTTCAAACTTTCGGCCTCCAGAATTGTAGAATAATAAATTTGTCTTGTTTTAAGCCACTAAATGCATGATAATTTGTTACACAGCAAAAAGAAGCTAATACACCTGGAAACCAGCAACCAATACCTCCCTACCAAGCCAATGCAGTTATCTGCAGTTATTTTACCTTGCATCTATTATTTATGAAATAACTCTATTTGACACAATAGTTCTTTTTATGTCTCCAGGTATGTCAGATCCTGCTGATGTCTGTGTTACATCTCCTCAGCTTACAACTGATTTCAGCTAGAGGTACTAAAAATTCTGTGTGGCCTCAGATTCATTTCACATTGGCACACTCTCCCACAAGTGACTGCTGCTTGTCTTTTTGCATTTGTTTTGAGACATTTCCTGATACCTGGAGCAAACCCACTGCACATTTAAAGCCCGCTAAACTTAACATTCCTGCAGAAGACTATCTCTAATGGCAACCTTGGAGTCACTGGGAGCACAGCAGCCAGAAAATAAATATCCCAGCTGCCAATATTTCCAGTGGACATACTTGTGGATTTCATTCTGGAATTTCCTCATATCTGAGAAAAAACAACTCTCACAACCTACAGCAACAAGCTTCATAGGGCATCCTCAGTTTGGCTTTTAATCCTGTCCTATCTTTTTCTCACCACACACATATTCCACTTCTCAATTAATATGTGCAGGGAAATCTGAAGTAATGCAAGGGAAAATGTCAACAGTTTGGAGCACAGTAGTCAATCAAATGTTTCTTGGGTGATTTGCATTTCAAAAACACCTGATTAATGAAAAGGATTTGAAATCCACTTTAAGAATTGTCTTGATTTGTTTGCTATTTTTAATTTTCTTCCATGATGATGATTTCTTCCTTCTGCATATATGTATTTAACATTAACAAGATGTATCATTAACATGCTGTTAAAACTTCTTAAATATGTCCAAAATAAAAGGTACTCCTAAAACCTGGTTATTAAATGATTACTCTAGAATTATGACTTATATTTTAGATAGACATTACATTAATTTTATTTTAAGGATGTTTTTAAATGATTAGTCCAATTTTCCCTGAGCAGACACATATGCTTGAAGGTCAGTTTGTCTTAAACATTTCTTCAACTAAAAAAAACATAGTACATGCCTGGCCGGTGTGACTCAGAGGCTGAGCATTGATCTATGGATCCAAAAGATTGAGGTTGGATTCCTGGTCAGGGCACATGCCTGGGATGTGGGCTCGATCCCCAGTGAGAGTCGTGTGGGAGGCAGCTCATCAATGACTCTCTCATCATTGATGTTTCTATCTCTCTCTCTCCCTCCCTCTCTCTGAAATCAAAAAAGACATATTTTTTTAAAAAAAATAATACACACCATAAAAAGATAAATTCTGATCTTAGATATAATGCATGCTTTTTATACTTTGAACAGGCAGTGCTAAATGAACACTTTTATGGTAATACATTATGTTCAAAAAAATATTGTTTTCTTATTTCTTAAAAAGAAATATATATGTGATAATTACATGCAATCTTTTAGTGCTGTCTCAAAAGAATAAGCCAGAAAAGCAAAAAGACTGTGAATATGTGTGTGTGTGTATTCAGTGTGTGCATATATATGTATATGTACATATATTCACAGTATATTCACTCTGTGAGTATATGCAGACACACACTACATATAGTACATAATAGTATATATATATATGGAATATGTACATATTTTTTCAGCAAAAAAATAGCATGAATCATTCAAATGGGACAGTACAAATTACAAATAGAAGTATAAATATTTTGCTGGAACCTTTAACCATAGAACCTTATTTTACACATAATCATGTATGTAATAAATTAGTCAGGTAATACTTATGATTCTTCTAAGAACTGCAATTAGGTGAAGTAGGATATGTAGGTTTATGTTTCTAGATATAGTTCATGATAATACCTTTTTCATTCATTTCTTCCATGTTTTAAAAACAGTATATCTGGGAACAAAATGTTCTGGCCACATTTTGTTTTAGAAAAATATGAACACAGTGTGATTTTTGAACAGTTTATGAAACTAAAGAGCTTGTAATTTTTTCTAGGTAAATATAGACACAAATCTATCATTGAATTATGTTAGTGTTACATGGTTTAATGGGAGATTGAAAATTTTCCATATAAAGTTTTTTTTCTTCTTTGAAAGGGTGTCTTTTTAATCTACAGAAATAAGGTGTCCTTATCTTTTAATTTAAGGAATTTTATCCTCTGTTGCATACTTCCTTTTTTATCACTCATTTATTATCATCACTTCACTTGAGATATATGTGTGCAGATGCGTATGTTTAATAGTTTGTTTTGCTTAATTTTATCTAATCTTTATAAATTCCTTACGTTGGGTATTTTCCACATTTATTGTTTGAAGTGATGCAAATTGTGTCTGCTTATAATTTGTTTTTAGGTAATTTTTTTTCTCTCATCTCATTATATCTAAAGTACTACTGGCTTAATATCCATGGTCTTCTGTTGTCTTAACATCTATTATTTGAAAACCTACAGTCTTGAATTTCTAAGATATCTAAAACAAGTATTTGTTTATAAATTTAACTTGTTTAGTGGAATAAATTTTGTTTCATTTTCCATCTGCATTTTACTTCTTTGATCTTTTTAATAGTGAGTACTCCCATGACAGAGTCTTTGTAGTTGTCAAGTCTTCCTTAAGTATGGAATATTTATTCTGAGACATGCATTTGTAAGAGTATAGAATAGACCATCCCATGACGTAAACTAAGAATGCATATCATTTAAATTTTTCTGATTTAACACTAAACCCCATCTCACAAATATTTTGCTTTGTGCATGTATCTCCTTCTTATCCAGCAAGATATTTGTGTGGGTCAGAGTAAGGACCAGTATGTTGCAGATGGTTAATATGGTTTTTTAACACTTCAGTTCCTCTCACTAGGAAATTTAGCTGTCAAGTTGATTAACATCTACTGTTTCCTGCCAAATATGTCACAGACACAGGCAAATGTTTTAGATTTTTTTGGGGGGTGGGGTTTGATTGGCTGTTTGCTGGTTGTTTGGTGGTTGGTCAGTTGGTTTCATGGTTTGGTTTGGTTTGGTTTGGTTTGGTTTGGTTTGGTTTGGTTTGGTTTGGTTGCTTATATGGCATATATGCATTTCTTCACTGAATCTGGCCTTTAGCAATTCCATGTTTTCAACTGAGGATTCCACTATTGAGCTTTGCCTTGACAGGCCTGCAAGTATTTCTGACTTCCTTATTGTTTTCTGGTTAGATTCCACAAATAGCACTCATTAGAACTAAAGTTTAGAGTTAGAGATGACTTTTGGTTACATAAGAATTTTCTTGTTGTTCATTTTTTGTGGCTACTTTTTTATTTGGGTGGTTTTCTGAGATAAGGAATGTGAAGATATGTTTTTAATTCAATATTACCATTGCCTTTAATTAATTATTACTTAGTTCCTATTTATTTGAAAATTCTGATTATACATAGATCTCCTTTTGTTTGCATATAATTACTTTCCAAGAGCTAATTGAAAAAAGACAAAAATCCTTAGTGCGCAGAATATTAACAAGTGTCACTAACCTATTTTGTGTTCTTAGATTGATACATTTACATTTTCTTCTCTATAAACTGATAACTACTGAGTAGAGTACTCTGTACTACCTATTAATTAATGACTGCAAAGTTTGTGATGAATACTAAGTATTTTAATTTAATAAAAGATATTGCCATTTAAAAATTCTTCATGACAATTTCTCCAAGTTATAAAGCTCCTAACATAAAAAATAGAATAAAAACACCTACAAATTTTTTGGTGAAAATCTACAATATTATTTTTATAGAACTCAATATTAACTATTAATTTTTATTAAACTCATTAACTATTAAAAACAATTTGTGATTACTGGGCATAGAAAATAGTATATTTGTGCTTATGTGAGTCTATGAACTTTCCATTACATATTTATTGACTACTTTCCCCATCATAGTCAATACCATTTCAGGGATGCTCATTTATTTTTATTAACTACCTATATTAAAAATGTTACATAACATAAAAGATGCTCCAGATTATTTCAAAGAGTTTCTAACAAGTACCATAGTTACTACTAATGGTGTTTCATATGCTCTTGGCTCCTTAAGTAATTTATCATGGCACAAAACTTGCTAACTGGTAAATTATTATGGTACAAAGTTAAATGTTTCATTTATTCGGAGATTTTAAAACACAGGGGGGAAAAGCTTTTAACACACTAGGTCATCAAAAATGAACTAGAGATACTAAATTATTTAGATTTAATTATATACCAGTAAAATAGATAAAAACATTCTTAATCTTTTTTATTTTAATTCAGCAAAATACCATTAATATCCATTCCCTTTTCAACACAGAACAATGAGAGCTCAACAGAAACAAAACCATCAACATGTATCTCAAAATGGATAAAACCCTTGCTATTTTATCAGAATGACATCTGGACATTCTACAGAATTTTCGAAAGCCTGATAAGAGTCATTACAACAAATATGGGGTAAGGAAGAGCGATACCTAATAGAGACAAACCTCTAAAGTAGTGCTGAACTCATTATCAGAGAAATAGACTAGTAACCCAAAAGGAAATATCAATTCATCAGATCAGAGCATTTATCACATTTTTAAATTTTTATTTTATTTTACATACAGTGTATATGTAGACTTTTTAAAATGAAATAGAAAAGAGATTACTGAGAATATGAAATAAACACAGGACTAAATAGAAGAATAATTATAAGAATGCCTTTCAGCATTTATGTATTAGTCAAAGTAATTAACACCTGCTGCCACAACAGTCACCTTCAAAAATCTCAGTAGGTTAATATGATGATTTTATCCCCCCTCAGGCATTTGCAGGCTTTCTGCTCCAAACAATTACTCAGGGACTCAGTTGATGGAAACTACATAATCTTGAGACTACACCATCTAGATTATGTGGTTTCTAAAATCACTGTGGAAGGAAAGAAAGAGATGGAGAAGGAATATTGAGTTTCAACTGCCCTTGTCCAAATATGACACAAATAATTTTTAGTCATAATCTAGTTACATATTCTCTTCCAAATTAAAGGATGATTGTGAACAAAAGTAAATGCACAAAATATATGGTAAACACTTCCACTTCTATTACAATAGAAGTCCAAGACATAGCAATGTGATTAGAGCTAAACCCAAATTAGAGCTAAACAACTGTATCTCATAAAATCAGAGAAAGCAGAGTGCATTTGTAGGTAATACAGTGATATGAAAAGGTTAGGAAGTTGTCATTTGATTGTTTTTAGAATATCTGTAAAACAATGGCATCAGGGAACATAATTTGAGGGAAAAGGAGAACAGGAAAGTAAATTGATTCATGACATGAGTAAGAATGCTGGGTACTAGTGAGTATCCAGTTGAGATTTAGGATAAATATATATAGGACTAATCATCTGGTAAGATGTGTTAGTCAAATCATGTAGAAGAGGGTCATTGAGTCAACTTGCATGGTAGGGAGAGACTAACAAACATTTAGGGCATAAATAAATGAATTTATCAATAGAACTTAGAATTTAAGTTGAATATGTATGAAAATAGAAATATGTGGACATTACGTTTAGTGGGAAAAGAATGAAGTCACCAGGTTAGAGGACACACATGTCAAATAATTACTTAATTGAAAAAATATTTGCTGAATTGGAAATGATTTAAGTAGAAATATAGTAGAAATTTTGGACAGAACGGAAAATTTGAAGATCAAGTTTTTTAAAGACATGGAGTTATTAGAAAAGACATGATTAAAGACACAGCCATAAAATTGAATGGCTAAAATTGAGCAGATGAACACAACTTTAGAAATTGAGAAGATCAAGGAACTTAAAGGCTAAAGTTTTGCATGGATAATCTGTATAAAAGGCAACATTACTAAGATTTCACTGCCATCTATTAGTTATTAAGGCAGGTAATAAAATATTCAGGGAATGTAGGAAAACAACCAAGCAGCATTGTTTGAGGGCATGTGTTTCAAAAGAACTGTTTTGTTTTGTTTTCCAAAGAGGCATGGCAAAAGGGAAAAGGAAATATCTAGAGTTATAATGAGAACAAAGAAAATATTTCATTTTCTAAAGATTTCATGGTGCATGTGCATAGAAAGGGAGGGAAATGTCTCTGAGAGACAACAGGAGAAATATGACCCTTTCATAAACCTACCCTTCAGCCAGAAGAAAAGTTATAGGAGAGGAATTTTAGGCTATGTAGAACTTTATTATTTGCAGACCTTGAATTCCAGAGGTCAATGATGGAAACATGGTAGCAAGTCCAGCTAAGGGATGATGACTTAGAAAATCATAGCTTCTTGTGTGTGTGTGTGTGTGTGTGTGTGTGTGTGTGTGCAGCTGAACTAGAAAGGAAAGTAATCCATGACAGGATTAATTTAAAGGTCTCTTATGGTCCTGCCAAAATATTGGAAGGGTGTGTGATTATGTTACCTGACAAGGATGGGCCTGGGATGGGTCTGCCTCCCACTGACCTGTAGCATGTGAGTTCTTGACTTTGTGTAGGAAACATTTCACAAGAGTTCAGCTGATTTTGAGACTATGTTTATTAAAGTTGGGGACGATGGAAAAAGAAAAAGCCTTCGGGTAGAAGAAGCAATAAGGGAGAGCCTAGGCAGTGCTCTGCTTTGGCTCTCTAGAAACACTATAGGAAAGCAGTAAGCCAAGGTGGGACTGCTGTTATCTCACTGGGAAATGAAGGTCACAGTGAAAGAACTGAGCCAAGGCTGGGTTGCTTTTAGCTCACTTGGGAGGTCACAGGAAAAACGGGCCTTGGAGACAGGATTAGGGGGTAAGCCTGGGTAGAGCTGCTGCTGCCCATAGTTCCCCTGGTTGCAAGCCTTGTAGGGACCTTTAGAGTTTTGGAAGAAATAAAAAAGTGATGCCCAGGAAGGGGTATGGGCATGCTCTACAGCTAGCCTCATTGAGTCTTTGTCTTGAGGGCATTTTATTCTTTTTTTTTTTCCTGTGGGTGAGAATCTTAGGGGAGAGTTTCAACAGAATATTCATCAGCTTTCCAGGTGCATTTTTAATATGCTGATGCATCATTTGGTCTGCTTTATTGTTTTACTTTTATCTTGGGTCTGTTTGGCCATAATGGGGTTTTTGTTATTTGTTCCCCAGGCTTCATTTGTTCATGGGTCCAGCTGGCTAAAATTGTATTAATTGGGTCTCTGTTCTTTACTCCCATCCACGCTCACACCCCCAGGGCGATTTAAGCTATGTATTCTCTGGTTAGGAAGGGGAGATATAAACCATTTGCTCTAAAGTGTCCTTGGTTAGGGGAGATAAGGTCTTAAATGGTTCACCATCTAGCTGTAAAAAGTTCAAATTGTTTGGCCTTGTTTTAATTTTCTTGTCTCAGTTTCCCCATTCTACTTGCCCAGGAGTTTTTCTAGCTTCTTACTCTCCTTCCACAATTGTCTTCGTTTTAGTTTGATAGATGTTCTTTGGCTAATGATCATCTCTCATCCCATTCCAGTCACCAGGTGTTTAGATCTTGATGAATAGATGCAGGTAGCCTGGAAACACCCAACCACTATACTGATATTTCTTTCTGCAATAATTTATTCACTTGAAACTGAAACATAAACTGATTGGCCAATTACCCAACCATCAATAAAAGAGAAACAACCCCCATAGTTAAAGACAGTGATACTCTTTCTATAATTCAGCTGTCAATAGAACCCTAATACCCACTGGGTGCTATTGGCCTAGAAATGTGTAATCATTTAGATTTTCCTCAAACACTTCACCTGACAGGTGACACCCATTTCCCCCCCTTCCTGTCCACAGGTTTTTGACCTAGGGAGAGTATTATAATTTTTCTCTTTTGTGTGTGTGTGTGAATTATTGGAACAATTTTATCTTCTCTCTATTACAATTAACAGAGGAGCCAAAGTGAAGCCCCAACGAGGTTTGTTTTCTCTTGTAATCTGCCTCTCCTTTCAAGGCTGCATTCTGACTCATCTGATCTCAGAATAAAATAGCTGTGCAAGTGAGTAGGTAAGTAAGTCGTCCATTCAAATCAAAATTTCTGTGTAATTAATCCCATTAACAATATGCCTAAATTGTATTCTCCAATCAAATTTAATAGTAATAAACTTACATATTTTTTTCTCCCAAGATTATGACTACTGTGTCATACCTTACTATTTGTTTCAACCTCTGGAATGTGTGTTTTTTATTAAATTTACTGGGGTGATAGGTTAATAAAATTATGTAGGTTTCAAGTGGACACTTTTATAATACATCATCTATATATTACATTTTGTGCCCACTATCCAAAGTCAAATCTCCTTCAGTCACCATATATTCAATCCCTTTACCCTTCATCAGTTCCCCACCCCCCTTTCCCTCTGGTAACCACCATATTGTTGTCTGCATCTATGAGTTTTTATTTTGTTCATCTTGCTCGTTCATTTGTTGCTTTATTTCCCACATAGTTCTTGTTATTTTTATGTGTGACTTATTTTGCTTAGTAAGATAGTCTCAAGATCTATCCATGTTGTTGCAAATGCCAGTATTCCATCCTTTCTTAAGGCTGAGTAGTATTCCATTGTATATATGTACCGTATCTTTAATTATCTATTGAAGAACACTTTGGTTGTTTCCATGTTTCGATCCCTGTTGCAATGAACAAAGGGAAGCATATATCTTTGGGAATAAATGTTTTCCAATTTTTTGAGAGGATACCCAGAAGAGGGCTTGCTGGCTCATATGGTAAATCTCTTGATTTTTTGAGGAAACTCCATACTGTTTTCCATAGTGGCTGTACCAGTTTACATTCCCACCAGCAGTGAAGGAGGGTTCCTTTTTCTGTACAACCTCTCCAACATTTGTTGTATTATTTGTCTTGTTAATAATAGCCATTTTAACTGGTATGTGGAGGTATCTCATTGTAGTTTGAATTTACATTTTCCTAATAGCTAGTGAAGTTGGACATCTTTTTATAAATCTATTAGCCATTTGTATGTCTTCTTGGGAGAAGTGTTTGCACAGATCCTCTGTCCATTTTTTAACTGGATTGTTTGGGGATTTTTTGGTGTTGAGTTGTATGAGTTCTTTATATATTTTGGATATTAACTCCTTGTTGGAACTGTTGTTTGCAAATATATTCTCCCATTTGGCTGTTGCCATTTTATGCTGTTGATAGTTTCTTTTGCTGTGCAGAAGCTTTTCAGTTTGATACAGTGTTATTGGTTTATTTTTGCTTTTCCTTCCCTTGCCTTTGGGGTCATAGAACTAATAAAACCAAATTGAGAGCCCAAAAATAAATCCACACGTATATGGGCAAATTATTTTCAACAAAGGAGCCAAAAACATACAATAGTGGAAAAAAGGCTTCTTCATTAAATGGTGCTGAGAAAAATGGAAAGCCACGTACAAAAGAATAAAACTACACTGCTGCTTGCCATTAACTCAAAATGTATCAAAGACCTAAATATAAGACCTGAAACAATAAATTATTTAGAAGAAAACATAGATATTAAACTTATGGAACTTATTCTTAGAGAAGTTTTTCTTTTGTGCCCAAATGAATCCTAAAGATGATCTCTGTTAATAGTTCCAGAAATACTCTAAATGATAATTTTTATAGCTATTTCCTCTGTGTGTATCTTTAGATCTATCTACATACTTTTTGGCTCCTAAATTATTCAAAAATTTTGACAGGAGCTATTTGAATGGCTTAATTTGTATTTAAAAAATGCCTTATTATTCTTAATATAATTTATTTTTGTCTGACTGCTTTTATTTCCACATCTGGCATCATCTCTTTCCCAGGAGGCTTGACAATCAGGAGCAGCTTCCCTCCACCAAAACTAAGATTGGTCTTGCCAAAAAGCCCCCAAAACAGTCTCAGTAGAGTTGTCTTCAGTGATATTCCTCAAGATGTAAATTGTTCAACTACATATATTTAATAATATAAGACATTAACAGTACTATCCATGTGGAACTAAGGCAGCAGAACCTCATCTCTACATTTTTACACTCTTTCTTGCTTAATGAGATAGAGAAAATGGCCACATGGCCACAAGATGGTTATAAATATTATTAGTGTGGCTTAACATATATAGTAAACAATTGCTGTGATTAGGAAAACACACAATAGCTACAAAAAATGAAATATCATGTAGCGTCAATGCAATCTAAATACATACTACTCAGAGAAGAGGAAATATTTAAGAAAAACACTATCTTAGGAGATTCAACGTTAACCATGCTTTAGGTAACCATTTGCATTATCTTGTCACACAGTTGATATTTGTAATGGTCCCACAAAGTCTCCTTTTCTAATCATAGCTGTACTTTTAGGTCTACATAAAAAATGCATTATTATATAATTTTATTAGAATCCATGGAAATACCTGGTGTATGCAATATTCAACCTTTTCTAGAGTTGAAAACTGCTTGGCCTTTTTAAATGAATTATCTGATAACTACCTGTTAGCCTTTCACTGTTTCAAATATCTTAAGTCAAAGTTATTGTCTTTTAAAAGACGTAACAGCTCAAAGTATCTATTGTTCCCTTTCCTATAATCAGGCTTTAAAAAGCAGGGTGTGTTTTTTCCTTTAAAGCTTAATAAAAAGGGAGAGATCTTAAAAATTATAGCTAATTACTGTGATGGTGACTGTGCCCTTCCATATTACAAACCAAATATCTCTAAATTCTCCTGTTATAAAAATCCATGTTACATAAGGGAAAGAACTACTGTGAGTTTATCCATGATATTTTAAAATAAATATGCATAATTTATTATAGATATAGAAGTGACGATGATATAATATTAGTTCGATCTGAAGACTTCTTAAATTTTATATGTATATATATATATATTTTTTTTTAATATATTTTTATTGATTTCAGAGAGGGGAAAGGAGAGGGAGAGAGAGATAGAAACATCAATGATGAGAGAGTCATTGATAGAGCCCACAACTGGGGCATGTGCCCTGACTGGGAATTGAACCCTGATCGCCTGGATCCTGGGTTGATGCTCAAGCGCTGAGCCACGCCCGGCTGGGCAAATTTTATATTTTTAATTAATCACTTAAAGCAACCAAACATATTGTACAAAGGTCCATGAACTGACTTAAAAGTAATATTGGTTGTCATTGTCTGTTAAAATACATGATAATAAATTTTCTATTTAAGGTTGTGAGGGGAAAACACAAATTGTTTCCATATTTTAAGCTCCTGGTTATTGCTGTATTATAGGGAATAGTTTATAATTCTCTAGTTTATAAGAGAGTGTGTGTTTTTTTTTTAAATTCTCAATAAATAAGCAAAATTTCTCAGAAAGAATTAATCTCTAGAAAAAAAGAAATGAATTTGATCAAAATAGCATTCTCTTTAAACAAATTCCCACTGTGATTCCATAGTTTATGCAGGACATCACATAACTTGTTTGTGCAAGCATATTTTCAGGTCCTCTTTCATTTTTATTAGAAGACTATACTTGTGTATTGTATATGCATTATTAGAAGTTATCTTCTTTTTTTCCTCTGATAGGTTGTCTTCATGATTATCTTCTAGACTTAGAATTGTTTCCATTGCTGCCAGATTTCTCCATCAAGACCTGCATCTTTGTTGCTTGGCCCATATGACTGATGCTCTGAAACCCAAAGAAGATGGGTAAAAAGGCCTTTGAAGACTCAGTCTTGGCATTCAAAAACTGTCTAGATTTTGTACTGATTTACCAACTCTAAATTCTCTATATCTATAAGATTAGTACACCAGCATGTTCAGAAATATTCAAATTAATTTTGAAATTAATTTAAATTCAGAAGGCATTTGAAACATTGAAGGGGAAATTAAAAAACAAACTATTGGCTGGCCTGAAATTTCTCTTAGGCTGACTAAGGGACAGCACTTTAAATTCTTAGAACTTAAGAAGGAAGGGTTAGAAGGCTTAACATATACTTGGGGTTATGTTAAATTAGCTTGAAACAGACCAATTAACCCACTGAAAACAACTAGGAAAATCAAATAGGGTATATATTAAAAATGTGTTTGAAGGTAAGAATTACCAAGGCAACCAAAACTTGAAGGGGTCAATATCTTGGCCTAGGCCTAAGCCTGACATTCTGTGCTACATTTATCCTTGAGCCATTTGCTGATTTCGATACCACCAGGGGGAAAAAGAAATGTTGAGAAGATATGTTCACAGTCTTACAAATGTTAAAATAAATTAAAATGGAGCTCAGGTCCTTTTAAGGTGGAAGGAAGCTTGTAACCACCCAATATTTTCTCTTAGAATTTCTATGAGGATATGTTGAGGTGTAAGGTGAAACAAAAAATACTCTAGTCTTTACAAAGAGTGAATCTCAGTTTTGAATCAGCTCAATTTCCAATGGGCTTTATTGTGATGTGTCCCTATGCTAAATAAAAATCAAGAGTTAGAGCACTTGAGAAGAATTTCCCAAATTCATTTAGAGGCAAAAATCAGAGTTTAGGTGTGGGCAAGTTAGATGTCCATGATAAACTACCCAAACTCCTGGCACCCATGAAAATCAACAAACAAAAAGCAAAATTGAGCCTAAAATAGAATACCTCTCATAAAAAGAGAAATCCAAATGGGAAAATAATATATTTTCAAACGGTTAAGATGATCTGCCAGAAATAAAAGTGAATTCTCTTGGGAGAGAAAAACTGATATTTTACACACTATTCTTAAATTTTTTTTTCCAGAATAAAATATGCTTCAACTTTGAATATATATCTGGTATAAGAGAAGCACTCTTGTTTGTAAATCTATGTTAAAATAGGCAACATATATAAGGATATGTGTTTAAGTGAGGCCCATATTAGATTTACCTCTGACTGAAAATTTGAAGATCACAAATTTATCTAAAATGACTAAGACAAGAATTTCTATGAAAGTGTTCAAGGTACTTCAAAGCCATATATCATGAAAATCATTCCCATTATATATTTTTTTCTATCTTCTCTAAATAACCAAGTGGCATTTTCCCTTCAATTTGGATGTAAATTATTCAACTTCATCAGCAACTGAAGAATTAGCCCCCTACCTGGTGACTGTTAGGTGTAAGGGTCTTAGGAGCACAAAAATTAAAGGATCAAGTGCCCATTAACAATGTTTTATCTTGAATCATAAGAGAAAGAAAAATAAGTATTCAAAATGGGAATCCTTGACTCTAAATTCTTATGAATAGGATCAAAAGAGCTTACTTTACATTGTCTTCTATTCTTTAATTGAAACAGCTGTAATTCTGGCTGATTCAGGTGACTGTATGTGGCAAGAATATCAATACCTGTACATTTTGCTCCCTTTATTATCAGTAATTATGAATGTTTAGTGCAAGTCATTCACTAAACATTTTTGATGTTTTTGCTTCTTTGCTTGTTTGTTCCCAAAGGAAACAATAGTGCAGCTAAAGATAACACCACTCAAATCAAAGCTGAAACAACTACTTATCTCATGATGCTGCTAGAAACTTTTCCAGTCTTTCCTCTAGAAGCAAGAAGTACACAGCCACCACTGCGGCTACAATCAATCTGCTTGATTCCTGCTTTCTCACAGCACCAATGTTCTGTACTATGTATCATTTTAATCATCCTTTTACATCAGCATACTTGGTTCACTTGGAGTTCATAAACAATCTCATTTTGTATTCTATCTTGGCACAGTCACCAAATTCTAATTTAAGCTATCTGCACAAATATACAAAAAAAATAAGGAGGCCTTTTTGCCAAAATAGTTCCTTTTTAATTTTCAATATAGCTGCAGTTCACAAGTCATGTAAATACTCACAATGAAGTATTCAAAATTGAAATTAGAGTTAGCAGCACCATCCAACATTTCATATTCCTTCCTGGCAGACACTTTTATATCCTATCACTTTAAAGAGAAATCATGGAACAAATGCATAATGAGACCTAGAAATTGAAATCAGTGGAACAGATAAAACCCTATTAATGATTTATTACATGATTTCCATGGTTTGTTACCTGTATTACATGATTAAATTACACCATTAAGACAGTCTGAACATTACTATTTTGAGAATGGCTAACTTTAAGAAATAGTTTTCTATTTATAGTAACAGTGTTTTATGCTATTAGTTTTTGGCCAAACCTCTAAACACTTCATAAAATACATTTAATAGGCATTTCTAATTAAATATTCAGTTTTAAACAAAGGATTTTTTTAATCCTTTCTTCCTTCCATAACTACATCGAAATGCAAAGAACACAAAGTTTTAAAATCATATGGGGAAAGTAAAACTGAATGGGAGTTAACTATAGACAAGGTATGTAACTAATCTTGAGACGGTGAAAAGTGAATGAAGAATTAGTTAACATAAAACATGGAATATCAAAGGGGTTGACAAGCAGGAGCTTGATAATTTTTACCCTCACACCCAAGAAATTTGGATTTGAAACATGGGTATGAAATAAAGATATAAACTTGCAGACTATTTTAAAAGTCTCTAAGAAGTAGGGTTACATACTAAGGCCTCTGCCTCTATTCCAAAAGCCAGATATCCCTGAGGATAATTTATGGATTAAAGGAGCCAGAGAAACTTCTCTAAGGGCATCTTAAAGCTGGCAAAGAACAGGAAGCAGCAGCCTCAACATTATGTCTCCTTAGGCATTGTGTTCTATTAACAACCTCCCTGTTCCCACTCCCTCACCACCTCCCTCCAGTGACAAGAAAGGCTGAACTACATTTAATTGGATTAGACCAATCATGATTCTTCCCCTAGGCCTGGCTACCTTGCTGCCTGAGAAAAGCCCATGAATACCTTAGAAAAAAACTGGATAAGAATTCCGGGAATCCAGCACTGTCTTTTACAATAAGTGTAAGTATTGAGTGTTTTGGTTATGAGGTCCACAACTGATGTTTCACTTGTGCCATTGAACTATAATATGATGATTATAAAGTAGGTTAGCATAGAGAGAAAATAGGCTATAAAATTCACATTTGGTCATTCTGCTTTTCAAAGTAGCCTATGTAAGCAACATGCAAAATTATGTTTGCTTCATATTTCTGAGTTAATACGTTCTGCTACTTACTTACATGGCCTACTACATACAAATATTTTGAAAGAAAAATAAACTTGAGAAAAGCATTCAGTTAAAAGGAGTTTGTGAGATGAAGAAGGCAATCACATGGAATAAAATACTTTGTGTAAAAATGATCGTACTTCCCTTCTGAAGGCCCTCACTGAGTCATCACTATGAAAATTTCTAATAGTCAAAGAATTGTAGTAATCACATTTCTCTTGGTACAGATTTTCAGATATGTGCTTTCCTGACAATTTGTTAATTGACCTTCCAAATAAGCACTACAAAATAAAAATGTCTAAAACTGAACTTTTTAGTACCTCCCACAATATGTTATTTCTGTGTTTTTCAACTATCTCAGTATTTAATACTGTGATTTGCTTTGCTGTTGCCGAAGCTAAGTAAACTGGATATTCTTAACTCTTTTTCCATACAATTCACTCCATCACAAAGCATTTCGGTACTACCTAAAATATATGTTATATTCTCATTATTTCTCACCACTCCCATCACTACAGCCCTAATCTAATTTTGAAGTACTGCAGTAGCATCCAAAGTTCTCTCCTTGCCTTCATCCTGGCCCAAGCAAATCCACAAAGACGATTCTCTATAGATAGTAGCCCAGTTGTACTTTAAAATTCTAATCTCAGAGGGAACGGGGCAGAATGGGAAGAGATTAACCAAATAACTTTATGTGTATATGCATAATCCATGGACACAGACAATAGTGTGGTGAAGGCCTATGGAGGTGGCAAGAGCTGGGCGGTGGGGGTGGGAGGGCAGAGTCAATGTGGGGGAAAGGGAGAACATCTGTAATACTTTCAATGATAAAGATATATTTTTAAAATGAAATAAATAAATAATAAAAAATTCTAAATCAAATAGGTCATTGAACACCCTACTCGGAAACCTCCAATGACTTTCCTGCTTTTTATTGACCTTCATACAGCATCACACCTCTGATTGTTTTGAACCTGCTGTCTCTGTTCGTCACCGATATTTGCATGGCTCATATTATGTGTGTGATATTATACACATGTCTCGGTAATTTTTCATACTCTGTGGTGTGTGTAGAACATACATATGTATTCATGTATATTGTGTATATCTGTGTGGATGTTATACTGAATAAAGGTTTGGATACCATCTGGATTTTTCTACATATGATAGACTACATAAAAGAAGAAACTTTATTTTCTTATATATTGCCACATGAACAGTGACTAAGATAATGTCTGGAATATAGTAAGTAGAGATTCAATAAACTTTTTTAATGCTTAAATGAATGAAAGACAAACATAGTGGTTTTATATTTGTAAATATTCTTTAAACTATTTTGAGGTTTTTTTTTCGGTTTTAAAGGCTCATTTACTAATCTTGTGTGTAACCCCAAAATAAAACTTACATAACTTACATCTGTTCATAGATGAAAAATACTGTAGTAAATTAACTATATTGGATTTCAAAATTCATTAGTCACATGGATTATTTGTTAAGATCCTGATTTCTCCTGCTTGACAAGATAACTTCCAGTTACTTGAACTGTTTTCATGTTGACCTAACTTAATTTTGACATTTCAAATTTGCTGTAATAGTTTTTAAATTACCCTATACCTTCTCACTTCACTAAGAAATCTCTAAAATTAACACCAGTTGGTGGTATATGTCTTTTTTTTTTTTTTTGCAAGCAAACAATCCATATACACTGTCTTTAAGTTAGCACTGTATTTATTTTGTCTTGAAAGACAAAAATATTTTCATACAACATTGTGAAGTATTTAAATCCTAACTTCTTTCAATGTGCTTTGTATTGTGACTTCCAAAATGAATGCAAATTATACTATATAATACAATTTTACTCATTTGCCAAGCTCTTGAAAGTAAAAACTGAAATTGCTTACTATTGTATCACCTTGATCTTGTAATATACATCTGGTTAATCAATGTTCTGCAACCTGGTTAGGAGGAATTAAAAAAAAAAAAATAGCCATGTTGTTAGCAGTAGTACTTTTTTTTTTTTCATTTTAAAATATAGTACCAAATTGAAATAAAATAACTGCTCAAAAATAAAATTACTAGAATAAAAAAACACAATAAAATAAAAACTTCAGACGGGCTATCAGATTTTTAAATCAGTTTTGGACAGATGTTGCATTCCAATATTCCTAATAGTTATTTATTGCTGAAAACTTAAAAGAACCTATACCAACTGAGCTTAAATTAGCCTAACACTTGCATACATAAATGCCTCTAGGTAATTTTAATACATCATTTTCTCTCAACTTTGCATCAGTGATTTACAATGATAATTTCCAATAAGCTTTGGACTACTGGTTGATGTTAAAAGGCAAATTCATACTCATTAAATACTATTTTAAAATATGTCTTCTTTAAAAAATGACACATCTTGTAAGGAAGATTACTAGACAAATTATCCATATTGCTCAATAGATCATTTTCTTAATGCTTTGAGCTGATTTTTCATGCTAACATATTTGTCAGTGACTTAATCTGATTTTTATACATTCTTGTTTTCTGAGAAATTATAAACTAACAGATATATTATAACTGACTCCCCTAAAATATCTTTTTTTTCCCAAGTTAGTTTTTAATGATAATTAATATCATCCACATAGCTTTGTGTCATAAAAATCCAGATTGAATCATTCTCTTATGCTGTATTGTGTAAGTCTTTGGGGGTAATTTTCATTTTGTTATTCTCTAGTCATTGTAAAGAACACTTAGAAAGACATTTCAATAACATTTTTGCTCACTATTAATTTTGGAAGTGTTCATCAGGCAATTTTATGATAAGTAACAAATTACTTCTAGTATTTTAATGAAGTCCTTTTTATTCACAATACTTCTTTATTTATTGCTCCTCTCTTTCTTCTGTATCCATTTGATATTATGCATTAGTCATTGAAGGACATAATTAACATAGATAGTCTTTTTCTAATTCTCAGTACAAACTTTCAATGCTTTTTATAAATGTTTCAGAATTCAGTGGATAAAGCAAGAAAAAAAAAGCATTAAATGCCTTTTTGTGAGAAAGCCAGATCTACATTCTGAATCAAAGCCAATAACTACATTATATAATATTATAGATTAACACAATGTTGAATTGGGATAAGGGAGCTGTAGAGGAATGGTGAATACTTAAAAATTCTTCTGAATAAATATAATTTTAAAACTACAATGTTTAAGTTTTATCATTGAATTTCATCATCTTTCTGCAATAATAATGGTTAATTTCAAACCAATATAAATGGCAAAGTGAAAGCCTGAATAACATTTTAATTTTCTTACACTCATATAAATACATATATAACTTCCTTTCTATGTTACATTAATCATAGTATAATTCACTTGCAATTTGAAACCCAAACTTCAAAGTCATGTAGGCCCCTCCTTTATAATTGATGTAATTCCATATAAATTCTCAAAAATGCATGCAGTATATTTTCTATACATAAAAAAATTATAATATTTTCTTTTAATCTCACATATTTATCCATAGTGGCTATTGTATTGACACAATTTTTATCCTCTGTTACCATCAAAATGATCATTTTGAATATCATAAATTATCAGTAAATGTTAGCACATTTTTAAAATATATTTTAGATGGTGGGAGGAAAAATCTTAGCAACATTAAGAGTCAGAAGTGTTTTAGTTTTGACTTGAAACTTCAACAGATTTGAAGTGCCCCTAAATAATTACAAAGGCAGAAATCCAATATGTTTTGGTATTATTAGGTTCCTGTTATCTCCCAGGAGATAATATGAATGTTTTTCATATTTAATTTCACTGGTCGAGCTAAACTGCACATTAGACACAGAAGAATAATAGGTCAGTACACTTGAGGATAAATAAAAAGAAATTATTTGAAATGAAGAGAGAATAAAGATTGGGGGGAAAAAGACTCAGTGATATGTGAGTAATGATAAAGCAAGTGTGATGATTAATTTTATGTGTCAAGTTGGAGGGTGTTTTTAAATAAAATTAACATCAAAGTCAGAGAACTTTAAGTAAGCAGATTGTCCTCCACAATGTGGGTGGGCCTCATCCAATCCGTTGAAGACTTGAAAAGAACAAAAAGATCAGCCTCTACATGCCTGAAGAAACACTCCAGAAGATTGTCTTTACGCTGCGCTGGACTTCATCATTGGCTCTGCTGGGTCTGTAGCCTGTGGCCATCTGTCTCCATACCTTTATAAGCCAATTCTTTATTATAAATCTCATTCTTTATATATATCCATCTAATTAGTTTTATTTCTCCAGAGATCTCTAATACAGCAAGTAGTAAGAAATTGTAGGACCAGAAGGAAATGAAAGAGAGATAAAGAGGAGAGAGGGGCGGACTGGCAGAAAAATCATTAAATATATAATTTCTAAAAATTTTTAAAGGTGGGAGAGGGAAGATGGCGGCGCTGTGAGAAGCAGCAGCGCCCCCGCTCCCAGCCACGGACTCAATTTACCCACAAAATCCTATGTAGCCAGTTTGGAAAAACCAGAGAAACATACCTGAGTGGACGGAGTGGAGTGGGGAGCACTGAAGAAACATCACGGAGTCCGGTAAGGGGGGGTCGGGTAGTAAGGGGGATCCCCCCTGAAGCCTGTGCTGGGCTCCGAGCCCCGAGGCCTGGAGGCTGCAAAGCTCCCTCCCTTGAGAGTGTAGACGGCGTCCAAAAGAGGGGACCCCACACCCAGAGCGAGGAGAGGGGAAGGAGGGCCCCACACACAAGGCAGAGGGACCCAGGGGAGCGGTGAGTCCCCGAGGGATTGGCGCCTTCGTAGGAAACAAAGCCCCTAATGGCGGACGGCGCCTTCCCAGGAAACAAAGCCTCTAATGGCAGATGGCGCCTTCCTAGCGAAGCTTCTAGCGGCGGCTGCAACCAGCATCAGGTGCTGTGGCTGCCGACCACAGGAAAGCATGTCCCAAGGTCTGTGGCACCCAAGTGGCAAGGGACCAGAGGGCTGCGCTGAGCGGCCGCACACGGGGACCCTCTGCCTCCCTGTGGGGCGCTGTGTTGAGCCCCAGAAAGCGCTGAACCTGCGTGGCGCGGGGGAGGGGAGGAGCCCTCCCGCCCTGAGCTCCCGGTGCCAGGAGCCTGGGATCAGTAACCAGGCCTGAGTGGCGCCATGGTGGCCCGTGAAGCCGCCCCGGCTTTGCTGAGACCAGTGGTGCCGGGAGCTGCATGGAGCTGACTTTGGGTCCCCTCCCCCTGGGTGCCTTGGAGCGCGGGCAGCGGGACCTTGCAGGGCGGACTCTCTGCCTGTGTGTTGCTTTGTGCGTTTTCAAGTTTGATCGCGGAACTGGTTCCCACCTTCCCGGCGTGCACTGAGCGGACAGACCAGCAGAGGCTGGGGTTGGGGTCTGCACAGTGGACGGTCTGAGGGGCTGGCCTGGTGCGACCAGCCAACCAGAGCTGAGCAGGGGGGCGGAGCCTGCCTGCTTCTCCCGCAGCCAGGAGCACCCCCCCAACAGGAAAGGGGCGGGTCCCGCTCACTGAGGCCCCAGACACCCCGCAGGGCACAGTCCTGAGGGGAAAGGGAGAGCAGCTCACAGGAGGACATCACAAGAATAAGACTCTCAGGGACTGTCATCTGGGATCTGGAGGAAAAGCTGAAAACCCCTGCTGGGGGCTGGGCAGGCAAAGGCCTCACCAGAATGCTTTTTAAATCGAACCCACTGAGCCCAGGCTGCCGAAACGGCCCAGACAGAAAAGGGAACAGGCTGAAATCAATCAGAAGCTGAAGCAGGACAGAGCCTGGGGAACTAGAATCAGAGGACAGGGTAGGGACTGAGGAGCTGGCGGTGGAGCAGAGACTAATTCCCACAGAGTGAGCGCCTGACAGCGACACCTCTAAGGGGAGTGATACCCTGGGCTACACTAGCCACCCTGCACCCTAAAGACTCTACAGAAGACTCTGGAGTAAGACCAGGCAACTACAAGGTTGGAAAATAGTTGACAAGAGGAGGTGGCCCACGGAGAGCCTCAGATCAACCATCTACCTAAGGACACCAGAGCCAAACCTAGATGGCTCCTCACATTGGCTGATACACAAGCACCTCCCAGGAGAACTGAAATCAGCACACAAAAGAGTGAGCCGCAGACAACATAAGTTGCACAGAAGAAATTCACCTGACTGACTACCTTTTTTTCTTCTGTATTTTTGTTTTGTTTGGTTTTGGTTTTGGTTTTGGGTTTTTTTGTTTATTTTTTTGTTTGTGGGTTTGTTTATTTTTTCTCTTTTTTCCATAGGAAGAAGAGAAAGGGGAGAAAAATTGTTTTTTCTTCTTTTTTAAATTTTATAATAATTTTTTTTAACACTTTTTTAACAATTTTTTTCTCCTCTTTTTTAAAAAACAATTTTGTCTTGCTTAGCTTGTTTTTAGTTTTGTTTTGGTTATTTGCTTTGTTTTGTTTTATCCTTGCTTTTAAATCAAGACTTTCTTGATAGCCCTGCTTAAAGACTGGGACTTTATCATTATAACCAAGTTTACTGCCTACCTCTACAGTTTTCCCCAAATCTCTTACAAGACTCCATCCCTGCCTGGGCTTTATCTCTCTCTCTCCTCTCAATCCATTGACATAACTTTTTTTTCTTTTTTCTTTTTCTACTTTTCTTTCATTCTTTCATTATCTCCCTTCTGTCTTCCTGTTTTTTGTTCGATTGTTAGTTTCTCTGATTCTCTTTATTGTATTTTTGTTTTCTCATTTTCAACTATTATCCTATTCCTGTTCTCTCCCTTAATTTTTTGCTGGCCCTTCTTTCAGAATCTTTTCTCTGCTTCTGTTATTTCCCAATAGCTTCTCTATTTTTTACATTTTAGTTTATTATTATTTTCTAAATTTTCACCAGTATTAACAACAATATACATCTCTCTCTCTCTAAGCGTTATTTTTCTTTCTCTCTTTTTTTTAAGCATTTGTGTGTGTGTGTGTGTGTGTGTGTGTGTGTTCTCCCTTCACTCTCCCAGTTCTATTTTCACATGGGTTGTTTTCATTGTGACTGTCAAGATATTTTGTAAAACACCTCTTCTTTCCTGGAACTTTAGTTGTGTATTGTCCTGCCTGGACAACACCTGTACAACAGCTTACACGACAAGGTTGGGGCTGAGACACAGCCAACCTGAGAGGAGGGTCCTCCCAAGGACTGATCAATGACAATCTAGACCCAACCACAACAATAGGAGAACATAAAGAAACCACAAAAGGGACACCCACAAAAGGGACATGCCTAGAGCAAAGAGCTCAGAAGTATAAGGAAAACACACCTCTGGGATCCACCGGACCCACAAGACAAAATCCCATCCCACAAGACTGGGAGACAGAAAATATATCTAATATATAGATACAAACACTAAGACCTACTAAAATGGGGAGACAAAGAAACAACCCCCAAATTTAAAAAAAGAAAAAATTGCCAGAAAAAGACTTTGATGAGATGGAGATCAGCAAGTTATCAGAAATGGAGTTCAGAGTATGGGATGATGAAGATGTTAAAGGAACTTAAGAAGACACTAGATGATAAGATCAAGGACCTTAGTGAAAACATGAAAAAAGAAATACATACCATAAACAAAACTCAGACAGAGATAAAGAATGCTGTATTTGACATCAAGAATGCACTGGAAGGAATTAAAAGCAGGCTCAATGAAGCAGAGGATAGAATAAGTGACTTAGAAGACAAGGTAGGAAAAATCACACAATCAGAGCAGCAAAAAGAAAAAACACTTAAAAAGCATGAGAACAGTCTTAAGGGAGATTTCGGACAACATGAAGCGAAACAACATTCGCATTACAGGATACCAGAGGAGGAGGAAAGAGAGCAAGGGATAGAGAACTTGGTGGAGGAAATAATGACAGGAAACTTCCCAAGGCTGGCGAAGGAGAAAGCACACAAGTTCAGGAAGCACAGAGGGGTCCAAACAAGAGGCACCCAAAGAGACCCACTCCAAGACACATCATAATTAAAATGGCAAATGTCAAGGACAAAGAGAAAATATTAAGGGCTGCAAAAGAGAGACAACCAGTGACCTACAAGGGAACCCCCATAAGGATGACAGCTGATTTCTCAACAGAGACTCTTCAGGCCAGAAGAGAGTGGCATGAAGTTCTGCAAGTAATGAAAAGCAAGAACATGCAACCAAGATTGCTTTATCCAGCAAGGCTATCATTTAAAATTTAAGGTGAAATAAAAAGCTTCCCAGACAAAAAAAGGCTAAAGGAGTTCAGTACCACTAAACCAGCATTGCAAGAAATGCTAAAAGGACTGCTTTAAGAAAAAGAAAGAATAGTGAGAGAAAGGTACATCAGCATAAAGGGGGGAAATGGCGTTAAATAAGCTGATATCAATAGTAACCTTAAATGTAAATGGAATAAATGGACCAATCAAAAGACAAAGGGTAGCTGAATGGATAAGAAAACAGGACCCAAATATATGCTGTCTACAAGAGACGCACCTGAGATCAAAAGACTCACACAGGCTAAAAGTGAAGGGATGGAGTAAAATATTCCATGCAAATGGAAAGGAAAAGAAAGCTGGAGTAGCGATTCTTATTTCTGACAAAACAGACTTCAAAATAAAGACCACAACAAGAGACAAAGCTGGTCACTACATATTACTAAAGGGATCAATCCAAGAGGAGGAAATAACCCTTATAAACATTTATGCACCCAATATAGGAGCACCTAAATATATAAAAAATTTCTTGGGGAACTTTAAAGGGGAGATTGACAGCAACACAATCATAGTGGGGGACTTTAACATCCCACTGTCAGCATTGGACAGATCAAGACAAAAAATCAACAGGGAAATGCAGACCTTAAGTGAATCAACAGACCTAATGGATTTAATTGACATTTACAGAACATTTCACCCCAAAGCAGCAGAATACACATTCTTCTCAAGTGCACATGGAACATTCTCAAAAATAGACCACATGTCAGGGCACAAGGCAAGTCTCTACAAATATAAGAAGATTGAAATCATATCAAGCATCTTCTCGGATCACAATGCCATGAAACTAGAAATCAACCACTATAAAAAAATAAAAATATTCAAACACATGGAGGCTAAATAGCATGTTATTAAACAATGAATGGGTTACCAAGGAGATCAAGGAAGAAATCAAAAACTTCATGGAAAGTAATGAAAATGAACAGACAACAACCCAAAACATATGGGACACGGCAAAAGCAGTCCTGAGAGGAAAATTCATAGTATTACAGGCCTATCTCAAGAAACAAGAAAAAGATCTAATGAACCATCTAACACAATAACTAAAAGAACTAGAACAAGAACAGCAAGAAAATCCTCGAGGAAGTAGAAGGAATGAAATAATAAAGATCAGAGCAGAAATTAATGACATAGAGACTAAAGAAACAATACAAAAAATCAATGAAACGAAGAGCTGGTTCTTTGAAAAGGTAAATAAGATTGATGAACCTTTAGCCAGACTCACTAAGAAACAAAGAGAGAGGACCCAAATAAATAAAATCAGAAATGAAAGAGGCGATATAACAACTGACCCAACAGAAATACAAAGGATTGTAAGAAAATATTATGAGCAACTATATGAGCAACAAATTGGACGACATGGGGGAAATGGACAAATTCCTAGAAGCATACAACCTTCCAAAGCTGAATCAAGAAGAGGCGGAAAATCTGAATAGGCCAATAACAACTAATGAAATTGAAGCACTAATCAAAAAACTCCCAGCAAACAAAAGTCCTGGACCATATGGATTTACATGCAAGTTTTACCAAACATTCAAAGAAGAATTAACACCTATCCTATTCAAACTATTCCAGAAAATTCAAGAGGAGGAAAAACTCCCAAACTCTTTTTATGAGGCCAGCATCATCCTAATCCAAAAACGAGATAAAGATGCTACAAAGAAAGAAAATTACAGGCCAATATCCCTGATGAACATAGATGCTAAAATCCTCACTAAAATACTAGCAAACCGAATCCAGCAATACATTGAAAAAGATCATACATCATGACCAAGTGGGATTTATGCAAGGCTGGTACAACATCCGCAAATCAATAAATGTGATACATGACATAAACAAAATGAAGGACAAAAATCATATGATCATATCAATAGACACAGAAAAAGCATTCGACAAAACCCAGCACCCAGCAAAGTGGGAATAGAGGGATCATACCTCAACATAATAAAGGTGAGGTGACATTTCTCCAAAGAGGACATACAGATGGCCAAGAGACACATGAGAAAATGCTCAACGTCGCTAATCATCAGAGAGATGCAAATTAAAACCACAATGAGGTATCACTTCACACCTGTCAGAATGGCTCCATTAACAAATCAACAAATGACAAGTGCTGGCGAGGGTGTGGAGAAAGGGGAACCCTAGTACACTGCTGGTGGGAATGCAGACTGATGCAGCCACTATGGAAAACAGTATGGAGGTTCCTCAAAAAATTAGAAGTGGAGCTGCCTTTTGACCCAGTGATTCCACACCTAGGAATGTATCCTAAGAATCCTGAAACATTAATCAGAAAGAATATATGTTACCCGATGTTAATAGCAGCACAGTTTACAATAGCTAAGATCTGGAAACAGCCCAAGTGCCCATCAGTAGATGAGTGGATAAAAAAGCTGTGGGACATTTACACCATGGAATACTATGCAGCTGTAAAGAAGAATCTCGTACCCTTTGGGACAGTATGGATGGACCTGGAGAATATTCTGCTAAGTGAAATAAGCCAGACAGGGAAAGACAAACATCACATGATCTCACTTATACATGGAATCTAAAGAACTTAATAAACTGATGAGCAGAATAAATTGAATGACATGGAAGCATAGATCAGACTGATGAATGTCAGAGGGATGGAGGAGGGCGGGTGGGTGGAGGGGGAGAGAGTAACCAAAGAATTTATATGCATATATGCACAACCCAAGGACACGGACAATGGTGGGAAGAGGGACTGGGGAGAGGGTTGGGACGGGGTGGAATGGGTCATTGGGGAGAAAAAGGGACACCTGTAATATTTTAAACAAAAATAAAAATAAAAATTTTAAAGGTGAAAAGTCATAAACCCAAGCAGGATAGTTAAAATCTTTATAAATTAGATGATTCACCAAAATGACATACAAATTCATTAGAGGTGCACTGAAATTCCAGCAGGTATTTTTAAAATACATATAAATATTGAGCAATCAATTGTAATATGTATATGGAAATGTAAAGATCTGGGAGGCCAAAAACAAACAAAAATGGCCAAAGTTGGAGAACGTGGCATTTTATTCGTGTCAAAATGAACTATAAAGTTATGGAAAGTATGAGAAAGCAGTGTGGGCATAAACAAACAAAAACAGATCAGATTATAGACTATACATATGGAAACACACTTAAAACATCGATAGATTTTGTAAAGCGCCAACAATTTATTAGGGGAAGAAACTGTTTTAATTAAATAATGATGGTACAACTGGATGTCCATATGGAATAAATGAATGTAACTGCTTCACACCTTTTCAAACCTTTATTTGAGGTGCATTACAGACCTAAATGTAAAGGTTTAGATGGAAATCTTCTGGCTGAACACATAGGAAAACCCCATTGCAATCTGAAAATTATTAAATATTTCTTATACAAGACATTATAAGCAATGTTAGTAAAAATATAGCTGTACTACACTTCATTTGATTTTATTTTTTAAAAATATATCTTTATTGATTTCAGAGAGAGGAAGGGAGAGGGAGAGAGATAGAAACATCAACAATGAGAAAGTCAATGTGCAGCTGCCTTCTGCACGCCCCCTGCTGGGGACTGGGCCTGAAACCAGGGTATGTGCCCTGACCGGGAATCGAACCACGATCTCCTGGGTCCTAGGGGGATGCTTAACCGCTGAGCCACACCGGCCGGGCTGTACTACACTTTAAAGTACATTTTAAAAACTGTACATCTAAAGACAAGTATTTAGAAAATATAACTTTCAGGTATTTGTATCCTGGATATGTAAATAATTCCTATAAATTAACATCTCCAAAAGGGACAATAACTGGAACAAAATCTTCACAAGGGCAAACATACAAATGTCCACAAACCACATGAAAAAGTAATTCACATCATTGGTCAACAGAGGAATGTTGTTAAACCAACAATCCGAAAATGATGCTGTGTTAATTAGTTATTCATATAGGAAAGAAAAATAATTTAATCTAATGATTTACAACAATGGATTTCTAATTGATTAAAAATCTGAAGTGTCAGAAAACTGTATCAAAATGTTATAATTTTATATTGGAGAATGATTTATAAAAGATCCATGGTGTTCACAACAAAATAAAAAATGTAATTATATTAACATTAAAAACATTACTAAAAATACAGATAAAAAATTTAAAAATACATAAACTGGATAAATTGTTTTCCAAATGTGTATAAAAATAGTCACTAAAAATTACTATGTAATAATTTATAGTAAACAAATCATTACAAACCAAAAAAATGTGTACATACAATTCAGAGAAAAATCACAAATAAATAAATATGTGAAGAGATGATCAACCACTTTACAAATGTTTCAAATGAAAACCAGACCAACATTAAACACCACTTAATACCCAAGAAATTGGGCAAAGATAATTTATACTAAATGCATGGCAGTGCATGCTCATAAAAATAAATAATTAGCATAAGTGAATATTTATGCTTAATATTACTTATATTCAAAATAACATGCAAATAGGGAAATCCTAAAAACCACAGTGAAGTAGAATGTGACATTTGAGACATAATCAAGGGAAGACAGACACATAAAAAAAAGTCTAAATAACTTATGAGTATAAGCAGACAATTGCTTCTTACATCCTATCTGCCTTCTGTAAATTATGCCACACATCTTCTAACTCTAGCCTCTTCACTTCTCCCATACACCCTTTATCTTTCTACTCTTTCTGTTTTTTACTTTTTCCCAGAGGAAAATAAAAGGTAAACTCATGGAATTGCAGGAGACTCATGTAAGGAATCCCCCAAATAGTATTGTACTTCACTTGCTCAAATATTCCAGCATCATCTTCCTTTTATTACAAGGATTAAAGAGATTATAAATTAATGAAAATAATTATTATTAATTCTTACACTAAAAAGAATAAATGTACAAGAAAGGAAAGTGTTCAAGTCTTCTCATATGTGGGTATTGGTCTTCAAGCAAAGAAAGAAAAATTCTTTATCTCTGTTTAATTATTCCTAATTTTTCCAAGACATAAATGATTTTTATACTTAAAATACTTAAAATAAATTTAAAATCTTGAAGCATAGCTGTTCTACCCTCCAATCAAACATTGTTACATTATTCCTTCAGCTCTGATTTTGTTATTTCCATTACTAGGACAATTTTATTGATCTTACCTATTAAAAACATATACTTTGTTAATAATACTGAATAATCTTTATCATCAAAGGTTATTAGACTAAGGTATATAATGTACTGAGAGCAATGTTACCAGACACTAAAACGCAAAAATTTTAATTCCTCCAACTACATATTTTGCAAGCGTACAAAATATCAAGGACACATTGATTTAACACACATTGTGATATAAAATCACAAATGAAGGGAAATTATTAAAAGTTGTAACTTCTCACAGAAATTTATACTTACGGCCATGATACTGATATGAATAGAAAGCACGAATGTAAATTGTTTGACTGCAAAAAACAAAAACAGACTACAACAATAATAATAATAAATACTATTGTAGGGTGTTTTATTTAATTGCTTTTTTTTTTCTCTCCCCTTCAACCTCCAATGCTATTTGTAACTTTTCCATAGGGAATTTTGAAAAATTATTGAATTTTCTATTTCACTTGGTAAAACATATTCAACTACATGGGCACTCTTACTCTTGTCAATCACACAGTGACATTTTATTGTAGCTTTTATCACTTGTGTCAGGAAAAAGTATTTCTATGTAGGACTTCAATGAATTGTTAAAAAAAATAAAATTTGGTGAATATCAATGCAAAATTCAAGGAACTCATATTTTAAGTTAAATTTAAGGAGGTATAATACAGATATAATAAAATTCAACATTGACAAATGTAGTCTGTGAGTTGTGGAAAGCATACACGATTTTGTACCCAACACAATAATAATTGTGCAATAATGTCATCAGCCCACATTTTTTTCTTCATTCCCCAAACAAGTCTTAGCAACCATGATGTGTGTGTGTTTTTCTTTATAGTTTTGCCTTTTCCAAAATAGACTACATTGAGACTACAGTATGTAGGCTTATGTGTCAGGCCTCTAATGATTTTTTTATAAAGAGCCTCTGGATAAAAAGCTTTTTGTCCTGTTTGACTTCCAAAGCAGAGCAAATAAAGGAAGACTTGAAATTGAGACCTTACAGTGAACCACCACAAAAGTAAAATATAATTCTCTCAGAATGGAGTTTTGAAGCGGCTCCAGCCTTGCTCAGCTCCCTGGTGTGGTTGCCAGCATGCCAACTTTCACTATATCTGCAGGACTATCCCAAAGCTAGAGAAAAGGAGGAAAAGTTAGTGCTCACAGTGCTTACCAAGACTTGGTGACTTTTTTTTTTAATAAATACTCTCAGATTGCTGAGTCTTTCTGTAATTTCCAGAGTTTTGAAAACATTGATTTTTATAATTTTGCGTTTTCACATGGATTTTATTTCTGAGAGATTTTAAAGTTGCTTACTCTACCATTTTCATTGGCAAACCTCCCAGTTCACTATTCTTAACAACTGAAAACACAACATTTCTAAAATAACTAGACGCACACACCAAATTTGATAGTGCAGATTTGGGCTTTGCTTCATGATATCAAGAATTGCACATATCCTCTAACTGGACAATCCCTCACTTGTCTGAAAAGCAAGAATATAATGTAGAGGTAAATAGATTTTTAAAAAAGGCAAAAAGAGACAGATGCATATCCTTATTTTAATATTTTTAAAGCCTGAATCAAGGACATTTGAAAAAGTCAAAGTAACAAATTTCTATTTTTCCATCTATGTATTTTAGTAAAGCTATTGATTTTTCAACACTTATTGGTCCCGATATCTGCCTATTGTTTCCTCTTCCCATGCCACAGCATTAAGAAAATTAGAAATGGGAATGTAGCAGAGCAAATTAGGCTGCTGTCTAAAGTAACTGTGGGGGGAAATCTAATTTTTCTTTTGGTCATATGTGTACAATTTAACCTCATGACATATTTTCATCATGCCTCTATTCTGTTGAGTTCAAGAAACTATCTCAAAGTACCTTGTGTGTGCATCAAAATATGATCATCTAATTTGTGTGCATGTGTGTAGAAAAAACATTTCCTGTTCAACATTTATAGATAAGTTATTATTTATTGTTTTCATATTCAATCTCAATTGAAGAGGTCAAGGGCCATGGCACTATATATTTTTAATGTTGCGGTGGCTATGTGCTATCTGAATGCCCTTATTCTCTGTGTGAATATTTGTTATGAACTAAGATTTGGAATGGATTTCAGTTGCAACATGATATAGGTTGAGGAAGCGACTTTGTTGAGGAAGAAAACTCACAGATTTATGGTCAGAAGGGAGAGGAGTTAGGGTCCGGGTTCACTGATTCTCTTATCATTTCCCATCTTGGAGCCAGGGTGAAGGCAGACTGGCAGTATAGATCTATATTCTAATGCAGAACCTACTACCGCTCTTATTTTGCTCCCCTTTACGGAGCTTAACTTTGCCAAGTGAAGTAAAAATTGAACTGCTTGACACCAAGCATTCTAACTATAAGATGTGTCAATTTTTAAAGAATTGTCTGGGAATACCAGCTTCTCTATCCCTGAGGTTTAGGACAATAGGATCTTAGAGTTCCACTGTGGAGTTAACCAAAAACCCCATATAAATATTATCCTTAATGCAGTCACCCCTGAGATAAGGGGAAGAGGGGTTTCTTCAGTACCAGAAAGCTTGTTTTCCAGGTAACCTAGACTGAGCTCTCAGGGTCATGTTAGACAATTTCATTTCTATTGAACTTACTCTAAATCTGCTTCTTTTGCCAATCAAACCCAATATTTCAACTGACATAAAAAATTGAACAATTTTTGTTTCCACTTTATTTTACTCTTAGAAACTGACCTAGTTATGGTATTGCCACTAATGTCAGCCTAACATATCATATTTTTGATAGGGCTAGTAGGTCATGCCGTTTCATTTAGACTTTACTCTCCATGGTGTATGCAATTGTTTTGAATGACATTGTAAAGATGGTTTTCAATCTTAAGAAAATAGAAATCAAATAAAAAAATATGTAATTGTTAGTTAAAAAATATTAGAAAGTGTCATAACTGAAAAGTAACTTGAATGGATTTAAGTGACTTTTCAGGATTATAAGATTACAGAAGGGCAGATTGAGTTATATTGAAAAGAACCAAACAGATGGTTATATCACTTACCCAATAAGTTTTTTGTAAAAGGCATCAGAATTGTTTTATATTCTTGGTCTCCACTTATTTCAAAAAACACCACTTGAGGTTGATATATTTGTAAGTGTAACTTAAGCAAAATTAGAGATATTTAGTAATTTATTCACCATGGCTAATTGACAAAACAGGGCTTTTGAAGTTCAATTTTGTTTTATTCTCAAATTTAATTTTTACACTCTAATTTTGAATCCCTAGAATATCTATCCAAGAGCATTTCTTCCTTGTTGTTTCATTTTTCAGTCCTATCATCACTGTGCTAACTCAAACTTGTTATCTTCCTATTTAAATCTGAGGTTTAGGTGTAATTATTTCCCTGATGCACATATTTGTGTCCTCTCTTGTTTATGTGTGACATCTGCCATTTTTATGTTTGTTTGAATTTTTTTTTTTTTTGCTTGAGACCTTCTGGGAAAATAGACCTCTATATAAAAGTCTTTCTGAGAAACCTTTTAATAAAAGTTCCATCCTTATGTGGAACTCAGTGATTGACAGTTAAGAGAGTCTGGCCAAACATAGTGTGCATGCATGTATACAGATCCATCCAGGGTAATGGGACACAGGGAGGAAATGTTCAGAATCCTGTTGTGGGGGTTGGCATTAAGTAGGAGGAAAGGGAATATTTTATGCTATAAGAGTTTATATATATATATATTTTTTTCCACTGCTTTTAGCTACACTGGGTTATTAGAGTCTACCAAAAAAACAAGTAGATGAAAATAGGGGAGGATTTCAAATGGAAATTCTGTTTTATTTGAGGCAAGGTAAAATACTATTATCTTAAATTTCCATTAAACTAATGTGACATGGATTCTTGTGTCTTGCAACTAAACTTCATGCTTTGATCATCTCACTATGTGGCACTAATATTAATTCATCCCAACAGTGAGACCCTGATATAGCTTTGATTTTAAGATAACTGAAGATAAGTTACCCTGAGGGGGGGAAAAACCCAAAATAAATTCCCAATTACTACAAAATTCTTTCAACTTCTTTCAATATTTTTACCACCCATAGCCAAGGTTATTAAATTTTTAGAGCAGAATATCAATGCTAGTTGGTGAGCATGTACATTGCTCTTTCATAATAAAGTTAAGACCAATGGTACATAAGAAATAGGAGAAATCTCTAAGAGCTTTGGAACACAGAAAAAGGCAACTGTGCAAAAATAAGTTACATGAAACTTCAAGATTTCATAAAACACAAAGTAGAATAATCATAACAGAGTATATAATAACCAGAGACTAGCAAAATATACAAATGTTGCAGAGGTATGAACATTTTTCACGGTGGGACCCCAGAAGGGTTTACAGCCCAGAATCTGTAATTATGGAAAGGATGGTTGAGACATAGGCCAGTCATCAAAGTAATTCAAGTATGACCTACTGTTCATTTGGTCATATGTAATCATCCTACACAAGATATGACTAATAGATTGTGTTCATTTCTTTGACTTTAAGTGGATCATAAACATTCTCTAAACAAAGTGTGATGTACCTAGGGGAACTGTAACTGAACAGAACATTTAAATTATGCAGAACCTTGTGTAAGAGTAACTCTGAAATACAGCACAATGATGTAAAAATAAAATCAGTAAAAGAATAGAAGTTGCAACCAGAAATAAAAAATATATATATTTTAACTTAAAAGTTTAAACTTTAGGTGTGTACACTGGTTCCTAATTATGCATTTTATTGACATGAAAATCAACCTGTCAAATTTCTTACCAACTAATTTAAATCTCACATAAAGAAAATGATGTATATACACAAAATTACATATTTAGTAAGAAAACCTATAACAGAAATTTATTGTAATTGATGTAGATTTGATTAATAAAAAGATTAAATAGAATTAATCACCTTTAATTTTGAAAAAAAAGTTTAAAAAAATAAAAAGCTTGGAACTGATATTAGAACCTGAACAGCTAGTTTTGACTGAGAAAAGGAGTCTGTGATTGCAATACATGAAAAGACATTTTTGAAATATGAAATTTGGATCCTTGAAGATATTTTAAACAAGCAAACAAGTAGAAAAGAAATGGATAAAGGATAAGTGCAAACAAAGAAAAATTGGTAATTAGAATAGATGAATCCCATGAGAGCCTTAGGCAGAATTAATACTTTGAAAGGTGAAATTGGAATAACTTCATAAATGTAAAATAGCAAGACAACATATGCAAAGACAAAATTTTTGAGAGAAAACAAAAATAAATCATGAAATATGAAACACAAGTCCTAGAAATATAATATTTAAATAATAGAATAATCAGAAAGAGGGATAGAACAGAAGAAGTTAAGTATATATGATGATTTTAGTTGTGGAAGATGTCCTCCTATTGTTGGAATTGACAAATTATTTCTGAACAATGATAAAAAAGGACATATTTTAAAATTACTGCTATAGATTCAATGTTTGTGGCTCCCCCAAATTCATATGTTGAAACCTCATCACTAATGCAATGATACCTGGAGGTGGAACCTTTAGGAAGTAATTAGGTCATAAAGGAGTCCTCATAGTGGGATTAGTGACCTTATCAAAGGGACCCTAATAGCACCTTATCCATTCTGCTATGTCACAATAAGATTAAAAGGTGGCCATCTATGAACCAGGGAGCAGTTCTCACCAGACATCCAGTCTGCTGGGACCTAGGTCTTGAAATTCTCAGCCCTCAGAACTGTGAGAAATAAATGTTTGTAGTTTAAGTCACCCAGTGTATGATATTTATGTTATAGTAATCTCAATATACTAAACCACAGCATTTTTAATTTTTGATTTTCAGATTGAAGAAAATAAAGCTTAAATCCTTTCATGGTTAGAGATACCTTAACCTATGAATAAGTGATATTTATTTTTATTGACATAATATTTCAAATTGACAAGAAGTCAAAGAGCACTGTCTTGAAAGCTGACCTGGAATACAATTTTGAATGTATAATTTAGTTATCTATGCAAACTACTAGTCAAATGTATAAATATATTAGTAAAGAGGAGTAGTTATGCTGTGATTGGACATCAAAAATTAAAATCTCAGTGAACCAAGTTTGACCACCCTTCCTCTCTAATTACAGATCATCAACAGTGTCTGCTCCTTATGTGGTCATTCAGTGATAGATCAACAGAAAAGCTAACATTTCAAGCATTAGAAATCGTCAAGCTAGAAAGTAATATTGCATAGAGATTTGTACAATGGCTCTTAAACATTAGACTAAGAATTATTAAACCTGGCTTACACTCACATTTTGTTAGACCAAAGCAAGCCATGTAATAATGTCCTATGAGTCACCAACTGGCCAGTTTACCAATCGCGACATCAAAAGCAAAGTCTTCTGACTGAAACATGGACCAGATATAGCTTCTTCTGATCTGGGGACCTATGAAGTACAAAGATGTCTTGTGACCTTTAGTTATCCAATAAAAAATAAAAAGAAAAAAAACAAGGAAAAAATAACATTTTTAAAAACTCTCATAATGTATGATCCAAATATGGGATATTCTGGGAAAGGCAAAACTATAGAGATAGTAAAAAGATCAGTGCTTTCCAGGGGTGCGGAGTGAGAGGCAGAGATGAAAAAGTGGAACACGGCATTTTTAGGGCAGTGAAAAGATGCTATATGATATTGTCAGGGTACACACATGATATTATGCATTTGTCAAAACCCATAGGGATGCACAATGCAAAGAATGAACTCTAATGCTATGGACTTTAGTTAATAATAATGGACTTTAGATTAAAAAAAACAATATTAGTCATCAATTGTAACACATTTACTCACAAATGAAAGATGCTAATAATAGGAGAAACTGTATGGTTTACCTTTCCCACCTTTGCCTTTTTAACATCCACAGTTTAGGTATAATGACAAATTTCCCAGATGGAATGTTACATTGCACTCGTTCATTGAGGCTAGAATTTCTGGGAAAAACAGGTAAAACTCACTTGGTGACGCTTCTAATAAAACTGCTAAAATGTTAGCAAGTTCGCTGGTACATGTTGTTTGCCCTTCATTCTTCCCTTATTTTTTATTAGAACATGGGACTGATACACGAAGATCAGTAAGTATCTTGTAAAGACATGTCATTAGTTATTCGAAGGATGGATGAGAAGATTGAAGGACTTTAGATCTCTAATACCATCAAAAAATGCAATACTTGCCCCAGATTTTCTTTCTATATATTTTTTCCTCCATGAGAAATCATTTTTTGTAAGCTCTGCTATTTTTAACCCACAATTTTGACTTCCACACACAAATACAATTTCTCTCATACACCCAATTCTTTCAGTTCGTTTTTTAAAAGAAAACTGCAAGAGCTAAAAACTTTTGTTTTTTGTCAATTATAATTGTATTTCATCTTCAAAGTTTACCTTTATATAAAGGCAGTTCAGTATCCAGTAATTATATAAACTTCCACTTAGAGTATTTTAAGATTATGAAAAAGTACGTGATGGTTTCAATGTAAAATCTGTCAAAAAATAAAATTTCAATCAGAAGCTTAATATATGCCAATGTATTTTTCCTATGAAAAGTATATTAACCCCACACCAAGAAGTTAACATAAACTCATTTAACATTAGTTTTATTAATATTTACAATGTCTTAAAATGGCAAAGTATATATATATTGACCATAATGTCAAATCTCAAAAGGACAGATCAAAGATTTTAAGTGTTTTGTGTAGTACCTAATAGTCGGCATGCATTCAAATCAATTTACTTTCCCATGGCACACATTCGCATCACTCATAAAGATTAATGCCAAGCTATGATTAAAATAAGGCCTGCAGCCCTGGAAGCGTACAGAAGTTGACACACAACTCAGAAGCAAGTCAATACTAATCACGAGATTTAGGAGCATCATATATTTCTAGTGCCAAAAGGAACCTAGTTAACACAGATAAGATACAGAGTAATTTGCTGTTATGATTGTGGTTTAGAGACTACAGGCAAAAGGGTTGAGTAAATAGAGTGGTAATTCAAACCGAACATATATATTTTTACATAACTAAATAATTTTTTTAGTTATTCTACAGATTGGCCATTTTAAACAACCTAGGGAAATAAAAAGAAATTAGCATCTGCAACAAATAAAAAAATTACAAAGGTGTTTTTCTGCTGGGAGTAAATCTGACTGGGCTCACTGGTTTTAGCATTGTGTATTGTTTCTTGATTGATTTCCTGCAACTACCAGAATATGATGGCATATAGGGCAATTATTGATATATAGTAAGTATTCTGAAATATACTTGTTTACTGAATTAACAAAAGAGTACATAAATGACTAAAAATAAAATATGAATTGAGTTAGACATTGCATCTTATGTAATACGAATACAATAGATAAATTAGTATATAAGTATATGAGGAAGGAAAGTGTGTGGACTACAGAATCTATGCCTTATTGAAGTGGTTTAAATGTTACCTTTCTTTTTAATGCAGACTGTCAGCATCTCATTGATTGAATTTTAGGTACTGGAAATTGTGCTACAGTTAAGCATATCAAATTGTCTGATATGCACATAAAATCTACAAAGACACATGGATTGAAACTACTTATTAATTATGATAAAAAGGGGAGAAAGATATATTTACATTTAACTGAAAAAAAAGAAATAATAATAAATCTTATACAGATTTTGAAAGTAAAAGATTAAAGACAGCCCTGGTTGGTGTGGCATATTGGTTAAAGTGTCAGCCTACACACCAAAGGGTTGAGGGATCAATTCCCGATCAAGGGCATGTACCTGGGTTGCAGGTTCTATCCATGGCCCTGGTCCAGGCAACTGCCAGAGACAGCCGACCCATGTGTCTCTCCCACATCCATGTTTCTCTCTCTCTCTCTCCCTCCCTCCCTACCTCCTTTCCACTCTCTCTGAAAAGCAATGGAAAAAATATCCTCACGTGAGGATAAAAAAATAAAATAAAATATAAAATAAAATTAAAAAGATAGAAGACAGTAACAAATTGGATCGTCATCAAATATTGGTTTTAAAACTAAATACAGAGAGCAATGGAGTGTTGTCAGAAATTTCCAGGGAACACAATTATGGCCTTCTAATTTTATCTATGCAAATAGTTAATCTAAAATACCATCACCCATTATTATTAAATATTTACTATGTGCCTGGCACTGTAAATCATATTCTTTATTTAATTAATCCTCTTAGTAGCCCACTGAAATAAATACCATCTATTCTTTATTTTAACTCTAAAGGTAAAGGAAGAAATTATATCAATGGTTGTTAAAAAAAGATTTTGATATTGAAACATAGAAACAGATACCACAACAAAACAACGAGGATGAATATGCGTGCCTTTAGAGAGCCATGCCCAGAGTGAGCGAAGATGGATTACACTGGGGCAGGGCGTGCTCTTGAGCCGCTTCAGGCCAGGTCTGTACTAACAGGAATGAACTATAAGAGGCAAAGCAGCAAAAGTGAAAGGAAGGGCAACAGACACCTCTAGGTGAACATAGCGACGCTGCAAACCACTGAGCTTCTGGGGCTATGCCATAGTCACACGTTGCGCCAATGTTCTAGAGCAGCGATTTTCCGGAGAGTCACAAGGATTTTTAAAACATGCTATATCTGACTGTTTAGTCAGGGGCACTGACTTCTTTTCCTGTAAATTGTCAAACAAAAAAATGACAACAGCCAACACAATAATCGACATTTGGTGTGAATGCCCTGCCTTGAACCATAAATACAGGGTGTACCCCCCAAATGTATACTTCTATAAATAATTATAAAGGCAGTCTTTATGAAATTACATTTTATTTTCAAAATATAGTAGAACCTACAGACATTGTTAGTATGTTTTTTGGGGACACCTGTTTATAGGTTTTATAATAGAGTTGCATCTTACTGATCATCTCTCATAATAAGGGTGTGTCTGATTGGTTAATTCTTTCTTGGTACCGTAAATCCTTATATTCAAGTAATGGCACCTGATTTTTTAAAAATTCACTTTGGAGCAAAAAGGGTAGGTAATTACTATTTTTTATAAATCAATTATAATTATACCTTTTTTTGGTCAGATCAGCAAAAAATATATATTTTTGGTGTGCCACCAAATTTTAGTAATTAGTTTATGTGTGCCATGACATGAAAGAAGTTGAAAATAGCTGTTCTAAAAGAATATTTATCTAATAAATAATGCCATATAGCTTTAGGTTTGGAAGCTAATTTAGAGAGCACATGAGTACATAGAGGCAACTGAGTCTTTAAAGTGTTTCAGGGTGCAGCATTTAATCGGCTCAAAAGTTGCTGAAGTGATAAGTGTGACAGAGTACATGTAGTTATGGCAATGTGCTACTGTTCAATTTAAATGACATGGCCATGCATCTATGTCAACAACTTTCTTTCAGAAGAGAGAGAGACAGAGTGACAGAAAGACAGAGAGATGAGAGATATTGAGAGAGAATTTATTTACCATCTTCCAGGAACCCATCCATTCCAATCAGGCATAGCTGAGCTTTCAAGCTTGAGAATTGAACCTATAAAATTTGGAGCTCTACTACTCTTTAAAATAAATCCTGGAACTGTTCCTCAGCCCTCTGATTGCAGGAAATGAGAGTCAAAAAACCCTCTGACTTTTCACACTTCACTTTCAATTGTTGATAAATTGCATGTCATTTTTTTTCTCCACTATGCGAAATTTTCCCAGTAACAATCATGCAATTTCATATTACTTATAACTACTTTCCAAAAACCTTCTCATATGCCTAGAATGGTGTGCCTGTTAGTACATTCCATTCTTCTCGTGTCCCGATGTAAAACATCATTACAACATGCCAGGAACTTTTCATGCTTCACCTACTCTCCATGATAGCCAGTGAGATTTAGTTCCAAACACCATTCTTCAGTTCTTCCTCAGATCACTCTGGCACCCACAGTCTTGAGTCAGAGTCTCTGTAAATAAGACTCTGAGATAAAGATTTGCATCTGGAACATTTATTGGATGTCCCTTGATATCAAGGAATAATTGGCAGTGAGAGAAGTAAAACTGGACAGAGTGAGAACACAGTAATGCAGTAGCAACAGAGATCTCAGACAATCTCACAATAAACTCTGAACAACCTTCAGAATTGTCCTGCCTTGAGGCAACCAGGCTGAGCGTATATAGGTGCATATGAACCAGTCATTAGATGTTGACAGCCCTGACGTGTTATGGCATCAGATAATGCAGCTCTCCCTTTGACTCCCATCAGTGCTGTCTCTCTGATTCCCAGATTAAACTGAACATCAACATTAACCATGACTCCAGAAACTGGGGAAATGAGCACCTCATACCTGAAAGTGTGGGAGACCATTTAGCACACAAGAGTATACAGTAGATTAGTTCCATGGGAGATATATTATTTTTCTGTTGTTTGTGTTTTATATATGTTCATTCTTTCAACTGCATTCATGGCTAGAAGATGAATTATAGTAGCCTTCCCTTATCGACAGGAGATAAGTTCCAAGACCCCCCCAGTGGATACCTAAAACCACAGATAGTACCAAACTACATATAAAATGTTTTCCCAATGCATACATATCTATGATTAAGTTTAATTTATAAATTAGACATAGTAAGGCTAATGAATAATAATAAAATAGAACAATCATAACAATATACTGTAATAAAAGTTATATGAATGTGGTTTCTTTCTCAAAACATCTTAATGTACTGTACTCACCTTTCTTCTTGTGATGATGTGAAATGATACAATGCCTACGTGATGAGTTGAAGTGGATGGAATGGATGGAAGAATTATAAGGTAGAGTTAGGCTACTTCTGACCTTCTAATTACACAACAGAAGGAGGAGTTCCTGCTTCGAGTGAACCTGGATCATCTAGCCATGAGGATGTTGGTGGTTGGATGTAAGGAGCAGATTATGATGGTTGGGAAAATCTAATATTTTCTGTGAGTAGCTGAAACCTTAGAAAGTAAAACCACATATAAGAGAAGGCTACTGTGTATTTTATAAATGTGTGTGTATTTGTGTTAAATTAAACAAGCCTCCTCTTTTAGAAACTAAAAAAAAGTTGTAGGTATTTTTAAATCTTAAAGATTTTTATTTCTCACCTTTACTTTTTATTGGAATTGTGAAAACGCATTTGGAAAACCAGTAGCCTTGTTCCAAATAATAAGTATATTTATTTTCTCAAATAAGAAGGGTAAAAACAAATATAATTGCAATAAATACCAACAAAATTTATATCAACACATTTTGTGTTCTTTCTCCACAAGACTAATTCAATTACAGTGGTATTTCAAATGTAATATATTCCAGAAGACTGTTTGAGTTCTGAAACATTAAAAAACTGAGGAATCCACAGCCAACAGCTGGACCTCAGGATCTTGCCCTCAGTGGAAGCCATGTGGCATGTTCGACTTCTGAGACGTGTTCCAAAACTGAAGCATTTACTTCTGGGTTTATGGCGTTCATAAACTGAAATGTTCGTCAATGGAGACATTTGAAAACAGAGGTACCCCTGCATAATGTGCTAGGGGGTGACCAATATTCTTGATGTCTTTGATGGTGATGATTTTTGCAATTTTATTTGAAGTGCAATATTAGGCAGCATGTTATAACATCCTTCATCTTCAAGGGTACAATAATATTTTTATTTCTATTATTATTTCTGCTACTACTGCTACTATTATTACTACTGGTGCTGCTATTACTGCTACAACTGCTAAGACTGCTACTACTGCCAGCTTTATGTCCATGATTAGATGAAAGGCTGTAAATCTCTACCTCAGTGAAGGCTGTGAATTTTCAATGTGATGGCTCAACATAGCTTATGTTCACTAGTGTTGGTGGGAGGGGAGTTGTTTTAATTTATTTGTTGGCTTTTGTATTTTATATAAATCAAATGAGTAGGCATTGATAGATAGCAAGCTGAAAACAATATAATTATTAACATTTTTGGTTACTTCTTGATGTCTGATTAATATTTACTATCATGTGATTCTGTATATCATATTTATTTACTGTACATGGTTATCCAGAGTTATTCTGATCTTTACTACAGTTGAGTTTCCAATTTTTACTGTCACCTATGATGCTAGCATTCCTGGCCTGGTGATTCTAAGCCCTGTTTTTAAAATTCCAATTTTTTTTCAACAGCATAAAGAAGAAAAAATTCATTGTCAAGAATCTGAGGGAAACATAGTGAGAAAATTCATGGGCCACATGCCAGTAGTAGATTTAATCAAAATATTTATTATCCTACAACTATTAAATGTATTTTTGGTATTATGCCAACTGCATTTTTTATTCTATATCTTTTTCAGAATGAGCAAAAACAACCAAAACTATTTTAAGGGGAATGTATCTTCTGATTTAAAACTATGTAAATCTTTTAATGAACAAACTCATATCAATAATCATATCCTCTTTTGCAAGGCAAATACATAAATTTGCAAGGTTTCCTATAAAATGCTGAATTTTTACACTTTCTATAAGTAAAATATATCTTTTTGCTATTTTTATCTTTACCTCCAAACCAAGGATTATAGAGCTTTTATCCTTTTTTCTAGGTAAATTTTGTGAAATTATTACTAGAAAGAGACTTTGAGCATCACTAACTTTCCTTTGCAAGGGAGGATGCTTTCTCAGTTAAGGTTTCCACAGTGGAGAAATTTCCCCAAGCCTTTTATATCCATCATGATAGCAGTCTTTTAATGTTTCTTAACCCATTTTTTTGTCAGTAAGTATCTTCAAGTTCATGAAGATTGACATAGCAGGAGGTAAATTCAACTGACATTATAATGCAGCAACCTACAGAATCATCCATCCAGTTTGCCAATAAATAATCTTATTTTTAGTGTAACAGTAATAATAGAACCTTTCAGGAAAAACACTAGGTTATATTCTGTGTCCTGTGGTGAGCATTTTGATAGCAAGAGCTCAGCTGAGCTGGAAGGAAAGAGCTGAGCTGCCAGGTTTAGGGGTAGACCATTAAAGCAACCAACCAAACATGAGTTATTCCTTTAATCACTTACTGCAGTGGCTCAAACTAGACACAACTCTGACTGTTCCAGTTCCATTTTACCCCATGGAATGATGCTCTGGTTGAGGTTTGGATGGATTGATAGAGATAGATATGGATACTGTCTCACTGTTGAGGGAGCACCAAATCAAAAGCTCCAAAAATTTAGTGGGCCATAGTGTGGAGGTCTAGGGGTGAAAAACACTGGGTACTGAGTCAGAGTGGGGAAACATATCTTTTAGTTTTCTTCTTCCCTTTTCTCATAAAGACGTCATAGAAGAGGTGCTTAAAGATCTCCACCTAAGACCTCAGATAAAGAGACCTAAGAATGAAGGTTCCTGGACTAAGAATGCAAATATGAAACTCATGGCTGGCCAGGGTCCTTGACCATAATTCGCCTTAAAGGCTGCCATGTTCCAGCTGGGCAGCAAATCTGGTGGTGTGTGTATCAGGGGGAAGGGGAGAGAATTCCCCATAAGACCTGCCAGATAGAGCATTTATAATTAATTAGCTATAATCAGACCTGAAAAATCACACACAGGTTTTCAACCTGAAGCTAGACTCCACTTGTATTTGAATGTGTACATTTCTCAAGTGTTTTTCAGTAATGTCAAATCTGTTTCCTTAAACCTGGGCTCCAATATTTATACTAACTTTTAAGACATCCTATGGCCTCAACTATCTGGTCGCTCAGAGCTTCTCCTCTAGAAACTGCCTAAGCAGTAGTTTCTGCAACTGTTTCTAAGCTTCCTAAAATAAACTGTTTTACCATTTTGAAATATGAATCAGATGCTCATTGCCATTCACTGAAATGCAGCTCAGTATTTAATTCCAAACACATCATACATTACAGAGGGAATAATACCTATAGCTTGCTCTCTGGAAACAATTTTAATAATTTATTGAGTTTTCTGTTTGTTGGCTATAAAAACCAATGGTGACTAACAAACAAAAATAAAGTATTTTATAGAATTAAAGGAAGACCTTAACCACAAGAATTTTATAAGTTTTATGGGGATGGCAGTCCTTGGATTTTAGCAACTGAAACTTTGATTTATCTTCCAGATAAGCTAAAAGAGTGACTCACCATGTTTATGCCCCAGTTTCTAGCAGAAATAATTAAATTGGTCTGGAATGTGTCATATACATGTACTAAGTGAAGGTATGGATCTGTGCATTCAGGAAATGCATTCCCACCATAAAGGCTTATCAAAAATGTAGGAACAAATATCTGAGTAAGCACATGGTGTCTCCTCAGTTCTCAAATGTGAATCACAAGCTGTGATCTCTCTTCAGAGATCAAGACATAAATACTGCATTAATATTGGATATCTGTATTTGTTTGCATCACAACATGCCCCAAACTAAATTTTAACTTCTCATTGTTGCCTCTCTCACCCATTTTTACCATCATCTTCTAGAACCCCAAGCTACTTAATGCAATGTCACATCCATTTTGCAAGTAATGACATGAAACTTATAAATTTATCTGTCATTATTATCAAAATATTGCCAAAATAAGGTTGGCTGAAAGATCAAGTGCATGGCACTGAAACCTTAGACATACAGAAAAATATTGTGAAAATTAACTTATCACAATTAAAGTGAACTCATGGAAATTAAAATATCATCTTTTGAAAAATGATTTTTTATAGTGGTTGGACAGTGTATTTAATCCCTAGTTATTTCAATCTGAAGTAATTGCATAACTTATCAATTAAGTGTTAATGTTATTTTGAATCCAAGTAGAAGGTCTGGTTTGCTATATCTGGTTATTTAAAGTCATCACTTAGGAAGCAATAAAGAGTTTAAAATCAGAAATAGATTCATATTATTAGGTAGGGAGGAGTTTATAGTTTTCTTTATATATCAGAAGCTTTACAAAATATTCAAAAATGAATGCTTGTTGTTTCTATGAAATAAATAAAGTTCAGTATTACCATCAAAATAATACAATGCCTCTTGAAGATAATTTAAAGATTTTAAAAGGGACTCAGAAGAGCTACTTTAGAGTCAATGGTAAATTGAGTATATCAAGGCTGCTATTTTGAACATTTGCTCCTTGGAAAATTACAGTGCTTCTAGTGGGTTTTTTTGTTTTGTTTGTTTTTAATCATTGAGAAAGGATTTTAAAATAACCAATTTGAGCTATCTAAAATTTTTATTTTAGGGAGATAGTATTAAATTGAGAGTAAAGAATTTCCTTTATCTGTTTGATTTTGTCTTATAAAGACTGAATAAAGAATGTGAAGCAGGAGCACAGGATTTTCAATAGATTTGGGTGCATAATTTGCAAATTTTATAAATGTTTAATAAAAGAAACATTATGCAAATTATAACATTTATCTCTCTTGATTCCTTTTTTTTTTTTTGCAAGGAAGGCCTATTAATACCTAAGTGAGTTTCTGCTTGAGTCTTAATATATGAAGAAAATCTTTCTTTCCAAATTTATTTATCTGTTCCAGTTAAGAGAACCAGAAAGGTCATAGGATTAGGACTAAGACCCAAAGCAAATATAGGTATACCAGTGGTTTTATGTGTTAGACACACGTGATTTTTTTTTTTAAATAATAGACATTATATTCCAATGATCCTGTATTATCAAGTGAATAAACTTAATTATTTATGTAAAAATATTATCTAAAATGAAACTCTCACTTTCATTTTATATCCTAGCACCTTCAATTTTAACATTAAATATGACCACTGTGTATTTAACTGCTCAAAATTAGATATTGTTTATTCTTTTATTGTAACAGCTTTATTGAGATATGTCAGATAGAATTATTTAAAGTGTACATGACAATGGATTTTAATACATTCACAGTTATGCAACCATCAATACAATCAACATTAGAGCATTGCAATCTCCTCAAACAGAAATACTGTATCAATAGCAACTCATACCCATTATTCCATCCCACCCTTATTCCTAGGCAACAAGTAATCTTTCTGTCCTTACAGATGTTCTTATTCTGAACATATTATACAAATGGCATGATATAGTATGTGACATTTTTGAATAATGCTTTTCATAGCATAACATTTTCAAGTTTTATTCCTGTTGTTGCTTATATCTACATTTGATTTATATTTTATATTTATATGCCACATTTATCTATTCATCAGTTGATGGACATTTGGGTTTGTGCTATTAGAGTTAGAAGGAACATATATTTGGTCATTCAGATGAGTAAAATATATTTCTCATATATTTTTCGTCTTTATACACAATTCCTGGCTCATAACTCCCCAAACCCTATAAATTTTGTTAAGTGTTGAGAGTGATAAAGGAGCCTTTTGTTATGTAAATGAAGTTACTTTTGGTCTTAAAGATGGGGCTGATTGCCAGGAGAACCAACCCTGTGATTAGAAGATTGGGCCTTTCTGTTACAACGGGCCTGAAGGTTGAACCAATGGCCAGTGATTTAATCAATCATGATTATGTAAAAGTCTCCATAAAAACTCAAGAGCAAAGGTTTCCAAGAATTTCCAGGTTGGCAAACATGTGGAAACTGGGAGAGAGGTCATGAAATTTTTGTGCCCCTTCCCCATATCTTGCCTTATACATCATTCCCATCTTGCTGTTTCTGAGTCGTATCCTTTTATAATAAACTGGTGATTTAGTAAGTAAAATATTTCTCTAAGTTCCGTGTGCTGCTCTAGCAAATTAACTGCACCTGAGAAGAAATTGTGGGAACATTTGATTTATAACTAGTTGGTGAGAAGTACAGGTAAAAATCTGGACTTAGAAATGGCATCTGAAGCCTAAGGAGAGGTCCTTGGACCCTTCAGTGTATAGCTGGTCTGTCAGAAGCATAGGTAATAACCTGGGCTTTCGACTGGTGTAGGGCTAAACCATTAACCTGTGGTGTCATGCCACCTTGGGTAGATCATGTTACAAGTTAAATTCTTGAACTCCCTGCTGGTGTCCAAGAATTGTTTGTTGGTGTGGTAGGAGCCCCCACACACTCATTGAAATTGGGTCCAGGAACCCCAAAGGGGTTGTTTCCACATGCTGACTGCTATAAGTAGAACTGCTTTGAACATGCATGAACAAGTTTTTGTGTAGATAGTTTTCATTTCTGTTGGGCAAATAGCTAGGAGACAAATTGCTGAGTTATATGGTAACCCCATAACATTTGGAAGAATAACCAGATTATTTAATTAAGTGGTTGCATCAATTTTACATTCACACCAGCAGTATATGAGGATTCCAATTTCTCTACATTCTCATCAATACTTGTTTTATTATTATTATTACCATCCTAGTGGATGAGAAACATTCTCCTATTTTGACTTTGATATGAATTTCATTGATGACTGAAGACGTTAGTACCTTTTTATATGCGTTTTGGCCATTTATGTATCTTCTTTGGACAATTGTCTACACGCAATTTCTCTATTTTAATTGTTTTGTATTTTTGTCTTTTTAATTTAGAGTTAGAAGTGTTTCTTCTATATTATGAACACCAGTCTTTATGAGATGTATGATTTGCATGCTGATACATAGCCTCTTTTTAACCTTCTTTTATCAAACAGAAAGTTGTTGAGAAAAATATTATTACATGATATATATCAGCAAACAAAGATAGTTATATGTTGAAAATATTTAAACATATCAATATATTTAAATTTATACAAGTTCAAATTAGTGTGTTCACAATGCATTTTGAATATTCAAAATTAACAATTATGGATCACATTCAATAACATTGTTAACTAGAGAAGAATTAGCAATAATATCTAAACTGGTTTTAACTCTCTGTATTAACCCTTACCTTAGATAATTTGGAGTCAAATATAATAAAAAGTACAATCCCCACAGCCATATTTGTTTGTTTGATATTCATTATAAATAAAAATATTCTAATAAATGCAGGCAAATGATCCTTTTTAATATGGATCCCACAGATAAGCACCATTATTATCACTTTCATTATACAGATAGGGGAAAATGAGAGAACCTAGTCTATGCCCTACAGCCTGAAAACAAGATACAGTGTTCCAGAAGTTGAGAAATATTTCTCTACTATTGGTTGCATAATAGACAATAAGTGGAATTCAGATTAGAAAATTATCTGCAAAATTTATTAATACCTCGATACTTCATGTTCAGAATTGGTAGCACAACAGCTTCAAATCTGTCTCTAACTCTGATTTTCTATTTCTGACTCTGTTTCTCTTACCTCTCTGTTTTCTTTATATGGACACTTTTGTAGATGTTTTGTTGTTGTTGTTTCATTTTGTTTTTTTAAAAAATATATCTTTATTGATTTCAGAGAGAGGAAAGGAGATGGAGAGAGATAGAAACATCAATGATGAGAGAGTCATTGATCAGCTGCCTCCTGCATGCCCCTCACTGGAGACTGAGTCCACAACTGAGCAGGTGCCCTCTCTGGAAATCAAACTACAGTCTCCTGGATCATAGCTTGGAGTTCAACCGCTTAGACACACTGGCCAGGCTATATGGACACTTTTGATTAAGCAGACTTCTTTCCCAGGATAATCCACAATATTTCCCCCATGTTAACATCCTTAATTTATTTACATTGGCAATGTTACTTTTGCCATGTAAGGTCACATACTCAACAGGTTCTAGGGATTAAGACATAATATGTTGGGAGGGCAATTATTCTACCTAGCACATCCTTTTTAGTTGTAAGTTTTAATAAAATGATCAAAACTTAAAGGGTTGAATAACATTTGAGTGTATATAACTTTACAGTAGAATATTATTGCTCATTTCATGGTATGTAATCTTGCCCATGGAAAAAATTGTTTGAAACACCAAGAATAAAATTATACAATAAAAATATTATATGATTTTTATGAGAGGCAAGTTAATGTTCATAAAGTAATAAAGAAATAATATTATAGGGTACTAATGACTACATAACTTTCCAGTTCTAATAAATTCAATATTTTAGGCCCAAAATATCAGCCTTCTCCTCTCCTTAAAACAACTTTGATATTTATTTTGTCAATAGATTAAATAATTATAAATAATTAAATGCCATCTACATGTAGATTTAGCTCTTACAATGTTATTTTCATATATATGTGTGTGTGTATATATATATATATATATATAGTCTCATTTTTATCTCACAAGTAAAAGTTTGGCATGGATCGTTTAAATGATTAACCATAAATTACACATTTTATTATAAGTGATCTAACCATTGCCCCTTATATACCACACACCTTATTTATCATAACGCATTATACTTTCTTTTTTTCATTTTGAACAAATGATTGAAGAATAAAAGAATGATTGAATAAAAATGCAAACAAGTGAATGAATCTTTGGAAACTTGATTTACATCTTTATTGCTATAATTATAGTGACTATGGTTTCTGGTTCAGTAATTAAGATACATATTTTGAACTAAGCCTTGAAAATAAGTAATGTATGGAATACTACTCCCTGAGACATTCAGTCAATTTAACTATAATGCCATGGCTAATGATGTAGCTTCCAGTTGGCTAAACTGCTTTGTGGTTAGTAAGCTAAAAACTCCCATGCATAACCTGTCTGTCTAGATTTAGGATTAAGTGGGAAACAGTTAAATAATGTTTAGGTGGAAAGAACAAGTCACTCACAATCCAATAAATATTGTTCTATATATTTAAAGTGTTCTGTGCATGCATTCTTTTATATTCCCACTATAATGAGAAATATAGAAGACAATTAAGTTTGTGTTTTCTAGCTTGGGGCAAGTCAACATTTTATAAATAAACCTCAACTACTTGTTTTTGCTTTTAGAAAAAAGCAAAATTCTGAGGATTTTCTCAAAAATATATCAGAAAAGTTGAGTC